>NC_050071.1:29685263-29991837 GCF_009764565.3 Dermochelys coriacea | reverse complement strand
TATGATTCTTTTTGTTTTCACAATAAATGTGACATTTTGTCTTATCCCCTTTAATAAGATCTTGCTGGTTTTTATTTTATTGATATAACAGTCAGGGCTGTGATAATGGTGCCAACATGAGAGAAAAGAACAGAGGACTGCAGACACGGATCCGAGATTTAAACCCTCAAGCTTTTTTTGACCCATGCAGTTCTCATTCATTGAACTTGGTGGTCAGTGATGCAGCATCAGCTTCTAGTGAGGAGGCTTAATTTTTTAAAATAAATCAAAGCATCTATGTATTTTTCTCTTCATCAACTCATCGATGGCAAATTTTGAAGCAACGTCTGGGAACATCCTCTCTGACACTGAAACCACTGAGTGCCACATGATGGGAAAGTCGAGTGAAGGCGATAAAGCCTATCAAACACCAAATTGGGAAGACAGATGATGCCATAGTTGCCATTATAGAGGATAATGCTATGACAGGAACTGTTCATGGGAGAGCTGTGGCAGAGGGAAATGGAATCACCAGAAACATATATAACTTCAAATTTCTGTGTGGCTTAGTGTGGTGGCATGACATACTGTTTGAAATAAATGTTGTAAGCAAGAGATTCCAAGGTGTTGACCTTGATATATCTGGAGCAATGGAACAACTGGAAAAAGCAAAGTCATACCTACAGTCTTACTGGTCAGATGAGGGATTTCAAAACATTCTGAAAAATGCACAGAAGTTGGCAGAGGAACTTCACACTGAAGCTATTTTCCCACCCATTCAACAATGCAAGAATCACAGAAGAAGACGACATTTTGATTACGAGGCATGGGATAATCCCATAAGAGACCCCAAACAACAATTCAAAGTTGAATTCTTTAACCAGGTGCTAGTTTGTGCAATACAGTCAGTTGAAGAACATTTCATGCAGCTCAAGGAACACAGCAGTATATGTGGAATGTGTATGATATTCCAAACTCCTCACTATACCTACACCAGCAATGCAGGGCACTAGAGACAGTGTTACACATGATGATATGCGTGATATTGATGCTAGTGATTTAGGTGATGAACTGAAAGCCCTTTCAAGATACATTTCAGCAGGATCAACTCCAAAGGCTGTTCTGGAATATATGTGCATAAATAAAATGACCACCCTCTTTCCAAATGCTTTTGTTGCTCTGCACCTATGTCTAACACTTCCTGTAACAGCTGCCAATGGAGAACGCAGATTCTCCAAGCTGAAGTTAATAAAAACACATCTACGCTCCACAATGACACAGGAGAGGCTGGTTGGTCTTGCAACCATCTCAAAAGAGCATGCGCTGGCCCAGACTGTGGACCTTCAGGAAGCAGTTCAAATCTTTGCAACCAAGAAGGCATGGAAAGCACCAGTTTGATTATTCAAATAGATAAAAATGCCAGTGAAGAAAAGAAAAGTTAACTTTCAAATGCCTAAACAGCAAATGTAAGTGTTACTTAAAATTTTGAACAAGGCATTTTAAGTTGTTAGTTCTCTTTTATTGGGGTAGGTAGCAGAGCAGTACCATGAGAGGAGTAGAACAGGAAGAAGGCAGACCTTTCAAAATTTTGGCCCCAGCAAGGGGGAATGGGCTCACCGCCTCAGGTGCCAAAATGTTGTGCGCCAGCCCTGTATACTAAGAGATATGCTCCAGCTCAGCCGGAAGTTTTGCACTTGATAGAGGATTAACTGTGTGAAATCCGTGGCCTATGTTGTGCAGGTCAGACTATGTCAACGAAATTCTCCTTCTTCTGGCCTTAAAATCTACAATTTTATTATTCTAGAAATGGGGGTATTGCTAGTCAGTATGTCTTGGCAATTTCTGGCTGTCAGAATGGCTTGTAGGGGCTATTGCTAGTCAGCATAGATTACTGCAGTTGGACCAATGATGAGCTGGCCAAGGCTTTTGCAGATGCTTTAAGACAGCTGTGCAAATCAGAAGTGATTCACATCTACCGCAGCAACACACCCAAGGTTCTGGCACTCCCTCTTTATTTTTTTTTTTTAAAGACTATTGTTCCTGAATATTCAATTGGGTTCATCGAGATCAGCTCAACTGTGAAGAATAAAGGAGGCAAAACACAAGGGAGGCTTATGGGAAAAGGAGTGAAACACGTCTCTCTTTACTGGCACAACTTGAATCAAAAACAGGCACTAACAGGCAGTGGCCAGGAGGAACTGACTTCGTTCCTTTGCCAGCCTCTCCCACAAGGTATTGCTGGGTGGTGACTTGTAGCAGGGAAAAACAAACAAACAAACCACAGATGGGACCCATGGGAAAGACTGAATTACTTGACATTTTGTCTTTTAGCTTTGTTTTCTGAGTAAATCCTTTCCACTCATTGCTTCCCATTGCATATACTACTATCTGAACTTCAATATTACTATGTAATCCACCAGTTTAAATCGTATCAATTATCAAGATATATTGGATCAGTCTTCAAAGATCCCACTACTGAGATAAGTAATTTTATATTTAAACTAGGAAATGAAACCTTGTTCATTGTCTCATCACCATCATCATGTGAAAGGGAAAAAGTGAGTAGATTCTTTGCCAGGGCTGAAAACTTTTCAGAATAGCTTTGCAATTAAATCAATGATTTCTAATTTACCAGACTAACATCCAAGGCTATACAGCCAGAGCTGATTACATGAGTGATGCTCATTCTACCTCATGGTAGAGATATAGTTGTTCCAAATCCTAGTCTCTCCCAGATTTCACAGGAGAACCCGAGCACATGCACTTGAATGGATGTGAGAGCACGGTCCAGCACAGAAGCTCATCTTTTGCACACTAAGGAGTGGAAGGGAAGAACAGAAACTCATGAATTAAAAGCTATTAATTCTCGTTCTTAATGGGGGAAATCTCTAATGGAACAATTCAAGAAGTACACACTGCCCATACTGATACCGACTTTTGTAAGTGGTACTGCTAAGGGTAATTTGGGAACCACTGCATTGGATATTACCTCGTGAAGAGCAAATTAATGCTTTCTTCACTAACCTTAATGGCTCTTAATTCATGAGCTCAAAAAGCTCAAATAAAATATAGTATATCCTTCTCCTGCAGTGCAAGGAGAACATGATTGCTGAGGGAGCCTAAACTTGGAGGTTTCCTAACTTTAGTTCTGTTATAATCTCAACCCTAACATTGCATTAGCATAGGTATTTTTCTTTGGTTGATGGCTTTTAATAATAAGACAAAGCTGCTTAGGAAATACGCATTATAAGCCTGATCCTAACTCCTGTTGAAGTCAATCTGTCTTTGCGTTGAGCTTAACTTTAGGCAGCCATTTTTTAAAAACCTGGGCCCAGGAGCACTAGCTGCATTATGTGCTTTCAACCACTACACACACAGTGAGCACAAGCAAACATCATGGAAAAAACTACCTACCTCTTCTTCTAAGAGGGAAAAAAGTAGTTTCAGAAGACCTGTGCTAATTTCCACTCATAAAAACTTAGCAGTTCAAACACACAAATTTGGATTGTGAAGAACCAGAAACATTCAGCAGATTCTTTTAATTCACAGGAGGATTTTCACTTTCCAAAAACAAAAAACAGTTAGTGCCTTATTTATGTGCACTACAGTCTCTCAATTTAAAACTGGCATATTAAAATACACAGTTCATCTCAATAACTTCAAATAGATTCATGGTGATGTACAAACAAATCCTATGTAAGGATTTCTTGTATGGCACTCTACAATCATATTGTTAAATATAATAATTTATGAACTTACTTTGACCTGAGGGTATGATTTTTTGTTCTTTTCACTAGAAGCACCTGGAGTCCACCATGCGATGGCCCTTCACACACATATCTGAAACGAAACCCTCTCTGTGGAGATTAAAAAGAACAAACAAAAAACCTTTGAAAATCATCATTTTAAAACAACTATCCATTGACAAATTGAAATGTTATGGCTGCTAATCTCCTTAACACACACTCTGGATACTTCCAATGGGTGGCAAAACTTTTATTCTTATTCCACCACATAGTGGCAGTAGGAATCTCTTCTCCCAATGATAATGTATCATACTAAATGGACTTAGTGCAGAGATCCCTTTTCACCCCAGAAACCAGTCAGAAGGTGGATGAAGGATTTTGAATAGTGAAGACCTCTCTTCATCTGGTAGCAGTCAAGAGATGGGGGAGAGATAGAATAGGAGCCCAACAGGGCAGGAAGGTGAAGGGGGTGGGGAAAAAGGACTTCTTCTCCCTCTTAACAGACTAGCAGCCTGAAACCAACAAGAATGTCAATTTCACATTTCATTTCAGGAACATCATATTTTGGTATTCTCTAAACAAGTTTTCCAGGGATCTTCGTTCTCCAAGAACTTTGTTCCATATAGGAACAAAAGCAATTTCAAACTACAGAAAGTTCTGGTGAACTGAATAATCCATGAGATCCGGTGTGCTGTATTTATGAACACTTTCCCTTTATTTATTTCTGTAAGTGGGGGGAAAGGAGTAGGAAGTGTCCAGGTTAAGAAAGCCTGCACCAAAATAATTCATTTTCTATTAGCTTACTTTTACACTGGACATAAAACATGATTGGACACTGAAAATTTTTGCCAGTTTACAGTGATGCCACCGGAAAGTCAGCCTTTACCAACAATACACCACACCATCATATCCAAGATAACACAATTTATCTGCGGTTCTAAGGTTAAGCTTATACACATGGGTCAGATCCTCAAAATGTATAAATTCAGCATAACCCAGTGAAGTAAATAACATAAGATTTCAAGGATTTACTTCTATCAAAGCGAAATGTAAACAAGATGGTTCTAAGTAATTGCTATAGTCATTGACCACACCAGGGATGAAAAAAACTACTGAAAATGAAAGCCACCTGGGAGAGGGGATTTGGGAGAGAGTAGTGTTTAATAACAGGTTTCAGAGTAGCAGCTGTGTTAGTCTGTATCCACAAAAAGAAAAGGAGTACTTGTGGCACCTTAGAGACTGACAAATTTATTGAGCATAAGCTTTCGTGAGCTACAGCTCACTTCATCAGATGCATGCAGGATCTACTACAAGAAATGTTAACACACCTTTCACTGTATTATTACAAATGGCATACACCTCTCTTTATACTTTCAGTCAGTAAGGTTTCCCCTCTTAGGCCCCAATCCTGTGATTGACAGAGCTTTTTTGAGTTCAGTGTGATTCTAGGAAGTGCAGCAGCCTGCCAAGTAACGTTAGCTATTGGGTTGTAGCCTTAATCAGACAACATTTGCATGGTAGGATCAGGCTGCAGGTTCATCTGACTGTAAGCGTTTGTCAGCCCACAGTTATTCACAACGCTCATACAATTGCCTCTTAAATGAGTAATCAACCTCAAAGCTCCGCAAATCTATCCTGCTAAAGACTTGCTGTTATATACCTGTTGCCTCATACAATGTTTGACTTTCACTCACATACCCACCGAACTGACTGATAATCAGGAAACACTAAGGTTAAATTCACTTCAACATTATTAAGGCAGAGCAATTGGGCTTTCTGCTGTGAAGGACCAAGTGGGGATTGGGGTTGGGGAGCCAGGGCTGAAATTCATTCCTAAATCTAAGGCTAGGCTGCAGAACAACCACACTGAAGCCACTGCAAATGCCAAGGCCGCTGGATCCATGTAATTGCCTGTATAACCTTCCCTACTGGCATTGTCCTGCCCCCATGACTGACATATGTGGGGCCAGTGATGAGACTGCTGACAGTACTCCTGTCCATGGCTCACCCTGTACAGCCACATTACAAACCTTAAATTGTCTGGTGCGCCCTTGGGGCTCTACAATGAGAGCATGAGGGGGTGGCCATTTTACACCCATTGCACACTGTAGAACCCAATCAGTATTAAGGCACAGCCTGGCGTTTGGGATGATTCCGAACCACATGAGAAGCAGAATTGCTCCCCAGAGCTCTGGTGCACAGAGCATGCACACTTCACTGAGTGCAGCGTGCATCCCCCTGGTGTGCCAGGCCAGCCCGATGCAAAGCTAGGGGTGGGGTCAGGGACCCACCTTCCCACAACTTCCTTTGGGCTGATGTATGTTTTTAGATGTTCCTGGAGTGAGCAGTCACTGCATTCCCGAATGCACAGATTGTATTGTGACAGGCCTTTACATGGGGTATGCCTGGGTTGGAGCAATCTTTGGTCACTTCCATCTCCCTATGCATCCACCCAAGAGCCTCACAATCTGGCCTTGTATGTGACTGTGTGGGAGGGGTAGGAAAAGGGTCTCGGTATTGTATTGGGGGAGGGAGGAATCACTGGATGTAGGATTATGTGCAAATGCCGTAGAAGGGCTGAAGCCACAATTCTAACAGAGAGGCTGGAGTATCAATCACAGTGAGCACTCTGCACCTTTGCCCTGCGTGGGAAGGTGGTTTCCATCCCCAGCAATTCCCATACACTTTACCTGCATGAAGCCCAAGTAGCGCAGTGAGATGAAAATCATACTGACAAAGGAATGAAAAGTAGTGCTGTTCTGTGCTTGTGTAACCCACACACCTCCTGGATGTGGTGTTCTGTCCCCTCTAGTGGCACCGAGACCACTTAGAGATTAATGAGTTTACTACAGCCTTAGCAAGAGCCATGTGGCTTCTAGCTCATGCAATAGAGACTCATGCACTGAGGTTCCAGGTTTGATCCCACCTGCTGACAACTGGGGTCTGTTACACTTGTACAAAAATTGTATCCCAAAATTACCTTAATTTATTCTTGGGATATTCAGTGTTACCAAGCGTGTGACAAAAGGAATCCCACAGGGCTATACAAATCATGAGTTAAAATTTCCTGCAAGGGTTTTGAAAAGAGTGCGGAAAAGGGCCATTATATATGTTATTTTTATTTTTCATTTGAGCAAGAAATATGAAAAAAACCCTACAAATTTTCCAGAAATATTTCATTGACTCATATTTGTTTCAAACATTGGGATATTTTCCTCTCATAATCTATTTTCAGGCTCATTCCTAGATGGAAATGTTTTCTACCTTTAGTAAAATACATTTAATATAACCCTCAGATTTTTTTTGTCCTGTGACACTTCCAGACAGATGATGAGAGATAAGAACAGAACAAAACAGGAAACAACCTTGCTATAAAAGCGTAAAAAACAAAACAGAACCCTGCTAATAACGCACCACACTTCTTATTAGTTCAAAATGCTTTACAATGAGATACATTATTCAAAAACAATGAGGAGTCCTTGTGGCACCTTAGAGACTAACAAATTTATTTGGGCATAAGCTTTCGTGGGCTATAACCCACTTCATCAGATGCATGGAGTGAAAATACAGTAAGCAGGGATAAATATATGGCACACAAAAAGATGAGTGTTGCCTTACCAAGTCGGGGGGTCGGTGCTAACAAGGCCAATTCAATTAGGGTGGATGTGGCCCATTCCCAACAGTTGACAAGAAAAGGTGAATATCAACAGAGGTGAATAACAACATTATTTAGTTTCCTTTCATCTTGGATTACAGCTGTACTCAGACAATATGCTGCCACAGCTACCCAAAAGATTTTCAAAATGCAGTATTCCTCTTACCTGTTTAGGCTGTTCTATGATTTGAAGATATGGTCCATCTGCCAATAAAAAAAAGAAAAATAATAACACACCTCTGATTTACATCAGCATCACATATAAGAAGTCAGAGGGCTAAATTAGATATCCGAAAAAGACATTGGGTAAAATTCTCAAATATGCCGAAGAACCTGAGTTTTATTTTGAAAAGTGACTTGGGAGCTGACATCCTATTGACTTTCAATGAGACTGAGGCTTTGTCTACACTGGCACTTTCGTTGTTAAAACTTTTGTCGCTCGGGGTGTGAAAAAACACCCCTCTGAATGACAAAAGTTTTAAGGATGAAAAGTGCCAGCATGGACAGTGCTTCGTCAGCGGGAGCCAAGCTCCCATGGAGGAAGCTACTGCCCCTCGTTGGAGGTGGTTTTATTTTGTCGCCGGAAAAGCTCTCTCCTGGGAAGCAAGAGCTGCTACACAGGGCACCTTACAACAGCGTGGCTGCATTGGCACAGCTGTGCCATTGGTAGGTGTGCATTGTAGACATCGCCTTAGGCTTTGAATGGGGGGATTCCCAAAGGGAGCTAAGGCTGAGACCTGCAATGTTTTAGCATCCTGCCAGCAAGTGGAATTCACAATCCTGAGCTAGGCATGCAGGCTCCATACACAATGCCTTGGGGAGAGCGAGGTGCCTAAAAAGAGATTCACAGAAGTCAGCAAGCTGAGCAGGAAGCTGCTTAAGCAGGCTAGTAGGAAATGCCAAAGAGAGGTGGGTGGCCAAAGCCCTAGCCCCCGAAGGAGTTAAGGATCCCAACTCCGGGCCGAAGGGTGGCACTTCTCTGGATTTGGGATTAACAGCTGTGAACCCTTTCCTGGAGTTAGGCAGATATTCTATGTCAAATACTTTTCAAGAAAAACAGAGGCGGCTGCTTGTAAACTTTAGCCTACAGGTTAGAGCACTCACTAGAGATGTGGGAGACCCTGGTTCAATTCCCCCCCTGCCTAATGTGGAGCAGAAATTTAAAACCAGGTCACTCACCCACAAAGTGAGTGCCCTAACCACCATGCTATGGGGCATCCTATGGAGAGGCTTTCTCAGTCTCTCCTGTTGAAGCCATTCCATTTGGTATGAAATAATTAAATATTCATTGCACCAGAGAAAACGAGAGGTTGACTAACAGGGCACTCCCCTGGGAGGTAGGAGATACAAGTTCCAGTCTCTGCTCTAATGACTATTTTAGTATTTCATACTTTACCACTTCCTCCTACGGCTGTGTTTTGTGCAGAGCCCGATCCTGTGCAGAGCCTCTAAAGCAGCATCTGAGCATGTCCACCAGAACAGGTCCCATAGGCAAGATAGGCTGGGGAACGCCTAGTTTATGAATTCCACTGGAGTGTGAGTTAGGTGCCAAGCTGCTCGGTGATGTCAGGGTTTAGGTGGCTGTGCACTTGCTCACCACCAGAAATCTAAGCACCGTGGGGACTTTACCAGTAGAAACATAGGTGCCTATGGACTTTGGGCACCTAGCGGATTAAATGCAGTTGAGTCAGATTTTTGAGGATCTGAATTTTCAACTTAAGTTTACTACAGTGGACTTAGGTCCTTAAGTCCCCCTTATGAATCCTGTTCTAAGTGCCTAACTCATTCCTGAAAATGGGACTTAGGAGTCTAAATCATGTGTACACTTTCAAAAATTTTACTCATGAGCCAGTTTCTGACATCAAGTATATGGGGCTGCTCCACTAATAATGTCAGACTCCAACTGACTTAAATGGTCCATAATCAGATGCAATGGGCTAAATCCACCCCTGTGCTCTGGGCCAGTACAAGGGCTATGCACCACTTAAATCCTACTTAAGCCAAGCCCAGTTTGGAGGACCTAAGCGATGCATTGGCTTGTGCTGGTCTTCTGAAGAGAGATCAATTTGACCCTAATAAGCCTGATCCAAAGCCCATTGAAATCAACAGGAATCTTTCCATTGACTTCAATGGCCTTGGAGCAGGCCCTACGTGAGAAATTCTCCATGAAGTCATTCATTGTACGGCATCTGAGCGCAGAATTCGGTCTAATCAGGGCTTAAATTGGAAGAAGGTACATGGAGCTAAGGAGTACCCTTTGCCTGCCATCTCGTTCAGATTCTCAGTTATGAAAAGAAAAAGTTCATCTCTTGCCCTTATGGCTGTGAAGATAATTTTAATAATGTGAACCAAGTGTTACTGATGCAGAGATGCTTTCAGGAGTTTCCAGAGAGCTTGAAAAAACAGTTGAGAGGTGTAAACTGTCCCTTCATCTTAACAAAGAGTTAACTCATATGACCAATGGTAACGTTTAAATGTTAATAATATTAACAATCAGCTGTTTATCAAAGTCTGTAATAAAAGAGAATAATTTTAGGAAGATCTACACAATCTACAATGAGCTATATATCATTTTGGTGCCACAAGTGAGTACCATCATTTTTTTTTCAACAGCCAAGAGAAAGACAAGTCTAACAGAGCCCGCCAGGACACCAGAACCCCACCAAAAGGAGCCAAACCACAGTAATCTAGCAGAGCCTATGGGTATTTCCATACCCCACTGAGGAGATGATAAAGATCCAGAAGCTCATCAGAGCATTCATGACCTTATTCTGAACAACTGCACAATCCACCACAAGTGACATGTTGTTTTGACATCTTCAGTGGGGGAATCTTAGAAGAGTACCATTAATCTTTTTGCAACCTGATGTTCACTGACTGGTTGAAATACTATAGGATTCATTTATCTGTAGTAGTGTGATTGTGGCACTGAGACCATTCAATTTTAGTAAAATAGCTTTTTATTCCTTACATAAAAATATCACACAATCTTCTCAAAATAAAAAAGGGAATCTTGGTAAATTCTCTAACTGGCAGATATAGGAGCCCTCATTGCTTATCTGTCAAAATCAGTTGACTCAGCAATTGCCTTCATGCCAAAAATATATTACCAAGGTCAGCAATTACAATCTTGAATCTAAAGCTCCTTTTACATGCAACTAACTATAAAACAAACTAATATTTAAGTTGGCCAAAGTAACAAATATGGAAATTGGGTTATATTCTTCCTATGTACTAAACATTTTGCTGGCATTCTAGAACACAACTGAACATTTTGTTTCCTAAAAATTTTAACAGATACAGAGTGATATACCATTTTGCTTATTCTCTTTGTCTGTAACAGTGGGTCCCTTCTGAACTACGTTCTAATAGTAGTAGACAAAAATACCAAGGCAGAACATGACTTTGGACTCCTCACATATTAATACTGAGAGAAAGCTAAAAGAAAAAAGCTATTGGAAATGTAGAAAGGTTGGCATAATGGCTTGTTATAGCCTAGTCAGATTACATGAATCAGAGCTTTATTTAAACAAAGTAGGCCTGGAGTTGCACCTTCTTACCACCAGTAAAAATTAGATTGTTGAACCTGATTAACTGAAGGGAAAAAAAAGCCCTGCAGAAATAAGTCATTCTGATGTAGTACTGTTATGTGTATTTAGAAATGTTATTTAAAAATAAAGAGCAAGCATGTTAATTGACTTTCAAACATTAGTGCCCTAGTCATTTTATTTTGAATGCTAGAGAGGATTATATTCTATTCTATACAGGCTCTTAAACCACGCTTATCATTGTAATGTCTGAACTCCTTCCAGAAATGCATCAAATAATGTGGCTAACATTTGTCCTGTGTGGGTCATTCTCTCTCTCATGTTCTCTCTTGGGGAAAGAATGTGTGCAGTGGAGTATTTTGTTCAGGAAAGAGTTTTTGAGTTTTGATTATTTTAATATGTAGAAGCTGCTTTGAGAATATAGGCACACAGCGAAGAGGTGTGCTGGAGCAGAGATGTGGAGACCTGTGATGGTCTTCAGTTCATGTGAGATTATTTTTTTGACAATTTGGTACCAGCTATCAAGAAAGCTCTGTTGCCTGCACATTTCATTCTAACAATCAAATAATTTATAAATGTTAATCGGGCACAAAAAAGCACAGCAGCAAATCAAACACTAAACATCTCAATCTTTGTTTGCAATTCTACATTTTCAAAATGCATAACCTATAGTTAGTGTATACTTACCCAGAATTCTCTGCTGTTTGGATGAAATTCACCCCTGTGCAGCCAAGCACACTTAAGTAGTGCTTTAGCCCTCCTCAAAGGAATGAATGAATTTCACTCCCACAGAAGGACAAGTTCTAACATCACAATTCCTCACGATTTGCCCTGACACCTCCTGCTGCAAACAGGAGGGCTTTGTATATGAAATTAACAGCCACCTAACATGGATACATTTTGGGGCAGACTGGCAACATTTTCATTTTGAACCTAGCTTCCTTTTTCTTCCTCTCGCCTCACTCAGTTCAGACTGGTTTCAGAGTAGCAGCCGTGTTAGTCTGTATTCGCAAAAAGAAAAGGAGTACTTGTGGCACCTTAGAGACTAACAAATTTATTTGAGCATAAGCTTTCGTGAGCTACAGCTCACTTCATTGGACTAACTCCTGCTACCTGCCCTCCTGCATGAGTCATACGCCTACTTTCCTCATCTCCTTCAACTGCTATGTTTCTTCACTCTCCTTCCTTCCTCTCAAACTTGAGTCACAGACCTCATGTTTCTTGCCACCTCTCACTGCTACACTCCTCCTTTTTCTATCAGAGCCTACTCCTGCACACACTTTCTGGAGGAGTACCAAGCTTCAGGATAGGGCCACTTCCTTAATCCCTCTCACCACAGAAATGCCAAGGAGAATGGGGTTTGTGAGATTGGAGGGTTTCACTCAGGCACTACCCAGGCAAGGCTGGCAGAGTTGCAGGACCTGTGGATTTTCCTAGCCAACAGCCTGGCTAATTAATGCCTGAAACAATTAATTTTAGCCCCTGAGATAGCCCTGACTTCTGGATGGTGATCAGGCTGCTGTATTGTACCCAACCTTTGGATCCCATGTGCTGCTAAGTTCCTTGGGTCCAGGCAGTGACTGATCACTGTCTCCAGTTCTGGGGCACTCATGTGCACTCCCAGGTGAGCACCTCCTGTCTGATGCTCCACCGGCAGTGGGGCCCCACCAACCAGCTGCCTAAACCCTGGAATCAGTGCCTCAGCCCTCCAGATTGCCCCTGTAGCTTATAAATGCTCTCCCCAGAAGTCTAACCTTGTAGGCACTCTGGTTTATAGTTTCTTTCTTCAGGAACCACATGACAGTTAAAGCCAAGGAACTTCTTAAACACACACAAACTTTTCTCATAGAGAGCACAAGAGATATAGATCTAGGTAGGACAACAAAACCTCCAGGCCAATCCCTCTCCCCCCAGAGTCCTCCTCACTCCTGAGACTCTTTTGAGGTTTGGCTATCTGCTGGAGAAGACAAGTTTGTCCCTGCCCCTCTCCTCCAGAGTGTCTTCTCTTTCTGGCGGTGATATGGTTCCTTGCTTCAAGAACATGTCTCTTTTTACAATCAGTCTATCACCCCTTTCTCCTCTGGCCTTCTCCTGGGGATTTTTCCATTGCTCCAGCACACACATACATGCCCCATGGCTGCTGGGCACAGAGCAGGGTTCAGTGGGGAAGAGTCATTAGTAAGATTAATAATCCTTGGCAGCTGCCAGGTGCGGTTATTCTGTTGTTAATGGCCCTGCTTCAGATTTGCAGGCATGGTCTGTCTTTTGCCATACAATGGAAGGTTTAATCCACACTGAAGACAACAGTCTTAAACAGAAGGTCATAAAAATGGCATCTTTCCCTACGCTGATGCAGAAGCATTCCCCAAACTGTTACCCTGATGCACCCGATTTTTTCCTATATGTTGGGGGAAAGGTTGCGAGTGGTTGTGGCATTGAGGAGAGGCAGTAGGGAACCGCCGCAATTGCAGCCCATGCACCGTGTAACTTGCCAAAAAAGGGGCCAAGGAGGAACTGAGCAACAGCCCTGCCGTTCCACTCCACACTAGACTGGAGTGGCTTGGAGTAAATTATTCTTCTTTGAGGGGTGTTGTAGCCTGTGCTCCCTTGACTCTCTAAACAACAAGGATTTGCTGGAGACCCTGTCTCCAAGGCAGAATGCATCCCAACGCTCCCCATGGAGCAGTGCAGTGTATTATTCATACAGGGCATACCTACCCTACATCACAATGAAGCTGGAGGAACAGCGTACGTCATTGCATTATATTTACACACATAGGCACGACTACTGTCAGAAAGTCCCTAAACGCCCTAGTTATTTATTACTTGTTTATATGATACTCAAATGGCACTATAACCCACAGTTATACATTAAACCTGCTCCTTGTCAAATCAGTAACTCAGCCATTGTCCATGGTTGACTGAAAGATTTAAGTGCTGGGGCTGCATCACTGGCAGATATTAGCCGCCTTGGCTGTCCAACTTCTTCATTCGGCAACCACTTTGTGAGAGATAAGTTCTCTCTTGGACACCTCCCACCTCAGTTCTCCCTACTTGGTTGTCAAAGTGCTTCATTTGAAGACTACCAAGGAAGCTCCTCAGGCCAGTTGAGGATCGCTTTCTTAGACGGACACACACACAAACAAACAAAATCAGGGTGGGATTTCCAAAGCACTTGTGTTGGTTCTGACTGAAGTAAACTGTAAAAGCCACAGATTTCCATCAGAGCTGAATTAACCAAGGATGAGCACTTTTGAAAATCCCAGTACAAAACTGCAAGTAATCTCAACTGAGTAAAGAAGAGCATTATTAGTTTCTGTTTTCAATGGTTAAAATACAATCCCCATCTCACAATACCACATTAAAATGTGGCTAAAAGGCAGACTTACAGCAGTGACAACACCACAGTTCAAAGTACAGTAGGAAATTAATGTGCCATGATTTGTTATGATGACATTACTCAAGAAGTTGAGTGACTCTGACAAAGTCAGTGGAAGCTGTAGGTGAGCAGCGTTTCTGAAACTCAATTGAAATGTTTGCTTGTGATAAATACCCAATCAGTCCCCTGCCATAAGCATAGCAAACTTGTCAATAATCTTGCAGTAACAGACAGTACAAAGAAAAGAACTGTAAGAGAAGGATGCAGTCACCAAATAAACTGCTCGCAGTTCGAGGATGAGTTGTAGTTTAACATGCGTTAGCTGTCTAGATGAGGGGTTCTCACAACAAAATTTTTGGTGGCCTCAGAGTGCGCCATCAACTCTTGCTGGTGCCACTCTGATAATTAATTTTAGGAAAAACAAATAAATATGCACAATACATGTCCAAATCATTGTAATTTATTTATGTAGGGTTTTGTTTTGTTTTGTTTTTTGCAGACTCAATAATAAAATAATGCTCAGTTGTCTCTATTCTTTACTGGACCTAAACAGAATAGAAACACAAGGTGCTTTGCGTGTTTGCTGGTTTTGGTTGTTTTTTTAAAAGACGTGCTAGTTAGTAAAGCTGCTACAGTGAAAAGTGATATTTGTATATTTGTTAATATCACTTTTCACAGCAGATTTACTCAGCCCAGGCAAGCTGGGGGACAAATTAAGCCCTAGATGGGTAGGGAGGCAGGGAGGGCCGGGGCGATGCCGGGGGGGGAGGAGGGTTTGAGCCTGGGGCTGGAACCTGAAGCCCTGCGACTGGGGGACAGAGCCTGCTGCCACCCAGCCAGAGCCTGCCATCCACCACCTCAGGGCAGAAGCCCGAGGCCTACAGTCCCCAGGAGTGTAGGGACTCACACTGGTTGCCTGCTCCTACAGTGTTAGTGGCTCCAGAAGGGAGCAAGAACAGCCCCTGCTGGTGGCCCCGGGGAGGGGCAGCTGCTTTGCCTTCCCACCCCAATCACCACCTAGGAGGCTGTGGCCACAAGAAAAGCCTCTGGTGACTGCATGTAGCCACATTTGAGAAATGCTGGTCTATATGGTTTTTAAAACATCCTTTTCTAGTGTAAACAGGGCCCAGATGTCTGAAAATCATTTTTCTGATCCTGAAATAGTTGTGTTAACTCATCTGTATGGAGTGAGGTTGGCTGCTCCAGCAGTGAAGATTATCAGGTAAACTAAAAAGCTACATGTGGTGAGAAGCATATCATGGCAGAAGGACCCAGAGGTATGTGTAACACTGATCATGCCAGAGTTAGGACCTGCTACTTAAAACTGTTTCAAACGAGAGACCACAGAGACTTGGGGAAATTCAGGGGTGGGGGTCGGGGTGTATGTTCTGTAGCAAGCCTCTATGCTTTGCAATTAAATCCTAATGGCAAATTCCATTCTGTGTTAATAAAACATTTTTTGTTATACCAACTGATGGCAAAATCCATTTATTGAATGCTAGTGAGTTAAGAGATTTGCTGCTCAGAGAAATAATTTCTCTTGAAACAATATCACTGGCACTGTAAGCAATTCCTGACCCTAATGTATTCATACTCATTCTAGGAAAAAGTAGAGTGATTTATAATAGGACATGCTAAACCAACAACAAATTGCTAACCTCTACGGCATCTCAAAAATACGTATATATTATTCTTTTGGGGTGAAATTACCCCATGCAGAGAAGCATCACTTAAGCCCTTAAAATTGAGTTTAAATGGGATTTACACAGCCCTCTGCACAAGGATTTTACTTTTATGCCGTTTATTGCTGTCAAATTTGCAAATGCCTCCAACAAACTGCACTTTTGTTTTCTGTGATACAAGGCAACCTGTAATGCCAAAAGTACCAGATATGTCCTGACAGACTGTGGATTTAAATGGATCATCAACAGAACATGATGACATGTAAGCTGCAGTGGAGAATCAGCAGTAAAGACATTAACAATAGGTCAGAGAAAATTTCTAACAACATTATTTATAAATAAGTACTCAGTTCTTTTCTCCTCCAAATCTGTTAATCCAATAGACTAGACAGGGGAGGCTCAGGACTCCTATTTTCAAATTAAAAGTAATATTGATAAATGACATTTGAAAAAACCTCCAAGAACAAATTACCAGGTAATATTAATCAATATATGTTTATTCTTCTGATTTCTGCCAAGACATTCAACATCCCTAAATCATTCCCACACTGAGGATAACTGATCCACATATTGACTCAAAATATTCTTCTTTTTTTTTTTCTTCCAGAAGTTGGGGGCAGGGGGGGAGAGAATGCCAGAATTTAGTTCTGCATTTTCAACTTTGTGTTAACATTCAGGAAACTGTTAAGTGCTTTTAATATCAACCTGACACTTTACAGGAAATACAGAAGTCACTGAGAAGGAAAACAGATTCAAATGATACAGGAAGCTGAATATATTCTAGGTTTCATTAGTGAGAAACATATCCCCTTAAAAACAACTGCAAGAAGTGAAACACAGTACAAGACAGCATGCAAAAAAATGTATCTGTTACACTATGCAGGCAATACAACAACTGGAGGAATCTAAAAATGCTATTGTCCCTTTAAAAATTCAACACATCATTTATTGATGTTTGGTCAATCAGAACATTTAACTGGCTAAAACATTTAGTTTCTATATTTAGGCATAGAAGTATCTTTGGTAGTAGAACAGTCACAGATTCTTCTCACAGGTGAAGTGAGGTTGGGGAGATTCTTAAAGGTGTTTTAAAATCTGGCATTTTAACAACAATATGAGGAAGTAAGGATAAAAACTTCAAGGTGTTTCATAATAGAACATAATAAATATAAACAAACAGTTCTCTTTGAAAGATCTCTCTCTCTCTCTCTCACACACACACAATAGGAAGAAACACTAGGAAGATAAATCACCATGACCAAATAGCAGTGGCTCTTACCTGTTCGTAGTGGTAATTCTGAGGTAATGAAACCTGTATTATTAAATAGTGCATTCACTCCCATGAACTGATCCATTGCAAACATCTGTATTGAAACAGAGTTAATCATTATTAATACACAAAAATACTTTTACACATACAGTATCTTTCAACGAAGGATTTCAAAGCACTTTGCAAATATTAATTAGGACTCCCAATATACCTCGGAGTTAGGTACACATTCTTATTCATGTTTCACAGGTAGGATAAATCAAAGCTCAAAGAGTTTAAAGACTTGTCCACACTAACACTTCTTGATGCATCTTGTAATGGTGCAACTCCACTAGTACTAGTTCCTGTGGACCTGGTAGTGTAGACAGGGCTCAGCATTTTGACCAGTGAAACCTGTAGCTCTGTAGCAAGCATGGAAAGGGGTTGCTGAGCAGTGCAAAGTGGCAGTGTGCATGTACCACAGGCCAAATATTCAAAAGCGCTTCGAAGCTGAACTCTTGAAAATGTGGCCCCAATAGTGGCCACTGAGCACTTGAAAATCTAGCCCCAGATGACTTGCCCAAGATCATACTCAGAGTCAATGACAGAGCTAAAAAGTTCCAACTCCCAATCCCCTTATCTAACCATCATCTAGCCACCATCTTCGTTTAAAACATATCCACAAGGGACACACCATGTTAAAATGACAGTACCAAACGAGCAGCTTCTGTGGGCTCAACTTAAAAAGTTCTCATTGAATACTAAAAAAAAAAAAAAATAGAAAAGCCTTTTTGATCTACTGTAAGTAGCACCACATCTAAATTCATCACTTTTCAAATTGGACGATAAGCACAAAACAAAAAAACAAATTTGCTTCAGAAGGTATTTAATATGACAGAAGAGAGAATCTTCCTGGACTGGATGATGTGGTACTTATTATTGGTCTAGCAATTAACACAGAAGCAGCAAGTCTTACTCTATTTTCATCACAATTAATCCACTAGTTTGGAGCAAATTGTTGGGTTGACTCTGCCAGTACAGGACCACAGGGACAGCTCACCGGCGGTGAATACACAGATCTCCCTTCAAAAGTCTACTGACTGTATCATGGTTCCAGGCTGCTCCCTTTGTATCCATAGGGGCAGCTTGCTGTGCAAACTCTGCTCTGAGCTCTAAGGCAGAGTTTGGGAATTTTTGATGGTCCTTCCCTGCTTTTCTTCTCTCCTTCCTCTCTCTCCTTTCCCCCGAAGCAGTGTCCAGACACACTGACCTCAGCAGGGGAAAACACTGGAGTCAACTGAATTGTAATCGCAAGCCACTGACTGTTTTCTCATCCTTCTCAGCTGTAGTCAACAAAGAGTAGGGAGGGCCCTTCTCATGATAAGTAGATGAAGGCTTTCACTGTCTTCTTAAAGGAAGTTGACTGCCCATCAATGAAGACAGGGGACTTCAGTCATACTGGTTTCTCCCGGGGTGCATTTATGTAAACAAATGAGCTCCCTGATTTTAGAATTAAACTCAATAGGTTTCATGAACTATGAGATCTCTTCTCCCCTTCCTATATGTACGTATATTCCTCACTGTCACTCATGATGGGTTACACGAGTATTTCAAGGGGAAAATAGACCTGAATAGTGAAACCCCAGCCCACTGAACTCATTGAGTTTACTTTAATTGGACCAGGATTTCACATTTCTTTTTTTATGTACTCTAAGAAAAGTTTGTCCTACTCTCAGTGTTACCAACCCTAGTGATTTTATTGCGAGTTTCACCATATTTGGTGTTAATCTTAAATCTCTGGAGTCAGGTGAATAGGTGAGACTCTGAGCTTTTATTTTAAAGAAGTATGTTTCTAGATCTCATGGCTCTGGAAAAAAGCATAAAAATGTAACCCATGCACCCTGATAGTTCCAAAACCAGAAGGCAAATAAAAACATCAAATGTAATTTTTTAATCTCATTATTTTTAAATCAATCTCCTGAGTTTTGAAAGTTTGGGTACTGGCAACACTGTATTCTTGCCCTGGGCAAAGCCAGATCCAAATGTAATCCATTTAGCATGTATTTACATACATTAAGCCTTAGGAGATTAACGTATTTTTTAATTGGAGCCTTTGAATCAAGCACAGTTTTCATCATTTCAATTAATTATATGCAAAGTGACCTAAAGTCATTTTGGATCAGTGAACAGTTTGGGAGTTCTGGAGTCCCACCAAAATGGCTGTGAATGAAGGAACACTGAGGTCAATATCATATCAACAAACCTCAGATAATTACACAACAGAGCATTTTTATATATTATTTTAACTTCAGTCATGGCCATCACTGAATTAATTTCAATGTAAGTTTGGATCGGGCAGCTAGGAAATAAAAACAAATGTAGGAAATTCTTCTAAAGCCACATTTACACCGTTCAGGCAATGTCAAAGGGTAGGCCCTACAGTGGGAGAAATTTATATTTTACTGATACGGACTTCTTATTGAGACAGGTTTATTCTGATATTTTTCTCGTTGATGTTGTCAGACTACAGAAAGTTTAGACACTATGGGAATGGGCACCTGACAAATAGCCAAGATAGCCAGACAGAATAAACTCATATGCTTTTGACACATTGAGAGCATATAAACTGTGTGTTAATACTTACTTGATGATCAGATACTCCCATGATATATGCATCTTCTTCTGCCATTTTAAGAGCTGAAATGATGAAAGCACAAAGAGGATGATTGTTCACTGACCACCATATTTTTTTCAGTATGCAATAATAATAATACCTGTATCAAAACAACATTAGTCTGCTTTCAAATGAAAAGTCACATGCATTCACTGTTAAAGCTCTGACAACCCATCTCTGAACTATCCAACTGTAATAGCAACATCATCCACTGCCCAGATACCCTTAAAATTGCTCAGCACCTCCAAAGGGTGGGACTCAGAACAAAAACTGGGGTTTCCTGCTTTCAACTCCCATTGAATTGAAAATCCCAGACAAAGTATTAGGGTCAAAATTCATCTCCCCTTGTAATGCCATTAAAACCAGGAATAATTTTTTTTTTTTTACCCAGGGTGGATAAAAATCAATTTTTTTAATTTAAATTGGATTTTTTGAAAAAATCAGATTTTTGATTGAGGTATTTAAATTATAAGTTTTTCTTTTTAAAAATAAACCTGTTTAAAATGAAATCTGAATTTAATATAAAATATGTTAAGACCCAAATTTATTATACTCTCTTAAAATATTAAAATGAAAAATAAATATGCTCTATTGTGTCTTTAATTAAATTCCAGTTATCATCCTAATGCAACTTGATACAAATCATGAGCAAAAAGTTAATTATCTAATAAATAAGTAATCGCATTCACCATTTTCCAACATACTAAAAATGTACAATTAATAAATCTGAAAATATTAAGCTACATAATTGCTTAAATAAACGTATGCAGATATCATGTACCCTCCTACATAGCAAAAAGATTAATGTAAAGATTCTATTTAGTTGTGAATAGCCATGTTTTAATTGTTATATCAACCAATGAGAATGCATCTTTCCTTATAAAAATAACTGAAGCACAAATGGAAAAGCTGATTAAAATCATCAAGTTAAATCAAGGCTTTCTGCTTGATGATTTACATCAATTTGTCCTGGTTTTTACTCTGAATATTCTGAGCTTTGGCAGTTTAAGCAAAGCTATTAGCAGAAGTGTTAGTTAGGCCACAGATGTTTCATATTGGGCATCCAGAATCAAAGGCATCCAAAATTAGTCAACACTTTTGAAAATTTGTACTGTACCTTCTTTGGTCCTCATTTATACTGTGCAGGGTTTCTGTGAGACTTAATTCATGAATGTTTGTAAAACGTTTTGAGATCTTTGGAAAGTAGATTCTTTAGATGCACAATATGTGTTCATTATTGCTTAAAATATGCTGAGTACCCACAACTGCAAGTGTAGCCAATAAGAGCTGCAGGTGCTCAGCACCTCTAACAACTAACTTTCCAGATGTCTTAATGTGAGCGCTCCCAAAGAGAGGCACCCAAAATTGGTGGACGCTTCGGAAATTTGGGCCTAAGTGATTTTCCCAGGGCCATAGAGCAAGTCGCTAGGAAATGAATCTCGGAATCTTGGCTCCTAGTTCTCTAGTCTAATTGTGATAAAAGACTGCTTTTTTTATTTTAACTTTGTTAAATGTAGTTAAATTTCCTTTATAATGTTAAAATATTAAAAAAAAACTTCTCAGGGAAATGTGCGAGTAGACAGTATAATGTAGCTAATGAAATGTATTAACTCTAAAAGAGAGAGTCATTTGACTGTAACATGCAAACACATGTTGTAAAGGTCAATAACTTTACAAAGATAGGCAGGAGTCAATGGCTCTCACCTTTCATCACAAAGATTATTAACAATATTTTCCAGTGAGCTAAAAACCAATTATGAAAATCTATTGTCATGCAAAAATTTGGGAAATGATTAAGAATCTGTAAGGAAAACTGTGTCACCGAGTGACCTTTACATCACTAGAGAGGCAGGCACTGAAAAGAACAACTGGAACATTCACGTACTTTCTTTGGGCAGAAAGTAAACCTGGTGTGTTGACAGGGTCCAAAGGAGATGTGGCTCAGCCTTCCAGCACCATTGTAAAAGGGAAAGAAAATCAAAATGGGAAAAACAGAAGCCTTCTTTGGGAAAACAGGAGTTCATGAAGGTAAAACTACATCTTAGCACAGCAAGTACAAATTTGCTTTTCCCCTACCTTAAACATTGGAGAGATTTTGTTAAAGTGGGAGTGTACCTAATGTCTAGTTGCAGTATTGGTCATACATCAAATAACTGGAAATAGTATTCAGCCAAAGATGAACAGTGGATACAATAATAAATTGTATTTGATCAGTTATTACAGCAAGATGTTAGTAATCAAAGCACCATTAGTCAACTATATAACCGTACAAAACTCAGAAAGATAAGCCTTGTCTTTTCTATTATGTTTTATAATTTGCTATTGACATTATAACCCTTTATGAAGCAAGCCTGGCAGATAGAGCATCTGTAGCCAGCCTCTCTGTATGCAACATCCTTTTGTGTAACAGACTTTATTTATTTATACCATTAATCATTCCAACAAATGTGTTCAAAATTAGTACAGCTACTTCAAACAATGAGGCATTCTAAGTAGGCTTTGTTTTGTTTTTTACAGTTCTGGATTATAGAGGAATATAATGCTACTGACTAAATACTTACTAAAAATAAATATTTCGTTTGGCATGTAATGACTTCCTATTTAGATACAAAGTAGTGGAAAGTGGAAACTGAAAGAGCACAAAAGGCCAAATTTTCAGGAAGCCACTAGAAATGCATCTGCACAATTACTTATGTCCCAAAGTGGGTAACCGTACATACAAATGCCAGATTCCACTCACAGAAGTGAAATGAAAATTGTTTCTGAGAGTCTAAAACCATTTTTCCGCATTTGGCCGAAGAATACTTAACTCAATCAAATTATGATTCCATGAGTCTTCTAAGCAAAGTGATGATCAAAATGTCCTTCCAGGCCAAGGAAAATAGAAATGATGTTGATAGGAAGAAGGAAACACTTTGAGGGGATGGCTAGAATGTGAACCTCTCTCTCTATCGATGGTGTTTGCTTGCCAATTGTCAAGGTAGTGTGTAGTCTCTGGGTCCTGTTGGACTCATCACTACTCCTAAACATGTACATAGAAACAGTGCAAAGACAAGTAATGCCTCCTTCCAAGTCTGGTTAACTAGGCAATTGAGCTCATTGCTGCAGGAGGATGATCGAGCTATGATGCACAAGCTCCATGAGTTTATCACCTGCAGATTTGATTCCAGCATCATTCGCTACCTGGGGCTGACAAAGGCCACACACAAGTTCCAGCTGGTTCAACACAAAGCAGCTTGTCTCTGTCACCAACAGAAGTTGGTCCAGTAAAAGAAATTATCTCGCTGACCTATTCTCACAAGAGAACTTTATGCAGGAAATGTGGTTATTTCATATTCCTTTTTCTGATTCATGGTAATATATATTTCATGTGGAATCCATATTTAGAACTTTTATCAGACATGACTCATAAATAAAAGCAGGGGCAATATAGTATATTTTCCAAATAGCTACCATTTATTGTACTTTGCTATTAAAAATTAAAAGATGTCCTGAAATGATGCAATGGATAGCTTTATCATTAGAACTAATGAGTAGCTATTTGGATCCTGACATGATGCCAAGAAGACAAGTAATTTAAAAAAAAAATACAGATTTTGCTTATCAAGAACAAACTGCACATGGAATACACTGGCTAAATATACACAGATGCCATGGTCATAAGGAGGCATCAAATAGAAGTTCTTTGGCACCAACTACACAGGTGCCTCTTGCTCAAGCTCTTTTGCACTCAGTAGCAGTAAAAGGCAACATGATCTCTCTCTCTCACACACACACACACAGGCAGTGTGGTACATACACATACTGACTTGGGCATGCAAATATTCTGCTTTATGTATGTAAATAGATTGGGTGCTTTTTCAGGGACTAGCTAAAAATTCACCCCCAAGAAGTCCAAAACAATCCCCTCCAAATGACTAATAGACTCTCAGTTTCAAACTAAAAGCATTTCATCCATCTTCAAAGCAAAGTAATGTTGAAAATGCCCTTAGAACATTTCCCCAGTATACAAGATTTTTGTTCTCTAAATAAATTCTAACCCATCTCTTAGGTTTTCTACATATTCAGGAAATTAGAGCAAAGCCAATAACATCACCAAAATAGGAGACTTTGAGGATAACTCCTCCACAATGAATTTTTACATTGCCCTCCTCACTAGTATCTGAGCACCTTCCACATGTATATTAAGTGATGTGACTAACATCTGTCATGTGTGATTCATTCACTCTCTCAACTTCTTCCTAGAAAGAAAATTATATGTGCAGTATAGTGTTTTTGTTTAGGGAATTTGTCTGTAAATGTATATGCTGCTATGTTTTTATATTAGAGACGCCTGGTCAGATAACCATGCCTTACACTCATTGTGGAAGATAGTGAAATTTGTAATGGTCCTCAGTTCCTGTGGGACAGTTTCACAGCTTGGGACTGGCCCCTAAGTTCTGTCTCCTGCACAGACAAGCCTTAACTTTTGTGGTAGAAAATTCCAATATGCCTGAGGGGGGAGGGTTGTCAACCACAGTCCTCATCCTGGAACCTCAGATGATCTTTTGGGTATCCTGAGCTCAGGCCACTGAGTGCCTTTAAGATAAGGACTGAGACCTTGAACTTCACTCAATATTCTGTGGGAAGCCAGTGTAGAGAGCAGATGAATGAATGGATTTGATGTGAAAGATAGGTGTCTAGTGAAAGAGAAAAATGGCCCAATTTAAACTCTTTCAATTTGGGGAAAATCATTTCTCGGTTATTCCCACATAAGGGATTTGAGTTCTGAACTCATAGAATTTTCCTCTGACTGCTCCCTGGGAGGATGGAGGAACAGCATTTACTCCCTTGGAGCACGGGCCGGAGGCCCTTGATCTGCTGAGATCCATGCTGAATTTCTGTGTCTCTGCTTTATGTCCTTGTCCCCACAGCAGGTTGGCCACTGTAGGATTTCATAGAAGCAGAGGGGAAAATGTTGTCCTTTAGTGTTATTTTTAGATGTAGGAAAAGGTGACTGGGGAAGAGGAAAGGGTTAGACACTTTCAGGGAAGTTCACAGGGAAAAGTCATTTACGGCTTTGTTGGTATTAAATAATAAAATAAATATCTGTTTCTACAATGTACACTGAAGCTAACAAAATTGCATAGCTCTAACTGAGGGAAGAGTATGGAATATAATGTCAACTATTACTTGGTGTTAAGGCTTGGAACTAATGCTTGAGTACGAGCCAATAAGAATAACCGAAACCTGAGGAATGCTGCTGTAGCTCACTCAGTATAGTTTAGATATCAATCTGTATTTGATGACTATATGTGACATGATGTAGCCTTTAAAAAAAAAAAACAACCCAAGACATGCCTTTCCAGACAATGCCAGGAAGCGCTTTTACTATTTTCATTATGCCTTTTGCTTTCTTGGTGGACAATTCCTCCCAGCTACTGTTGCTGTCTCATTATTAGGTTTGGATTTTAAAAGGTGAGCAAAGACACTTCTATCCTCTACATTAGTAGCCAAACTGGCATACACAATAGAAACTGACGGGGATTGGATTTTTTAAAAATATTCACCCTTTTGAGAACAAGCAGAACCTGATATTGACTTCTTAGGCTGGGAGGAATAAGACATGATGATGCAGATGCTGGTATACCAGTCATTTAGCAAACATTTACAAAGGTCTTCTCAAGCAGCTACTGGAGCTTTTCAAAATTCCCTTGTTTTTTTTTAACTTCATGTTTACTTATTAGCTTTGGTCGCATGACACGGGTCTTGCTGGAAACATATATATAGCAAATATATACTAATGAATTGGGAAATCCAAACAGGAAGTAAAGACATAAAAAAAGAAGTATGATTCAAAAGTTATTTATAGAAGTTAAAACAAAAAATAATTTTAGATTTATTCCCAGAGATCTACCTATTCATGTTTTGAAGCGTAAATTATGAGTAAGACTCATACTTCAATGAGGCCTGAAGCCACAGAAAAAAAACCCAGACAACATATGCTTCTTTTATCCCACCCTGCAAGAAGGGATACGGTCGAAAGATCTCTGCTTTTAGTCTATGCAGTTTGAGTACAAATGGTCTAAGTGTTCTTGAGAACTCAGTTTTGAAAGATCAAGGAAAAACAGTGCCAATAACAACCCTGTAACACCTTCTAGGGCTTTTACATCTAAAGCCTAGTCACGTGAAGAGTGATAGTTGGTGAAAACATTTTAAGCAGCTACTGATCTCTCTTCTCAAATTTTCTGTGCCACCTAAACTACATTAAAACAGTCAACTACAAGCTAACATGATGCCAAGAAGACAAGTAATTTAAAAATTAACGGAAGGGGGATCTAGAAAGTAAATACAGCCCAATGACAAACAACTCCCACCCTCAACTGGCTGGAAATCCTGAAAGAACAGCTCCTGCTGCAAGTTTTCTAGCCAGGGATGCTTACACACATGTGTCAATTCTATTTTCTATTCAAATGTGTTTGTCCTTCCCTAGTATTTACATATAAAAAAGGTTTTCCAAATGAAAATGTGTAAACCAACAGCTGCTGTAGATAAACTATCATTACTAATCCTGTTAGCAGGTTTCTTTTGCTTACTCAAAGTAAGGAAAAACAGGGAACGGGGAGGTGAACTGAAGCCATATTTCACAGGAGTGATACCAGAAATATATATCATGTTGTACTACATCACAGCTATAAAATATGGCAGGCTTTCTGTTTGCTTTAAGATTCACCAGCCAGATACTACAGAAAATTCTTTCCTGGGTAACTCAGATCCCATCCATCTAATATCCCATCTCAGGGGATTAGGTCTATTTACCCTGAATATTTAAAGATCAATTAATTACCAAAATCACATTATCCCATCATACCATCTCCTCCATAAACTTATTGAGTAGAATCTTAAAGCCAGATAGATCTTTTGTCCCCACTGCTTCCCTTGGAAGGCTATTCCAAAGCTTCACTCCTCTGATGGTTAGAAATCTTCGTCTAATTTCAAGTCTAAACTTCCTGGTGGCCAGTTTATACCCATTTGTTCTTGTGTCCACATTGGTGCTGAGCTTAAATAATTCCTCTCCCTCTCCGGTATTTATCCCTCTGATATATTTATAGAGAGCAATCATATCTCCCCTCAACCTTCTTTTAGTTAGGCTAAACAAGCCAAGCTCCTTAAGTCTCCTCTCATAAGACAAGTTTTCCATTCCTTGGATCATCCTAGTAGCCCTTCTCTGTACTTGCTCCAGTTTGAATTCATCCTTTTTAAATACGGGAGACCAGAACTGCACACAGTATTCTAGGTGAGGTCTCACCAGTGCCTTGTATAATGGTACTAAAACTTCCTTATCCCTACTGGAAATACCTCTCCTGATGCATCCCAAAACCGCATTAGCTTTTTTCACAGCCATATCACATTGGCAGCTCATTGTCATTCTATGATCAACCAATACTCCAAGGTCCTTCTCCTCTTCCGTTACTTCTAATTGATGCGTCCCCACCTTATAACTAAAATTCTTGTTATTAATCCCTAAATGCATAACCTTACACTTCTCACTATTAAATTTCATCCTATTACTATTACTTCAGGTTACAAGGTCATCCAGACCCTCCTGTATAATATCCTGATCCTTCTCTGAATTGGCAATACCTCCCAGCTTTGTATCATCTGCAAACTTTATGAGCACACTCCTACTTTTTGTGCCAAGGCCAGTAATAAAAAGATTAAATAAGATTGGTCCCAAAACTGATCCCCGAGGAACTCCATTGTTAACCTCCCTCCAGCCTGACAGTTCGCCTTTCAGTAGGACCCGTTGGAGTCTCCCCTTTAACCAATTCCTTATCCACCTTTTGATGTTCATATTGATCCCCATCTTTTCCAATTTAACCAATAATTCCCCATGTGGCATGGTATCAAACGCCTTACTGAAATCTAGGTAAATTAGATCCACTGCATTTCCTTTATCTAAAAAAATCTGTTACTTTTTCAAAGAAGGAGATCAGGTTGGTTTGGCACGATCTACCTTTTGTAAAACCATGTTGTATTTTGTCCCATTTACCATTGACTTCAATGTCCTTAACTAATTTCTCCTTCAAAATTTTTTCCAAGACCTTGCATACTACAGATGTCAAACTAACTGGCCTGTAGTTACCCGGATCACATTTTTTCCCTTTCTTAAAAATAGGACCTATATTAGCAATTCTCCAATCATTCAGTACAACTCCTGAGTTTACAGATTCATTAAAAATTCTTGCTAATGGGCTTGCAATTTCAGGTGCCAATTCCTTTAATATTCTTGGATGAAGATTATCTGGGCCCCCCCGATTTAGTCCCATTAAGCTGTTTCAGCTTCGCTTCTATCTCTGATATGGTAATATCTACCTCCATATCCTCATTCCCATTTGTCATGCTACCATTATCCCTAAGATCCTCTTTAGCCTTATTAAAGACTGAGGCAAAGTATTTGATTAGATATTGGGCCATGCCTAGATTATCTTTAATCTCCACTCCATCCTCAGTGATTAGCGGCCCCACTTCTTCTTTCTTAGTTTTCTTCTTATTTATATGGCTATAGAACCTTTTACTATTGGTTTTAATTCCCTTTGCAAGGTCCAACTCTACTTTTAGCCTGTCTCACTTTATCCCTACATGTTATGACCTCAATAAGGTAGCTTTCCCTGCTGATCCCTCCCATCTTCCACTCCCTATATGCTTTCTGCTTCTTCTTAATCACCTCTCTTAGATGCTTGCTCATCCAGCTTGGTCTACAACTCCTGCCTATGAATTTTTTCCCCTTTCTTGAGATACAGGCTTCCGATAGCTTCTGCAGCTTTGATTTAAAGTAATCCCAGGCCTCCTCTACTTTTAGATCCATAAATTCTTCAGTCCAATCCACTTCCCTAACTAATTTCCTTAACTTTTGAAAGTCAGCCCTTTTGAAATCAAAAACTCTAGTTGCAGATTTCTTTTTGTTAATCCTTCCGTTCAGTTTGAACTGAATGATCACTTGAGCCAAGATTATCCCCTACAACCATTTCTTCTATGAGGTCCTCGCTACTCACCAAAATTAAATCTAAAATGGCAACCCCTCTAGTCGGTTCAGCAACTACTTGATGAAGGAATCCATCAGCTATCGCATCTAGGAAAATCTGAGCCCTATTATTATTACTATCACTGGTCCTCCAGTCTATATCTGGGATGTTAAAGTCTCCCATGATCACGCAGTTTCCATTAGTATTACTTGATTAAAAACATTAAAAAGGGCTCTATCCATATCCAAATTAGATCCCGGAGGTCTATAGCACACCCCAAGCACGATCGTAGGAGAGGCTCTACTAGTTTTGTTAGTCTCTAAGGTGCCACAAGTACTCCTTTTCTTTTTGCGAATACAGACTAACACGGCTGCTACTCTGAAACCAATACTTCATCCTGTATCTCTTCCTCCTCAACTAGGACCTCCTATTCGCCCCTATTCTCTGTAACCTCAGTATCATCCTTAGCCCTAATTTTTCTCTACTGATACATAATCCATGTCTGTATAAAGTAAACTGTTTTATTTCACTGTACTAGCTGAGAGTGTAGGAAGCCTGGGTTCTATTCCCAGCTGTGCCTCTGGCAGATTGGGGGACCTTAAGCAAGTCACTTCACTGCTCTGAGCCAGTTTGCCCATCTGTGAAACAGGGATAATGATTTGTAAAGTGCTTTAAGATCTACTGATAAGAAGCACATCATATTATTATATGCACAAAGCCTCAGGCCTTCTAAGTTCCTGGAGAGGATACACATAGGGCAAGATAGGTCATCAACATAATGTACAACAGCTACACAGAGGAACCTGCTTTTTGTAGTTTTAACCATGTCTGGCCTTTAGCTCACTGTAAAACTTTTAGACTGTATCTACACAAGGCTTTTTGCTGAAAAAATTCCCTTTGCTAACACTGGTGCAGCTCCATCAGTGGGACCACCAGTGGAAACACTAGCGCAGGCAGAGCTCCAGGCAGTCGCTGGCATTTTAAAGACCATGTTGTCTAAACCTGCTTAAAGCAGGTATATACAACAAAGAGGTATAATCGCTGGCAGCTATCTGTGTCTTGCACTTCCATCATTGCTACCATGGATGGAGCTGCACCAAAGGGAAATTATTCAGGAAAAAAAAAAAAGTCTGTTGCAGAGAAGGTTTCACTGTGGCAGTCATTTTGTTCCCATAGGTATCCCACTACCTATTTGGTTTGTATTAGTCCTAATACCTGGCAGTATTATCTAATACCTAGGTAATGGCAGAATAAGATATGATCATTAAGTTAAACTATTGTTCTGAGGAATGGCTTTGGAAATACTGGGAATTTAAAAGTTGCACGCACACTCGCCAGTATGGCATGCATAATTACACATTTTATATGGACACCTAACTGCTACTGTTACAAGTGAGACCCTCCTAAATTATTATAACTGAAAGAGATTAGATGCAAAATTATTTTCCTCCATTTTTATGTTTGTTTGCTCTTAACATCATCTTATATACAGTCAACTTCATTGTTACACTCATCGTATGACTGGATCTTTTATACAGCAAGAGGGGAAAGAACATTTTAAAAAACATGAAAGATGTTTGTAAAAATCACAAAAATTGACGGGGGTCTCTGAGGCAGCTGAAACATGTGAAACTACATTACAGACACTGCTTAAATCTCAACTTGACATCATCCTTTTAACCTCTTAGCAAATCCTTGCCTTTTTTACATATTACTAATGTCTTTTTCCCCCTCTGTGACTTCAGTACTGATTTTGTTTGAGATTTTTTAAAAAGAGTGTTATACTGAATGTACAGTTTTAGACATGCTATTGAAAAAATACATTAAAAAATAGTTGCATATTATTGTATCACAGAGAGGCAGCCTTCTCCAGTGCTGTTAAGGGGCTGCAGAATTTAAATTGCTACATTTCTCCAGCCACTAACAAATCTGTAGATCGTCTAATTTTTTTTTACGTCAACCCAGAATGATGACATCGTATGCTGGTTTTTCTACTAACACAATCTTTGTTATTTGCTATGGCTAGTCATGGTTTTCTGTTTGATGGGACTCAGGAGGTTTTGGCCTTGTGTATCTTAAAACTGATACAATTTCAGATGGAAATGATTTTTCCTCTTGATTTGGGATCTTAGATAATATTTTAGTTCTTTTTAAACAATAATTTTACACTCCATCTTAAAAATTCTTTCAGCAAAGGATGCATTACCAGCCATCAAGGATGTCTACCCACAGAATCTGCATAGCATTATAGCCTACAGAAAGTCTGTGATTGCTTGTGACAATAAAATGATTAACAAAGACGAGGCATTTTCAAATGTGCTCAACACCCACAACTACTCTCAACAGAAGTTTCTAGATGCTGAGCACTTTTAAAAATATGGCCACTTAATATCATACCTTAAGTGGGAGCTGAAATCTTATGAAAATGTAGACACTTTTTTAAAAATCTAAATGAGCGCAACTGGGTGCTGACTGAGCTCTTTTGAAAATATGGCCATAGATTTTCTACAAGAAACTATTACTTTATTGAGCTAAACATTTGATAGCATGGGGAAATTTATCAGACAAACAGTAATAATACTGTGGGAATGGCTGTCTTATCTATATAATTAATCCATGTACAATATAACCAAACTTTTTGCTGCCTTTAAGGTTTAAGACAGGTTGGGAATAAACTGCATAAAAGTTGCAGAATATGCTCCACCATTGAGCCTAATAAGGTTAATTGCCTCGATATTGTGCTACTAATGCCAACTGTTTAAGATAAAATTTGTAAATAATAACTGGCACTAAATGTAATATGAAAATCAGTGAGGAATATGTAGTTCTTGTAACTTACACCTGTGTTTTGCTTTGTTCCTGCAGAATGGGCAGTGTTCCCTCATTAATCTTACTTCACTAAGCATCCCTGGAAACCTAATGACTTCCCTTACTAAGGGGACTTCTAGATTATGACTAGCATTTAGGGAAGGAATAAAAAATGAAGTACTGACCTAATGACAGATGGCGATATGTTAACATTTGCTCTACACACAAAAATTGTGCTTCAAGCATGTTGATCGTGAGTAAAATAAGAATAAGAATGGCCACACTGGATCAGACCAAAGGTCCATCTAGCCCAGTATCTGTCTTCTGACAGTAGCCAATGCCGGGTGCTTTAGAGGGAATGAACAGAACAGGTAATCATCAAGTGATCCATCCTCTGTCACCCATCCCAGCTTCTGGCAAACAGAAGCTAGGGACACCATCCCTGCCCATCCTGGCTCATAGCCAAAGTTGGCATCTGTAGGTCCAGCCCCGGAGTCGGTGCCTATACAAGGAGCTGCATATTAACTTCTGAAGAGCTGCATGTGGCTCTGGAACCACAGGTTGGCCACCCCGATCTAGCATATTACTCCTTAGTTTTCTCTTTTCCAAGCTGAAAAATCCCAGTCTTATTAATTTTTCCTCATATGGAAGCTGTTCCATACCCCTAATCATTTTTATTGCCCTTTCCTGAACCTTTTCCAATTCTAATACATCTTTTTTGAGATGGGAGACCAAATCTGCATGCTGTATTCAAGATGTGGGTGTATGATGGATTTATATAGAGGCAATATGATATTATTTGTCTTATATCTATCCCTTTCCTAATGATTCCCAAAATTGTTAGCTTTTTTGACTGCCACTGCACACTGAGTGGATGTTTTCAGAGAACTATTCACAGTGGCTCCAAGATCTCTTTCTTGAGTGGTAACAGCTAATTCAGAACCCATCATTTTATATGTATAGTTGGGGATTATGTTTCCAATGGGCACTTCTTGGAAATGTTTGAATGTTTTTGTTAAACAAATTCAGACTAATGAAACTGAAAAAATAAACAGTTCTCAAACTTGCTACAAAATATGTTTTCAAAATACAAATAAAATATGATGACAAAACTATTCAGCTTTAACAGCTGTATATCCATTGTAGTGAACTACCTTTAAAAAGTAAGTAATCTGAGTGAGGACTCTGTATGAGCCACCAGGATTTTGGATGATTTATTTTTTGTTAAATTCAGGTTTAAAAATATCAGAAGAAATAAAGAAACAAGAATTTTGGAGTGGCTTTTAAAAAATTCTTAATTTTTATGTTTGTAATCAGAGCCGGACTTATGGGCGTGCGACTTCCTAGGGCATTGTGGTCATGGGGCTCCGTGGTCGAGAGGCAAGAAGGGCAGGTCTGTGGTGCAATATTGCAGAAGGGAGCTTGGGACAATGGGAGGGAAGCAGTGGGGCACAGGGGCAACGGGGAGCCCAGGGAATAGCAAGAGCTAGGGTCGATGGATGGGGAAGCCTGCAGTGGCCAGGGGTGACAGGGCGATGGGTGGGGAGTCCAGGAAGGCAGAGGGGGCTGGGGGCCAGAGGTGATATATGGGTGGCTGGGTGGGGAGCCCAGAAAGGCAACTGAACTTGAGGGCAACGGAGGGGGAGGCAGTGGGCACCAAAATACAAGTTTGCCCAGGGCGCCATTTTCCCTAAGGTCAGCCCTGTTTGTAATTGTATTATATTAAAATTTTATGTAAAACAGTCAAATTGTAACCCAGAAAACATACAGACTTCCCCTTCTTCTAAATGAGAATTGCACATGAGTATCCAGAGTCGAACTTGATCATTTACAGCGAATGAATAATTTCTCAAGTAACTAAAAACAAACAAACAAACAAAACAACACCCCCCCATACACATTTCTAAGCTCCAACACATTGTCATGCACCACCAGTTGCACTTTCAGTGCAGGCTCTAGAGTGTAATATACAGACAGGGTGGGTTCCCCATTTAAACAAGAACATTGACATACATTGTGGAGAGAGGGGGCTCTGGAGGTAGCAAGATCTCCGTCAGTTCTTTTTCGTGGTGATGGTGGCCAGGGATTCTCAATTGTTTGCAAGCTGACACTGAAAATTGGAAATGCTGACCTTCTGACTGGTCGGTGGTGCAATGTCAATAAGCAAATAACATAGGTAAAACTCAGGACAACAATGTGAGTTTTAAAAGTCTGAGTTTGGGGAGGCTGAAACCTGTTTTGAGAATGAAATTTGGGAGGTAGAACTCAGGCTGTCTGGGATTTAATCCACATAAAACAAAACACATGACAACAATCGCTCAGGCCTCAATTGTATGCAGTATAATTCATATTATACAACATAAAATATTTCAAAACATCATTAATAAAATTAGAAAATCATTGGAGTACCTCTATTGCTTATTTTATTTACGTGCCTCAAACTGTCCATAGGTCTGTGAGAGGCAAGAAATCTGATTTTAAAGAACAACATCCTACCAAGGGCCTCACCTGTTCTTCAACCTTTGAAATACCAATAGGAGTCAATCGCTGGATTTAAGCTGATAGGTGCCTAAATTCTTTTGTGAATGTATCCCTAACTGCCATGGTAGGTGCCTAAATCCCAGAATCAGGCTCCATTGGGATTCACAAAACCCCCACTCAGCTGCCTCCCACACCTTGTTAGTGTTTAGAAAAATCACTTTCCGCCTACATTTGTGCAGTAAAAGTTTCCAAGGAAACTATGTTTCAGCCTCTGGGCATGCACACCGCAGCTCCATGCCAGCTTATGGAGGCCTCAGGCCCAGATTGATTCACAAACTGGATGAAGACAGGCATTCCTCCACCTAACTCGCCTGCAGGGCCCCATCCAGTGAACGTGTTCAGACCTTGTCTACTGGATTGGGGCCCCAGTAGGTGAACTCACACAAAATGGGAAAGGGGGAGGGTAAGAAAGAGGACCACTCTCATAACTTTTAGCCCACTGGTTAGGATACTCACCTGGGATGTGGGAGATCCCCAGTTCAAGTCCACCCTCCACATGAAGGGAGAAGGGATTTGAACTGGGCTTTGCCACCCTCAAGTGCCCTAACCACTGAGCTACAGGATATTCTGAGGGGGTGAGGGGTCCCTCAATCTCTCCTGTTGAAGCTATTCCATTGTGAGTAATAAAAAAAGTCACTGCAGCAGGGGGACTGGATCCTGGCTCTCCCAGGTCAGTGCTCTAATCACCAGGTTACCGTCCTTCTCACATTTGCACACACTCTCTCTTGCCCAATGATTCTTTCATTATTTAATCCAAAGTGGGACAGCTTCAACAGGAGAGACAAAGGGAGACTCACATCAGAATATCCCTTAGCCCAGTGGTTAGAGCATTCGCTTGAGAGAGGATCTGAAGAGAGATTTGCCACCTTTCTCCCCATCAGGACGAGGGATCTGAAATGGGGGGCAGGGAGGGAAGTTTTCTTCATCTTGCATGAGTATCCAATCCATTCGTCTAAAGGTTGTAAGGGAGGTCTCTCCCTCTGGTCCCCAGCATCTTGCTAAAACAGGATAGGAGGCTAACCTGAGGACAAGACTGGCAGCTAGGAATCTCAGTGAGAGGGAGATATATCCCTGCAGCCTGGTTTTAGGCACCCATCTCCAAGAGAGAAGCAGAGTTTAGCACACACCCCTTGGCGTGGCATCTCCCCCTAGGTAAATTAGACAACGAGCCACCCAGCGTGCTGGCTTCTGCATAATCCCATTCTGAGGCACCCATCTCTCCCCATTAATTGTACAGGGAACCTCAGTGCCGAACCCAGTAATTTTCTAGGTGCCTAAAAATTAGGCATGGTAATGCTCAGCCTTACCACATGTACATTTCTTTGTTAGTCTAGCCCATAGTGTTTTACCTTAACTAATTCTGGGCCTTACAACAGGAAGAAATTAATGAATTTGGTGCTGGATTTCTCTGGTGCTCAGTCTGACAGTGTAGCTCAATACTAATCTAGAGATTTTACCTATAAAATGGGACAGAGACAGAATAATTCAGAAACACGCCTGTTTAGTCCTTGGCCTCTCAGATGAAATTGTCAAGGAAGACAGACCCTGATTTAGCAAGGTACTTAACCACACGCTTAAAATAAAGATGGGGTGGTCCCATGGATTTCAATGGAACTACTCATGTGCTTAAAACTAGGCACGTGCTTAAGTACCTTTTGGAAATGAGGACGTAATTATTGAGACAATATTGGACAATAAGTAAGTCCAACATTGGACTAAGTTCATAATTAGTGACTGTTGTGATTATGATTTTGGCAAGGCAGAACTTTTTCTAAGCCTATCACACACTCCACATAGTGGCCATCATATGGGAACTTTAAGGGGTAGGGCTGACAGTGACCTACAGCTGGGTGTCTAGAACTCTTTTTCCATTTTTTAAAAATAATTAACTCCACTATTTTTATCTTTGGAGCAGGAATCCTCTGCAGGATAAATCCACCAGTAAATTGAAAGAAAGTTGTTTAGAAATGTTCTTGCTTGCTAATTGAGTAAATAAGATTCTCTCTTCTTTAAAGATACATTTACATTTAAAATTATAGCTGGGAAACAACAGTGATCTACAAGGCAGGAATGTTTTGTTCAGATTAATTTCTTTTCTCAAGTGGTCTCTCACGACACATGATCATCTGATAAAACGGTGTGTCCAAAGACCACAGAGGTTTCTGAGCAATTGTTTCTCTTGGCACAAAAAGCTAACAATAAATGAATAAAAACATTTGTTTCTCAGTTACATCTTTTCAACCTCTATGTCAGTGGTATAGGATGTGTGTAACTAAAAGGGAAAATTTGGTTCCATAAATTAGCCTATGAATTTTAATAATTATAACAACATACTCCATAACCCTCATACACAGAAAGGGCTTCCAAATTGGTTCCGATGCTCCTGTACTTTAACTGTATATAAGAAACACCATACATGGGGTCCTACTATTGAAGGACATTTTCTGGGTTAGCTCATGGAGCATTATGTATGTAGCAGCATGCGGGAAGTAAAAAGGACAAAGCAACACTGATTAGAAAAAAGAAAAGGAGTACTTGTGGCACCTTAGAGACTAACAAATTTATTAGAGCATAAGCTTTCGTGAGCTACAGCTCACTTCATCGGATGCATTACTTTACATTAATGCATCCGATGAAGTGAGCTGTAGCTCACGAAAGCTTATGCTCTAATAAATTTGTTAGTCTCTAAGGTGCCACAAGTACTCCTTTTCTTTTTGCGAATACAGACTAACACGGCTGCTACTCTGAAACCTGACCACTGATTAGAAAGGGGAACTCGATTTTTCATGAAAATTCCAATATTTACAAAGTGTTGAGTTTGTGATGTAGTAATGCTTCCCTATAGATATCTATTGCTAAGCATTACTGAAATCACATAGTTCCAGCCAAATAAGAATAATAAATCAAGCTTAAAGAAAAATACCTAAAATCATTGTGAAACTACATATATATAATTGTAAGAAGTAGGAAATGTTTAAAAGATGGTACTAAATTAACCAGTACTCTCCATTCCCTCCCCCCCATCCTTCCTCATTTTCCTTTTCAATCACAAGTACTTTTTTCCAGGGCATTTTTCACTGTGCAAAACAGCTTCAAAATTCACCGAAGGATTGAGATAACCCAGGGGCTCTCTGTCAGTCACAAAATTACTTCACTGAGGAAATTAGTATTTTTTAGACCTACACAACTCTACACCAAAATGAAACCAAATCATTCTCAGTTTCATAATCTTAACTCTCTCCAGCACCTATTGACTAGTTATTTGTGAAACTAATTTAATTTTGTGATGACTTTTTTTGTTAATGTAAATTTTTTCCATTAAAAGGGATATGGGGGGGAGGGGTGTGGGCAGGAAGGGGAAAGAAAAGCTTTTCCACTTGTTAAAAATCAATACTACAGTCTGAAATTATTCACAATTCTTGCAGACACTTTACCAAAGCTAGTTCTTAGAAGGCTACATAAAAATTCAAGTGTATAAATGTTGTGGGAAGATCCTTTCCTAGTGTGCATATCATAGCTCTGGGAGCGCCATTTCAGAAATATTTGGACGGGGGGCAGGAGGAAGTTGTGTTTCAGTATATATAACCTTATATGTTGCTATATTGTAGCCTGAAAAGTTGCAGTGGGGGGCAGGAAAGTGGGGGAGAAGAAGAAAAAGACATAATGGAGCATATAGCCCTATGAAAAGTCTGGGTGGGGAGCAAACTAAGGTCGGGGCAAGACACTGCCCCCCTTTTGCCCCATAGCTTGAATGTCAATGAATCATAGAACTATGACAATTTACACCCTCTGAAGAACCACATTTGAGTCTTTAAGTAGCATATTGTTTTTGCATTTTAGCAACTCAATTATTGCTCATTAATTGATATAGATGACAAAATACTGCAACCCCCCCCCCTCCCAAATCAGCAATAGTTTCCTTTCTTCAAATGTCAGAAGTGTGGCTCTAAACCAGAAAAAAAAAAATACTAACCCCTTCTTTGGCTAGCATAATATTTAGAAAAATAAATAAATTCACAATAAACTGCAAATAAATTCCAGAATTCAAAATGAAACAGTTGGTCACATTCTTCACTCATTACATCAGTTTTGTGAAGTAACACTGCTACAAATCTGGTGTATTGGAGTGGAGCATCAAACCCTTTACTACTGCTTTGATTTTTCTTCTTCGGAAGAGAAAGACAGGAAAAAAAGGACTTAAATTTGTCAATTTATGTTATCTATATTTCCCTCTCAAATTTTTCATTTTAGCAAGTGTGTATAAGTTTTTGCAAGGACTAATGCCTTTTAAAATTTACCATTTTTAGCTGAAAACTGAAATTTATTGTTAAACCAATAGCAATGCTTAATCCATAAAACCACAATCCTGCAAACTCTTACATGCATAATTAATTTCACTTGTCTGAATAATACATGCTCATATACAGAAGCATTTGGGGGATCAGGGCACATAATGTAATTCATCTTAATGCAGACTCCATTTTGTATGCAAGTTTCAGAAACTATTTCCTATTTTTTGTTCACGTGAAGTGAGTAACTTAAAAATGCTCATTCATTCATGTCAACAAATGCCACTCAAATAAAAAATAATGGAGAGTTGAATCCTCTTATTTTTAGGGTCAAATGTAACAAACAATTAATTAGCTATTATTTTCCATCCATGATAATTTCATTTTCATTATTTAGTACTGAAGATCCCATTTACTACTTTTGAAATTATTTAAATTAGCTGCAGTATTCCCTATACTTAGAATAGAATTATTGAAAATATCAGAACTAATGTTTACACCAGTCATATTGGTAAGTGACTAGTTTTTAAGGGAACACAAACAATGCAATGTAATAGAAACCGTGATTTTTCTTTCAGATGAAGTAGGAATTTCACATGTAAAATCAAAGGGACATTTGAAAAATCACTATATTTTCAGACTGAAATTCTGTGCCTCCTCTACTTACAAGTAACCCCTACAAAGTTAAAAAATAATTCTCCCCCCTTCCTTTTTCAGTTTGTTTCTTTTGTGGACTTGAAAGCACTTTATGCACAGTGAGTTTCTCCCTAGCTTACAAACATTAACAAAAGAGTAGAAAAAAACATATACATTTTTTATTTACAGTATTCTTTACGAAGAAATATCACAGCATGAAATTTAAAGTGTGCACTAACAGAAACTGGAATTTTTGAATTTGCATAATTGAAAAAAAAATCAAATGGACAGTCACCCTTTAAGGAAAATCCACAAGACAAAGTCATTCACAGTAAGTCATTCATTTACTGAAAGACTAGTTAAATGACCAGTAACACTTCATTTCTGGTCCAATGACTCCATAAATCGATGGAGGAGGGAGATGGGGTAAATCAATCATATTGACAGGTTCTCATATACAGGTAAGACACTGCCCTTACAAACAATGAGGTTTTCAGAATAAGAAACACACCACACTTAGAAAAGGAGTACTTGTGGCACCTTAGAGACTAACAAATTTATTAGAGCATAAGCTTTCGTGAGCTACAGTGAGCTGTAGCTCACGAAAGCTTATGCTCTAATAAATTTGTTAGTCTCTAAGGTGCCACAAGTACTCCTTTTCTTTTTGCGAATACAGACTAACACGGCTGCTACTCTGACACCACACTTAAGCTCTCATTTTGGAAACTCACCTAAGGTTCGGTACATTACGTTATTGTAGAGTGTCCCAAGCCATAGGTGTTCCTAGCAGGCAGCACCTGCTGGACACCCATTGCTTTGGACCTGCTCAGATTATTTTAACAATAATTCCCCATTTTTTTCTCCTTTGTTTGCTTTTAAAGCCAATACTAATGAATCTGGATATACCCTGGAGAAATAGCTCTACGCCATTTACTGTATATCAGTCTTTTGGATGAGAACTTAAAAAAACTACAGTACTTGTGGCACCTTAGAGACTAACAAATTTAGTTGAGCATAAGCTTTTGTGGGCTACAGCTCACTTCATCGGATGCATTTGGTGGAAAATACAGAGGGGAGATTGATATACACACACAGAGAACATGTAAAGGTGGAAGTTGCCATACCAACTCTAAGAGGCTAATTAATTAAGATGAGCTATTATCACCAGGAGAAAAAACACTTTTGTAGTGATAATCAGGATGGCCCATTTCAGACAGCTGACAAGCAGGTGTAAGGATACTTAACATGGCCAACTCTGTCCACATATCTATTCAAGTGACACCATCATAGGACCTAATCACATCAGCCACGCCATCAGGGGCTCATTCACCTGCACATCTACCAATGTGATATATGCCATCATGTGCCAGCAATGCCCCTCTGCCATGTACATTGGCCAAACCGGACAGTGTCTACGCAAAAGAATAAACGGACACAAATCTGACCTCAGGAATCATAACTTTCAAAAACCGGGAGAACACTTCAACCTCTCTGGTCACTCAGTAACAGACTTAAAGGTGGCAATTTTGCAACAGAAAAACTCAAGAATAGACACCAAGGAGAAACTGCTGAACTTGAATTGATTTGCAAACTAAATACCATTAACTTGGTCTTGAATAGAGACTGGGAGCGGCTGGGTCATTACACAAACTGAATCTATTTCCCTATGTTAAGTATCCTCACATCTTCTCGTCAACCTCCTCCCCCCCCCCCCCCCCGCCGCTGCTGCCGCCACCGCCACTCCGGATCAGTTTCTTTTACGTTACAAATCCCGCCAGGCCAAAACCTGCTGTCAGTTGTACCAGCGTCAACCCGGAGTTACTCCGCAGCGGCACCGGTTAAAGGGAGCGTAGCACTCGCCCTGCAGCAGCTGACTGGCGTGAAGCTCATCCCCCTTCACACGCAGGGCGGGCGGCCCGAACAGGAATGAGGAAGTGGAGCAGCTGGTGAAGGTGAATGTTTAAAAAGGCGCCAGCGCCCGGGCGGCTCCGGCCCAGGCCCAGGCGGACGAAGGCCCGACCCTGATGCTACGTGCTCACCCTCACGCGGGAGCGCACTCCGGCTCGGCCCCGCTCCTTCTCCAGGCTGGCCGCCCTCGGGGGCGTCGGCAGGGGGTGAGCCCCGCTGGGGGCAGCAGCTCCGCCTTGCACTTCGCTTCCCGCCGCCGCTTGCAAGCGTCAGCGCGGCGCCATGTAAACCGGGCTGCGGAGCGGCGCGGCCCGGCCGGCGGGAGCGGCCGCCTCGTCCTCCTCCCCTGCAGCCGCAGCGCAGCGGGGATTTCCCCCCCCCCCCCTTGCTCTAGAGAGCGGCCCGGGCGGCTCCGTCTCGCAGACCCGTCAGCAGCTGCCCTTTCGCAGCGAGTTACCTTCCCCTCTCCCTCCCCTGCCCTGCCGCCGCCGCTGCTCTCACTTCCTTCCTGGCTGGAAATTCCCACTGACGTTTCGAGAGCGAGAGAGAAGCGGAGGCCGCCGCGGAAGGGCGGGGAGGTTGCCAACGAGAGAGGCGCTCCCAAGGCGGAGCAGCTCCCGGGATGCCCGCGGGGGGAGAGGGCAGCGCAGGTTAGGGCTGCCCCAGGGCCCTGCTCGGAGACCCGCCGCGGCGCGGATTCGAGCTGGGGAAGATTTTTAAGGCAAAACAAAAAAAAAAACCACCCCCCCCCCGCCAGCGCTCTTGTTAATTACTGATGCGATAGTAGCAGCCAGAGACCCCAGTCAGGTCATGGCCTAGTGGGCTGTACAGGGGATGCATCCGATGAAGTGAGCTGTAGCTCACGAAAGCTTATGCTCAAATAAATTTTAGTCTCTAAGGTGCCACAAGTACTCCTTTTCTTTTTGCGAATACAGACTAACACGGCTGCTACTCTGAAACAGGGGACATACAGGCTGGGGAGGGGCAGTCTCGCCTGTGAAGAGCTCAGGCTGTCCCTGGGTGAAATCTACCCAGCGAAATCCTCTCCCACCTCCGAGAGAAAAGGGAGTGTGAGAGACACACACACACACACACACACGCGCACCTCTCCCACCCAGGGCCGGATTAATGTAGGGGCTGCAGCCCAGGGCCTTGGGCTAAGGGGGCCCCCTCAGGCCAGATGCGGCCCGCTGCTTCCTTTCGTCTGGGCCGTGGCAAGTCTCCACGCCACGGGCAAGACACCGCTCCCTGACTGTTGGTGCTTTCTTCCCCCCCCCCCCCCCCCCCCCGGGCCTAGAGCTGCACGTGCTGGCTCGCCAATGTGCTCCTGCAGGCCATAGGCGAGGGGCATTCAGGGAATCAATGCGTGCTGCCCCCAGAGCCGGCTCCACGGGTACCCCAGCCAATGGGAGCTGTAGGGCGGTGCCTGCAGGCAGAGCGGCCTGGCCCCTCTGCCTAGGGGCTAGATATGCTGACCACCTCAGGGAGCAGAGCAGGCAGGGATCCTGCCTTAGCCCAGGTGCCTTCCGAGGTAAGCACCTCACTGTCAGAGGCTGCACCCCAATCCTGTGCCCCAACTCACACCAAACCCCCAGGGGCCCCACAAAATCTAATAGCCCCAGGTCCACAGGAGAGTTAATCCGGCCCTGCTCCCTTTCCAGAGAGAAAAGGGACTGCAACACTACATGTGCTTTCTATGATAGCAGGGTCAGTGTTAGATTCACTGGGACCCAGGGCAGAAACTAAGGAATGGGCCCCCACCTTGAGCCCTGCCGCCCATAACTTAGTTTCTCAGGGCCCCTGGACAATTGCCCTGCTTGATACCCCCCTAATACCAGCTTTGTGTGCTAGAGAGAAACTGCCCTTCTCCCTTCCCCCACAACCCTCCTGCCCTAGAGAGGAAGAAGCTTGTAATAAACCCACATCGAACAAGATCTTTCTTCCACGGAAGCTGCAACTGCACACACAGAGAAAAATCTTCCAGCCTAGAAGGAGATATTTGAATACATGAGCCTTGTCTACACTAGTGAATTTACACAGAAAATTCCCACTGTTATTAACATAGGTTTTTCAGCACCAGTCTTTATACCATATCAGTTAAAAGCGGATGGTTTAAATCAAGACAGTCCTGAAAACAGCCACTAGAACATAAGCAAAGCTCTTGAGGCATCCATCCTCCTTTTCTATATGCTTGTGCAGCGCTTAGAACAACAGGGCCCCAGGTTGGCTAGCCTATGTTAAATAATAATAATAAATACACCCAAGCTACCAAGGGAGGAGAATTGGTCCCCAAGGCTCTGGGGGAAGGAGATGAATATAGATCTAAAATGTGGGAAATATTTCAGAGAGAGAGTCATTTGAAAGGAAAGGTGCATATCACAGCTAGTCACAGACATGCTCAGAAGCAAAACTTGTGTGAACAAGTACTGGGAAAGTAGACAACCTGAAATGGCTATAAAAGTTGAAACAGACATTGTGGAATGATTTTAAATGGACATTGTTAACGGGTTTAGGACCCAACATTTAGGTTCCAAATTAAATCCTCTGCACCATCCCTAAATCTAATCTTTAAAAAAAAAAAAAAAAAAGATACAATTTTAACTCTGTTAAGACCCAATCCTCCATCACTGAAGTTATCTTTCAAGAGAAGCAATATCATGTCCTAAGGCCTCACACTTACAAAGAGATATTCTGCATGGCAGTAAGGCCTTGTCTACACTATGAAATTACTCTGATTTTACAGAAGTTGATTATTGGGAACAGATTGTGTAAAGTCGAGTGCATGTGTCCACACTAAGCTCATTAATTCGGCGGTGTGCATCCATAGTACCGTAGCAAGTGTCGACATTCTGAGCAGTGCACTGTGGGTAGCTATCCCACAGTCCCCGCAGCCCATTGAAATTCTGAGCTGAGCTCCCAATGCCTGATGGGGCCAAAAATTTATCCCAGGTGGTTATGGGTAAATGTCATCAGTCAACCCTCCCTCCGTGAAAGCAACGGCAGACAATCATTTCATGCCCTTTTCCCTAGATTGCCCAAGCAGATGCCGTAGCACAGCAAGCATGGAGCCCGTTCAGCTCACCGCAGCAGTTAAGACCACCTTGCGCGTGATCATGCAGTTTATGCAGAACCAGAACCTGAAAAACCAGGCGAGGAGGCGACCGCAGTGCAGTGACAAGAGTGATGAGGACATGGACACAGATTTTTCTAAAACCGCGGTCCCCGGCAATTTGGAGATCATGGTGTTAACGGAGCAGGCTCATGCTGTGGAACGCTGATTCTGGGCCTGGGAAACAAGCACAGACTAGTGGGACCGCACGGTATTGCAGGTTTGGGATGATTCTGAGAGGCTCCGAAACTTTCACATGCGTAAGGACACTTTCATGGAACTTTGTGACTTACTTTCCCCTGCCCTGAAGTGCAAGAAAACCAAGATGAGAGCAGCCCTCACAGTTGAGAAGCGAGTGGCAATAACCCTCTGGAAGCTTGCAACGCCAGACAGCTACCGGTCAGTCGGTAATCAATTTGGAGTAGGCAAATCTACTGTGGGGGTTGCTGTGATGCAAGCAGCCACCACAATCATTGAGCTGCGGCTATCAAAGGTAGTGATTCTGGGAAATGTGTAGGTCATAGTAGATGGCTTTGCTGCAATGGGATTCCCTAACTGTGGTGGGGCTATAGACGGAACGCATATCCCTATCTTGGGACCGGACCACTAGGGCAGCCAGTACATAAACTACAAGGGGTGCTTTTCAATGGTGCTACAAGCACTGGTGGATCACAAGGGACATTTCACCAACATCAATGTGGGATGGCTGGGAAAGGTTCATGATGCTCATGTCTTCAGGAACTCTGGTCTGTTTAAATGACTGCAGGAAAGGATTTACTTCCCAGACTAGAAAATAACTGTTGGGGATGTTGAAATGCCTATTGTTATCCTTGAGGACCCAGCTTACCCCTTAATGCCCTGGCTCATGAAGCTGTACACAGGCATCCTGGACTGTAGTAAGGAGCTGTTCAACTATAGGCTGAGAAAGTGCAGAATGGTGGTAGAGTGTGCATTTGGACGTTTGAAGAGTCGCTGGCGCAGTTTACTGACTCGCTCAGATCTCAGCAAAACCAGTATTCCCATGGTTATAGAAGGCTGAGGCAAATCGCCTGGCCGCTGAATACACGCAGCCACACACCAGGGCGATTAGAAGAGCACAGCAGGGCGCGCTGCACATCAGAGAAACTTTGAAAACCAGTTTCATGACTGGCCAGGGTACCATTTGAAACTTCTGTTTATTTCTCCTTGATGAAAATCTGCCCCCTTGGTTGACTCTAATTCCCTGTAAGCCACCCGCCCTCCCCCCTTCAATCACAGATTGCTTGCAAAGGAAATAAAGTCACTATCATTTAAAAACCATGTATTCTTTATTAATTTATTATAAAAATAGGGAGATACCACACCTCACCCAGGCTACCTTGGGAGTTAGGAGGGAAGGAAAAGGCCACCTCAAAACTTGTTGAATGACAGCCTTCTGTTTCTTGGGCTGTCCACTGGGTTGGAGTGGTTGGGTGCCCGGAACCTCCCCCCGCCACGTTCTTGGGCATCTGGGTGAGGAGGCTATGGAACTTGGGGAGGAGGGAGGGCTGTTAAACAGGGGCTGCAGCGGCAGTCTGCGATGCTGCTCCCGTTCATGAATCTCTACCAGACACCACAGCATGTCCGTTTGATCCCGCAGTAGCCCCAGCATTGCAGCCTGCCTCCTCTGATCTTCCTGCTGCCACCTGTCATCTCGATTGTCCCTCCTGACCTCACGTTCATTGGCCGCTTTCCTGTACTGTGCCCCTCCACACATTCTGCTGAGCTCTGTCAGTGCCGAACGACTGCATGAGCTCAGAGAACATTTCATCGCGCCTGCCTTTTTTTTTTTTTTTTTGCCACCTTATCTGAGATAGCCTTTGGGACGGAGGAGGGAGGCTTGAAACGTTTGCAGCTGTGGGACGGAAAAAAAGGAATGAAGTATTTAAAAAGATACGTTTTACAGAACAATGGTTATACTCTTTCATGGTGTACAACACCATTCACATTACATAGCACATTTGATTTTGGTACAAGGTTGCATTTTGCATCTTATATTGAGTGCCTGCAGCTTTGGTGTTAGAGATCACACACACAGTGCCGGGCAACAGAATTCGGCTTGTAGGCGGTCATGGTAAGCCATAGTCTTTCAGCTTCTGCAAGCTTCATAACAGCAGCACCCTCCTTTCCCATACCAAGTGAAGCCCATTGAGTTGGCCATTTAGTGCTGTGGTTTTCTTGTTAACGTGCAGCAGCAGAAACCAAACTAACCCCCCCACCCCATCCGATTCTCTGGCATGATCACTTTACCCCTCCCCCCCACCACGTGGCTGGTATCAGGGAAAATCCCTGTTAGCCAAACGCGAACAGCTCAGCGCCAATGCCCCCCCTCCCCCCAAACAGCTTGGCTAACTGCAGGGAGGATTTCTTTTCAGCCACAGGCAAACAGCCAAGTAGGAACAGCCACCTCTCAATGTCCCCTTAATTAAATTCCCATATTTCAACTAGGTTACCATGAACAATATCACTCTCCTGAGGATAACACAGAGAGCTAAAGAACGGATGTTGCTTGAATGCCAGCAAACACCGGAACCATACGCTGCCAGGCTTTGTCATGCAATGATACCAGATTACTTGCTACTAGCATGGTGTGGTAAAGTGTCCTACCATGGAGGACAGAATAAGGTTGCTCTCCCCAGAAACTTTCTGCAAAGGCTTTTAGAATACCTCCAGGAGAGCTTCATGGAGATGTACCTGGAGGATTTCCGCTCCATCCGCAGAAACATTAACAGACTTTTCCAGTAGCTGTACTGGCCACGAATGCATCCTAAGTCCTCAGGACAAAATCAATCATTAAAAAATGCTTGCTTTTAATGCATGTATTATATTTGAAAAGGTACATTCATCAGAGGTCCCTTCTCTGGCTTGGTTGGATTGGGAGGGTATTTCAGTTAGGGTGATAAAAAAAAAATCCTGGCTGTAGGGGAGAATGGTGTGCTGTGCGCTCTCTTCAAACTCATCCTCCTCATCCACAAAACCCTCAGGCATGGTGGAGAGTACCCCATCATCAGAGTCCACAGACAGGGATGGGGTAGTGATGGCGGCCCCCCTTAGAATTGCATGCAGCTCAGCGTAGAAGCGGCATGTCTGGGGCTCTGTCCCAGAGTGTCTGTTTGATTCTTTCATTTTCTGGTTGTCTGAGTGCCTTAAGTTTCATGGACCATCATGGCCTCAGATTTTTTTGAAATGTTTTGGCATTTTGTCTTTTGGAACATAGTTCTGATAACACGGATTCGTCTCCCCATACAGCAATCAGATCCAGTACCTCCTGTTCGGTCCATGCTGGAGCTCTTTTTCGATTCTGGGACTGCACGATTTACCTGTGCTGATGAGCTTCACATGTTCACCTGTGCTGATGAGCTCACCTGGCCAAACAGGAAATGAGATTCAAAAGTTCCCAGGGCTTTTCCTGTACACCTGAATCCGAATTCAGAGCGCTGTCCAGAGCGATCACAATGGTGCGCTGTGGGATAGCTCCCGGAGGCCTATACCGTCGAATTGCATCCACACTAACCCTAATTCGAAACGGTGATGTCAATTTCAGCGCTAATCCCCTCGTTGGGGAGAAGTACAGAAATCGATTTTAAGAGCCCTTTATGTCGACAAAAATGGCTTTGTTGTGTGGATGGGTGCAGGGTTAATTTGATTCAATGCTGCTAAATTCAACATAAACTCGTAGTGTAGACCAGGCCTAAGGCTCTGGGTAGGTAGATCACGTTGAAGGATCAAGGCCTTAGACTGCAAACACTTTGGGGAAGGGTGTTGTGTACTTCGCATTCTATAAAGCACTGAACACATTTTAACTACTCAACAAATAGTGAATGAATAAATACATTTAAAAATAGTAATTGAATTGTCAGCAGCCTAAATTCTCTCTTGCTGAAGACTCAGTTTCTTTCACATGAGATCATGAATGCTCTAATTTTTACCAGCAGATAATGGCTACTAAGAGGCTGTTAGGCCAGTCAAGGATTGTGGGAGTAGTTGGGCTATGCCTCCTTAGCCTAGAGCCCCCTGGTCCAGTGGAAGTAGCATAGCTAGCTCTACACCCCCTGAAAAGGCATGCAGAAGGAACACTTAGTTCTTTGGTTTGGACCAGGCTTTTTGCCCTTTTGCACTGGCAGAGTGGCACAGAAGGACTGTGTTGAGGTGAAAGGATCTTGTCCATGGATTTCTCCTCTAAGTAAGACCAGAGAATTTTTACTGTGTAAGTGTTTTAGGCATATTATCCAATACTTTGTAGCATATTAATTGTGCCTGGTCAGCTATCCTTTGCATAGTAGTAAACTATGTTTATATTTTAATCAGCTATGCTTTCTTTCTTCTATTTCTGAATAGCATTAGTGAAATCTGATTTTGATATAAATTACTGGAATTGAAGGTAAATTTGGAATGTTGGAGAGAATGAAACAAAATTCTTACATCAGTGAAAGCTGACTCAGGACTGAGTACTCAAAGCAAGCAAATTTCAATTTCCCTCAAGATTGCCAGTTTCCTTGCAGCACTGAGGCCAGACAGGATACCGAGGAGAGCGTAGTGACCTTGTGGAGTTGTACATTTGGCTAGTGGTACAATGTAAATGGTCAGTCTGGAGGCTTGTGCAGAGCAAAGTGAGCAGGAACTGAAGCAGAAAAAAAAAAAAAAAAAGAGTAAAATTGTAAGTACAATTGCCAGTTTTGGTTGGACATATTCTTGGAGGTTTCATCTCATGACCATTTTTAATTAAAGATTAATCTTTAATTCCTGGAGACTCCAGGATAATCCTAGAGGGGTTGGCAACCCTAGTGGTGGGTAGAAATGTACATGGAGACGGGGATGGAGTTCTGTAGAAGATTGAGTGTGACAGTTAAGGACTGCTTATTGCCTCCCTTTGACTTTGTGCAGCCATTTACATCTGGGCATAGTGGATGTAACACATGACCATTTTCATTTGGAAGTAAGTGCTTTACTCAGTTGCAAATGGCTACATAAGGTGTAAGGCAGTGAAGAATCAGGTCCTGGGGGATTTTGTTTTTTTTTCCTCTCCAAAACATGATGCCAAGGCAAATGGGAGCCAGTGAATGAATCTGAATACGATAGTAGCACGTAGAGTGGTAAGAGAATAGTGGAAAAAGGAAACTATTTTTAGCAGCTGTCCTTTTGTTTTGTGCTTGTACAGCTGCCAGTACACTTGGTGGCTGGTCACCTATCCGTGACATTATGATAATACAAATAATAAGAATGATAGCAACAGCTTTTTGGATGGACTAAAAAGGAGCAAGAAAAGCAGCAGGGGGACCAGAGGAGATTTCAATACTGAAAGTAAGAAATGACCAATATTTGGATGAGAGTTTTAATGGAGAGGAAACTGGATTTTAAAAGAGGTTATAAAGAGTTGGCAGCCTGTGTATGGTGTGAAAGAAAGAGGAGTCAAATATGATTGAAGTAGGGAGCCTAACTGAGGGACAGAACAAGTGATAGAGAGGGGAGGACTTGGGGAAAACAGGGAAGATGAGCAAAAAAGAAAATAAGACCATCCTGACACACCTACAAAAAACCTCATGGATTTTAACTATAGCATTGCTGGCAATCTGTGCTAAACTGAACAATTCAAAGCGCAGTGTGAAAGAGCCCACATTGTTTTACGCAATGGCAGACTTTCTGATGATGCACAGGAGAAAGAGGGGTATCTAGTTTGGTAGGTTATGTTTGTTTTTCTTGCTATAATGGGGTGAGATTCTGGTGGAGGTCAACTATTTCAGTGCTGCATATTGTAATTTCTATCATTTCTATTGGTGGGTTCTAAGATTTTTTTTTTAAAATGCTGATGGATATGATGATATATTCACAAGTCTCCCACTCACCCTGCAAATTAAAAAATGGTCCACTGTAAATAATGTTATATTGCACATATGTATGGTACATGTATTCATTCTCATTGCAGATTTAACTCGAAGTCTGTGAGGGAGTTCAGCTCCAATTGACTGGCTCCCTATGAGGTCCAGCAAATGTGCCAAGCAAAATATAGGGACTATTCATAAGAAACAGCCTGGGCTGCTTTCATTTTACAATCCAGCCCTGGATGTTCCTCCATATAATAATATAATGTACAGTATGATCTCAAAGTGTTGAGTAGCACATTTCTCAGAACATACACAATTGTTTTATACACAGAAAAGTGTAACAATGGAAAAAACAGTATATCTAGAATAGTGTGAATTTGACTTAAGCAAATGTCTTAAGCAGAGGCCATTGATAAGGCAATTAGTGTCACAAGCACCTTGGGAATAAATACAGTTCTAGTTTGTTCTTTAGAAGCTAGGGTTAGTCCAGACTAGGATTCACTTTTTGCTGTTGATCAATTTACTATCTAATCCCACAACCACTGAAATCAAAGGGATTTTTTGTCGTTGACTTCACTGAGAGCAGGTTTTTGCCAGTCCACTAGCCTGCTACACCCACTCAGTACTTCACCTGATTGGATCATGATTAGTAATGAACCATGTTCAGCAGCCCTACTAGTATAGCTCAAGGCTACTGTCTCTCAACCCTCATTTGCACCTTCGCAAGCTACGGCCCATCCTGAGCAGCCCACTTTTCATCTTTGTCTGACTCAGACCATTAAATGATGAACAAGAATGACTCCATAGACTAGTGGGTAGGGGCACTCAACTGGAAGGAGAGACCTAGGGTCCAGTCCTCATGTTCCAATCACTCTCTAATTATGTATCCACAGTGGAACAGCTTCCAACAGGAGACACTGAAGGAGCCCCACATCAGAATATTTCATAGCTCAGGCACTCTCCCGAGAGGTGGAAGACCTATTCAAATCCTTTCTTGAACTTGGGTCTCCCAACTTCCGAGTGAGAGCTCTAAACCCTGGGATAAAAGTTATAAAGTGGGAAGCAGCAGAAGTAACAACACCACCACCACCTCCTCCTGTTTTTTATGGAGCAAGGCAGGCACCTAATTCATTCCCGCAAGAAACAACTTATGCACGTAAGCCACCCGACTGCCAGAAAGGGTTTCCCATTCGTGGATCGCCAGCAGAAATAAGCATCTCCCTGCAGCCTGGACTTAGGCACCTACCTCTGTGAGAGGGGCAGGGCTTGAGACACTCTTCTCGTCAGGATCTCCAATACGTTAACTGGTGTGTCTCCCAGCCTAGCATGCTAGCACTTCCCCCACATTCATTCTGTAGGGAGCTTAGGTGCAAAACTCAGGCTTCGTGGATCACTGTTACTGTAATTTTTCTAGGCACCTAGATCCCTTTGTGGGTTCAGGCCTAGGTGACCTGCCCACAGGCATATAATCATAGAACCATGGGGTTCAAAGGGACCGTAAGGATCATCTAGTCTAACTCCTTACCAAGATGCAGGAGACAGCCACAAGTCAGTGTTTCAGGTCACTGCCTATTTGTGAAGGAGAGCTGGTTGCTGGGATTGATGGAGGTTTTTTCTTTTACTTTTCCTTCTCAGTTTTTGTATTTCCTTCTTCCCTGGTGAGAATGAAAAGTTTATTTTAGCAATAAGAATGAGAATTGTTTTAATTCTGTGCACATTTACAACTATTAAGATATCATCACAATTTTTAGCAGTTGGCTGCCCCCAAAGACACTCTCCAATTTTTAAGATTTCACAGCAAGGGCTCACTTCTGCTTCTACTCAGATCAACAGCAAACTTCTGTTAAATTAAATAGGCATAGGACTGAGCATTGGGAGAAAGTCTTGCTGCCTTCTCTGCACCTTGAGAGTAATCTGTGGCAGTGGATTTCATATAGTTCTTACATACAAAGTGCAGGCAGCATTTGGGAAAATTCACAGGGGATATGTTCCGTACACCACCCTTAACTTTGCAACCTGAAGGGGATCCTGTGCATGCAGGAGGGAAGGAAGAGGGGTCAGGACAGAGTCAGAGAAGCTTGCACAGGTTTTTTAGTGCTACCACTGATGAGGAGTGGGCAATGCACAGGGTGGTGGGAATTGCTGTAGCCAAGGAGCACAAGTAGCAATATTGCCAAGCCTAAAGTGTTAAAAGATTGAGTCAGACCCACCAAAAGTATGAGGTGGGCTTTAAAATCCATGAGATTGAACAAACTGGATTCTCTTTATTTGTCTTCTGGTTTTGGAGTCTTTAGGGTCCACTCAGGTCACATTTTCAAGACTTTCCCTGCAAGCATGAGGGTTTTTGTTTTTTAATGGAAGCTGGGATTCTCAGCTAGTTATATAATTATAGAAGAATTAAGGTTGCAAAGTCAAGCACTCAAAATTTAGAAAATGCCAGAATTCAGGTTGCCAGTGCAACCATAGCATAACCCTCTTGTACTATGCAATATAAGACAGACTAATTACATGATCATATACTACTTTTTCCACAGGACCCCTGCCTCATTCCATGCACAGGAATGAGAGCAAGCAGCAATTCAATATTTTATTTTCTCCTTGCTGTGCAGTGTGTGGCTCCAGACCTTATTTACTGCACACTATTCAAACCCTGCTCTGAAGAGAGAATTATTAACTTCCTCATGGGTTTTTCTCTGGAGCTCAGCAATAAGATATCAGAAGGCTTCACAGATACTGATTAATTTTATTTTCCAAGCACAGCAGTTCACCATTACAGGTGGTGAATGGAGGCAGAGAGAGTAAGGTCAAATGTTTCCACTAATTTTGGGTGCCCAATTTGAGATGCCTAGAATCTAAATTTTCAGAGCATATATTATATTGCGCTTTCTGTTTAAAGCACAGCTCCCATCGAGTTCAGTTGCAGCTGTGAGCATTCAGCACTTCTGCAAATCAGACCACAGGATCTCAAGTCAGGCACCCAGACAATGAGGAACACACAATTAGTGACCACCTGTAGAACATTGGGTTTAAGTAACTTGCCTAGAAATACACCGGAACTCTGTGGGAGAGGCAGAAATAGAATCCCATTCTCCAGGGCAGCACTGAACTGACTTCCCCATGAGACCATCCTTTTTCTTCCTACAATCCTCTGCCTCTTCCATACCCACATTCAAAGGTAGCCATCCATCACTCCAGGAGGAGGTTAGATGAGGGAGTGGGGACAGCTCTGCAACTCTGGTGCCTATTTTGAATCCCTTGTCCACTCACATCTCCAGTTCCTCTGGACATAATCTACTGATTTATTGGATGTCTTTGAGGAGGAGTGGGTGTTGTCCAGGGTTATCTGCTCAGAGTCCCCATCTAGAGCCCTTGTTCTTTAACTCTTACTTCATTCCCACTCCTGTTTTTTCCATCTGTTGTCCCCAGAAGTCATTTATAGCCTGGGCTCAGTGGTTCCTCCCACTTAGCTGATGGGTCGTGGTGGTGGTAGGGAGCTTAAGTTGTGGGTAGGCCTACAACCTCTGACCCAGAGGTACAGATAGTACCTAACTCCTACAACAGAATGAAACAGGGACCTGACATCCAGAGCCTCCTTCGCTTCCCAAGTCTGGTTCATCCCCAGAGCAGATGCAGTCTATTTTTACCTGAGCTGTATCTCAGAAAGAGACAAACTGTTTTGGCTGAAATTTAAAAAAAAGACGAGCCTGCCAGAGGTAGACCGCCTGGAAGGTTTCAGCTCAAGTGGTGAAAGTTATAAGCAAATGAAAACAGCAACTTACAGTAGGAGGCATCACGCAACTGCAGCAATAATCAGTCTTAACAGCCCATCACGGAGTCCTTCTCAAGCTACCCTGTGAGCAGCGCTGCCTAGGCAGTTTATGGGGTTTCCTAGTGACAAATACACACAGTCTGTTTCTTTTTCACTACGCGTACCTTTAATCCTCAGTTTCCAAACATGACAGGGCATAGTACAGGTATACCAGTTTCTTTCGCTCAGATTCTGAGATTTCTCTTTTATTTCCTGTTCCTCCCAATTATATATCCTCCCCATTATTAAGCCAATTGTTTCATTAGCCCAACAATTACCACCAAGCATTAGTAAGCACCAGTAACAATTAAGCTTGCAGCATTCTTTGTTCTACAGCAACCTCAGGGACCAGGGTACTACAACTAGCACTTAATCACACAGCCCCACCAATTTATCAGGTTTTGTAAAGGGATCATTTAGTGCAATAAATACAAATCTACTCACAGAACTGCAGGTTGGGTACTTGCTGCTTTATTTAATTTAATCACAACAGAATCTGTAGGGTGGGGAGAGGACTCCCCCTGACTAAACTGGAAGTAAGGGAAGGTTGAAGCATGGCTCTGCCCCATAATATGGAGAGGGGGGCATACTATGTGGGGAGGGCTATAACACAGTTAACCTATGATGACCACTTTACTTCAGAAGGATTCTCTTGTGACTGACATGTAGGACTCCAAATGAAGAGATCTGGGTTCTGTTCCCAGCTCTGACAGAGACTTCCGGTGTAACTTTGAGGAAATGACTTAGCTGCCTGAGTTTCCCATCTATAAAATGGTAATATTTATCCCCTGTGAGGCTTATTTAATTCTTGTAAAATGCTTTGAGATCCTTGGAGAGAAGTTGCTATGTAATTATAGAGTATTATTTATTAACCACTCAGAATACGAGCTAGAATCTGGATCCTGAAAATAAGGATCAGACTATTTTCAGGTTGTCCCACCCTTGACAGCATCATTCATATACAGGAAATGAGCAATATGGAACACTAGTGTGTAGAGAAGATGGAATTACTACTTACTAATAATTGTGTCTGTCACAGTCATCTTCCCCCCATCCTACAACAGAGTTCTCTTACTCTGAGCTCTTATAACTCCACCTGCTGGCAAGCAGGAGGCATATAAAGATTTTTAATCATTCCTACAACATAAGAAACTGCTTAACCCATTTGTAAACAGGTGAACAACATCCTAAAGCACACAACAAAAGCCAGAAAGGTGATAGGGCAGAAGCTGGGGCAAGAGGAAAGAATTACAACTACCAGTAAGTGGTTTCACCCTGTAATCTCTCTCTCCTTTCCTCCCATCCTATGACAGACAATCCCTTACTTACAGCTGCTGTATAAGAGGAGCAGCCATGGACTGTGTTCTTAATGTGGCTTGTAACTTTTTTCTTCCTTTCTAGCCTGCATGCAGATAACTAAGCTGCAAAGCTCCAATTTTTGCAAAGCTCTCATCTTGCTCCTATGCTGACATACAAAAAACAAAGTGATCTTTTGGCTGCTTGAAACATGTATGGCACCCAGTGTTAAAATTGAACTGCTACCATCACCAAGTGGTCTGCCAGTTTGGAGGAAAAAACCCAAACCGATTAAGCCCCTAGCAATCAAAAGTCTAGCCTTGAAGCACTGTTTTCACTCAGGAGCTCTGTACGAGTCTCAAAGAAGCCTGAAATCAGAATAGACAGGGCCAAATTTAATCAAACTTTACTTTTTGTCAAAATTTTCTGAGACAAAACAATAGCCTTGGTTGAAAAACAGAGCTTCTTGTAAATAGAGCAAGGCACTCCCGGCTATATGCTACAAAGAAGATGTTCAGCTTATGAACAGCGCAAGTTGAAACAGATGCTTAGCGAGAGAGCAGGACTGCTGAGACATAAAACACCAATGTCTTTCATCACCCTGACCTAGATAAATAAATCACTCCTGTGCATACCAGCTTTCTTCCAATATGATCTGAAACTGTCATTATATCTAAGGTAATTTTCTGCTGCCTTGAAGTTGACAAAATTTAAGTATTTTTAGCATCTTCACTGTATGTTAAACAGAAAGCTCTCTCTATAGTCATTTATGTTCCTCTCTGCCCATCTGAAATGCAGACATAATTCTTTGCTGTGACAAAATAGTCTAATGTCATGAAATGAGCAGACCATTGCAAATTGGGACATTTTCATTTCCAGGTGTAGAGAATGGTACAAATAAATTTTTCATAGAAATACAGTATATGCTGACATTACAGAGATTGCATCAGTACAACTCAGGCAGAATATGACTCATGCCTGTAATAGACTAGATAAGAATTTTAAGAATAGAGGCTCAAATCAGCAAAACGCTGAAGCACATGCTTCAGTGCTTTGCTGATTTACTATTCTATCACCTTGCCTTTTGACAGGCACACCTTCTTTTTAACAGATGTATCTAGATTTCATGTATTTGATACAAGTGTCTATGTAAAGAGTCACCTTCTTACCTATCTGCTCCATGCATGTATTCAGTAGTGCTTAACATTAGCAACAAAAATATCAAGCGTTCTGACGACTTATTTACTCCTGCTTCAGAGCCAATACAGTTTTAAGGACCTGAGCTGGATTCTTTCCAGATCATGTAAAATCAACAGAATTCCTGACTAAGTTCTACTTTCAGGTCCCATTGTGGAAACTAAAGCTCACATTTGTTTTAAGTTTCAAATAATTTGCTTGGAACCTTATTTTGGGGGAACAAGATTGCACTGAAACAAATAAAATAAAATATATATAATATATGAGAGGCTGGTGCTAACAGAGAATCTGGTCTAATCATAGCAGTCAAATGAAAATTCCATCCATTGCTACATAAAGGTTCAGTACCATTGAAGAAATGGATAGATGCAATATGAACAGAATACATCTTTCTAGCTTGCCAGGGAACTGAGGCTTTGAAGCAAGAATTTGGCCTCCCAAAACTCCAAATTTGGCAATACCCACAAAATAAACATTTATTAGTCCAAACAGTTTTGTGCCATTGAAACAGCAGCTCTGGAATCTCCAGACTTGCTAAAATGCACATGAAAAATTGGGCAGCATGCCAGACCTGCTGCATCAATATAAACTTGTTTAATGAAGGCCACCAGAAAAAAGAACCACGGTGCTTCAGAGTGAAGAATTATCAGGATTTGTCTTGATCACACAACAATGGAACAAAATTTGACATAAAATAAGAAAAGCCCCAGTAGCTTTCTATCTAATACATCACATGCATTAGACTCCAACCCATATATCCAAAACAAGCACGAAGTGGACAGAAAACTGCTGCTTATCACGCACACTGAGTATGCAGCTTGCGAAAATTAAGTACTTTTGGAAACAGAGGTACACTTAAGACTTTGTATTAGACTTTTCTTTTGTTCCAACCATAATTGTTTATTGTTGGAGCTATGTTACAGTGCCCTGGCTGAGTCACCAGTCTACTTTATGGGACCCAACCTTTGGATCCCACAGGCTTCCAAGTCCATTAGGTCTGGGCAGCTTCCAGACACTGTCTCTCACACATACTGCCAGAGTGCAGACTCCCTATCTGGCACACCCTCAAGTCTCCTTCATAGCTAATGCAGACTCTCCCTAGAGATCTGTCATCACGGGCATTCTGGTGTACAGTATAATTTAACTCTTTGGGGACCACATGACAGTTAAAGCAAGGAGTACACAGGCTTTGCAAATGAATGTCTTACATCTACAAGTAAAGTGTGTTTGTCAGAGATTTACAGGGCTGTGGAAAAATAACAGAGACCTTGAACACAATTCCCTCCCTCAGAGTCCTCACCACTGCTTGGGGTCCTTTGCAGTTTGGTCAGTGTCTGTCGGGAGGTCCAGTTCCCTCTTGCCCTCCACTGCTCCCGCTCAGTCTTCTGGTTCTGGTGATTACTGTCAGAGAGACTGTCTGTTTTTAAAAGCAGTGTCCGGATCTTCTTCCTGTTTCTCTTCTCATTCCAAAGTTTTCCATTCTCCCCACCCTCAAGTAGGGGTGCTGTCGTCATCATCATCATGATGTTCCTATTACACCTCTGGCATTTAGGGGCGTGACGAAGCTCCACTACTCCTGTCTGTTTCTGACAAGTCTTTCAATGGTTCCCCAGCTGTGCCCTAGGTTTTTCAGCTCTGCTTCCACAGCTCTTTGCCATGTTGGTTTTGGGTGGCCTCGTTTTCGCTTGCCTTCAGGTGTCCATTTTATTGCTACTCTGGTGGTAGAATCTGTTTCCATCCGAAGCACATGACAAACCCATCTCCAACGCCTCTTGGCAATGATGGTGCTCAGATCCTCTTGGGTGCACTGTGTCAATAGATCTTGAGGGTTGCTGTCAGACAGTCTTTAAAAGTCATGGCTCAATCTGTCATCCGCATCAGCCTGTTGTGCCCATGGTACCATCTGGGTAAAGCTAGTCAATGGTTGAAGCCCCTTGATAGCCCTGGTTAGGAGTCACAGACTTCTGTCTTCTGCCATAGAAGGGAAGCGTTAATCCACGCTGAAGATTGTAATCAAACAACATTAATAAAATCAAATGTCATTCATAAGTGTACACAGACAGATATCCTAAACTGTCCAATTAGATCAGTGTTGGATCATGTGACTACATTTCCCCCCCCTCACAAAGACGGGTTTTTCCAACAAACTTCCATTACCAGTAAACAAACTTGTAGTGAAGTGACAGTCTGGGTTGTCAGCAGGCAGTGAAACTGGGTGAGAGCAGAGCCCTAATTGCTTAAACAATGGTAGCACCTAATGTATTATGGGTCAGATTCTGCTCCGTATCCCAACTTTTGCTGATAGCACCTACTCTGCAAACAGCCCCATTTATTTGAGCAGGACTACTCATGATGGAGTGTGGCATTACTGTTAAGGTACTAAACTACTACCCAGCATTACATAGTTAGCATTAATAATAATGAAAATATTAATACAAAAACTTGAAAGTACATTCAGAGATTTTAACTTCAGAAGGGACCACCATAATCAGCCAGTCTGACCTCCTATGTAACATAGGCCACAGAGTTTCATCCAGCAAAGTAGGTGTCATCTATGCATTTAGAACAGCTCATTCTGATTACTGTCTAGCTTTCCTCCTGTCTTAATTCCAGCCAGGTTTTAGCAGCCAAAAATTTCATGAAACCCTGGAGTAGATTTCTGAGCAAGGCCATCTCTAGGTACCAGCAAAACAGGCAGGTGCTTGGGGTGGCACATTTCTATGCGCGGCATTCTGGCACCGGCCATGCCACCCTTAGAAATGTGCCCCCACTGCCCCAGCTCGCCTCCACCTGCTCTCCTGAGCATGCTGCCACCACTCCGCTTCTCCCTCCCCCCCCCCAGCCCAGGCTTGCTGCACACAAAACAGCTGTTTGGCGTGGCAAGCCTGAGAGGGAGGAGAAGCCGAGTGACGGTCCGCTCAGGGGAGGGGGTGGTGGTGGAGCGGAGGTGAGCTGGGGCGGGGAGCAGTTCCTCTACCTCCCTGTTACTTCCTGCGTTCCCCCCACCCTCGCTCCCCTCCACTCCGACTGCTCCCCTGAACGCACTGCCTCTCCCTCACCTGAGAGGGAGGGGGGAGAAGTGGAGCAGCAGTGTGTTCAGGAGAGCAGGCGGAGTGGAGGTGAGGGCTGTGTCGTGGGGAGAAATGCAGCACGCCCAGGGGAGGAGGCGGGGCCAGGGATTGGGGAAGGGGCCGAGTTGGGGTGGAGCCGGGGGTGGGGGGGCACAAAAAAAAAAAAAAAAAAAAAAAAAAAAAAAAAAAAAAAGAAAAAAGCAGGGGCAGCCAAAAATGTTTTTGCTTGGGGCGGCAAAAATCCTAGAGCCAGCCCTGTTTCTGAGCCATATCATTTGAAAGTTGGAACTACAAGATTTAAGATTATATATAGCATTGGCCCCAGATTTAACAATTTCCAAGAAAGCAACAGTGGGAGGAAAATGCAAAGATGATAAATCAAAATTATGTGTTTTTAAGTTCCAACACTTCATGAAACTTTAGGGCTAGAAAATATGATACTGTAGTGATGAGCACCATAGAAAATATAATGCGGGAATTAATAAGTCTGTCTTTAGAGCAGGGTTCGAATAGTGTGCCGTAAATAAGACATGGGTTATACACTGAAAAATTAGGATAAAATAAAAATTGAATAACTGCTCATTTACTGATCACCATTCATCTGGTGCACTGAATGAGGCAGGATCCTGTGGAAAAAAATAGTATGTGAATATGTAATTAAAGACAAATATAATGCAGATGCATATGGGGCTCAAATTAAGGTTGTATGGGCAACCATAATTCCGGCATTTCCTAACGTTTGAGTGCTTGACTTTGCAAACTTAATGTTCTTTTAATGTATTTGTGCATAGGCATGTGTAATTGAATATAGCATTTAATATCTCATTTTATTTATTTAAAATGCCTATCTATACAATTTTTTAAAAACACAACGTAAGGATAAATATCCTCAAAACAAAGGACTCCACCACCCATCTGGTTTCATAGCAAAGTCAGCTAAATAACACAATAAGACCTTATAACTGTGGAAATTCCACCATAAATAATACCCCGCAATGAACCACAGCAAATCCCTCAGTCCTGAGAGACTAGATGAGCTTTACAAGGCTCCGTCAGTTCAAGCAGGAATCTAGTTCTTGAGGTGAAGATCCACAATGGAAAATATTTTCATTCACAGCCTTGTTGTCCTATCAGCACAAAAAAAAAAAAAATGTTACCCTTTTTTCTAAGTTCTAACTATCCTTGCCTCCTCCTCTTATTCATGGAATGAAAGATTAGCTATGCCAGGAGTATAATAGCCATTGCATGAGCTTTCACAATCATTTTCTGTCTTGCCTGTTAACTGCAAAATGACTGCCATCTAGTGTTTAATTGCAAAAATATCCAACTCCAAGAAATATTAGAATGCCAGTAGTAGTATAAACAATGGGGCACCTTAAAGACTAACAAATTTATTTGGGCATAAGCTTTCATGGGCTACAGCCCACTTCATCGGATGCATGGAGTGGAAAATACAGGAGCAGGCATAAATACATGAAAAGATGGTCTTAATCTGCTGGCCGTCAACTCATTACACATTATTACTGACAAGTTCCACAGTACACTTAGGATCCTGCCTGAAATAGGAGATACACCTCTCTTTTCAGAGTAGCAGCCGTGTTAGTCTGTATTCGCAAAAAGAAAAGGAGTACTTGTGGCACCTTAGATTTGTTAGTCTCTAAGGTGCCACAAGTACACCTCTCTTTGGAGAAGGACGAAACTGCCAGAGACATATCTAGTCAGGTCTTATTGCCCAGGCATTAGTGTTACTTACTGTGGTGATGGACGGCTTATAAATATGTCAGATACAGAGTCCCTAATAACAAACTCCCATTCCCTCCTCCCCACATTATGCAAAGAATTGCCTTAGTGTAATATTATGGCAGACATCAGAAATACTCTAAATTATGGGTCTCACAGCAATCATAGCATGGCCACACTGCTCATTAGTGCCCAGATTGTGAGATGCCTTTACTGAGCAGGCAGGGGTGTTCCAGGAGATGGAATGCTGAAAAGGGGGCAAGAGGGGTGAGCAAGAGGTGAGGGCTAATCTAATCAATTAGATAAAATAGAAATCCTCAGAGTGTCTTCCAGCTGTGGGGAGTGAAGGCAATAGTCTCAGCTGAGTGCCTTATTGCTGTCTTACTGATGCCTTTTTTGCCTTCTGTCAGTTGGCATCATGTGTCCATGGACCCTACCCTCGCCCCACGTCACTGGATCACATTATTTTTGGGAAGACACCAGCTAACAATTCAAAGGAGAAGAAAACATTGAAACCCACCATGGGAATATAGCCCCACATTAGATCTGGAGGGACTATGGATTTAAACTGAGTTGGGATATAATTGGCCCCAACCATGTAACCAAAAAGAATTAGCTCACAAGAAAGAAAGGTTGTGTTAAACATGGTGTGACCAGTCAAAACACCAGTGTTACCTTATTTAAGGTTTGGGCTGAAGTAATAGAAATAAAACCCAGTTAACTGGGTACCAGGTGCAGTAAATAATTGGCCATACAAGAAACTGCTTCATCTGACCTTAGCTAAGGTCCAATAATTGGTAACATCATTTGTTTGTTTAAAGATATACAAAAGTAAACTCTTAAAGGATTCATTTCTAATACCTCCCTGACCACCATGGAGCTGATCAATATGGATCTAAGGGCCCCTGGGTTTAGCCCATTTGTATCTTGATCAAATACTTATAAATGTTTTGTTACTATTTGGATGTATTAAATTGCTTAATTTTTTAGGCATGTTTAGAGCAATTGTATAAATACCATTCAGCCTTTGGATTCAATAAAGGAATTTATGGTTAAATTAGCGTCTTGGAATTGTTATTATTTATGCAGGATATTACCAACATCCATATTAACACATTTTGCTTCCTTCTTTCAGCTCACCCTTAGCAGTGGTGTGTTCATTGATGCTGCTCTTTGTATGTTTACACACAAGCCCATAAACAAAATTTTCAAAAGTGATTGTGGCCCTTAGATTTCTAAGTGCCATTGATTTTCAGTGAGACTTAGGGCAAAATGTTCAAAATGGCCTAAATGCCTTTGGAGCCTAAGTCCCATTTTCAAAAGTGACTTATGTGCTTAGGAGTCTAAGTCTCACTGTAAGTCTCAGATCAGACTAAGTTTCTGTGAAATCAAATTTTTTTTGGACATCTGTTCAATCTGACACTCTTGTTTTGTGCCCATTTTTTAGGTTCTTAGGCTGTGAAATTGGTATTTTGAGTGCTATTTGATGGCTGTAGAAATTGGAAGCTATTTTTTGTTGTTTATGGATTATAGTATCTCCTTTGACAGCTGTTTTAAGAGCTAGTTAATTGTCAAAAAATAATGTTTTCTTTCAAGTGATAAAAATATGTTCAATATCTTAAGTAGATTTGGGACCTATTCCTGTGAGTTTTATGGTCTCAAAACTAGAGTTTTGTTCTTGTGGAAATGAATTTCTGCTGGGTTCAGAGAGTAATCACTTGACTCAGACTCCACAAAACTCCATACTCACTGGGAGTTAAGGATGCAGCGGATGGGAACTCAAAAGACAATTCCCAGCTCCCCTGAAGACTTCCTATGAGACCTTGGGAAAATCACTTCAACTCTCAGTGCTACAATATCCCCATGTGTAAAATGGGGATAATTATACTTTACTTTGCTTTATTTAGATTTATCTTACTTGTCTATTTACTTTATAAGATCTTCTGGTTAGGAACTGTCTGTTGTGCCTCCACAATAGTTCTGTTCTCAGTTGAGATCTCTAGGAACTAAGGTAATACACATAATGATAAAAAGAGAAGTGTTCAAAAACAAAATCTGTAGGAATAACAATAGTAAAAAGAACTATTACCCTTCCAGCAATGAGGAGGAAACACATTGGGGCTCTTTGTATCCAGAGACTTGGTCAACACAGTCTCCTGAAGGTACTCTATTTACTTCTGAGATAGTGGAAAAAACTTATGTTGAGAAGAAAATGTATGGGTTGAGATGTGGACACTTTAATATTTATAAAGGGCAAATGTGGCTGTGTTATCTCCAGTAAAATTGTTGTAGCATCTAACTTACCTACCAATGACAGCTTGCTGTCCAATAGAGCTGTGTGGAAACTAGAATTTCTTCCTTCATGGGAAATTCCACAATTTAGAAGTTTCGTTTCACTCGAAATTGGAACAAAACCAAAGATTTTTTTTTAAATTTCCCATGAACTGAAATTAAAGAAAACATTGATTTTTAATAAAAGAATAGCATTTGAAAATCATTTCAAAGCAAAAATAAAAAAAAAGTTCCAAAAGCATTGAAGCAGAATGTTTTTACACATTTTTGTCCCAAAATGAGATTTTGTCTATGTTGACTCATTCCTGTGGAACGTTTCAGTACCAACAAAATTGTATTTTGTAATAGAAAATTGTTCAGTTGGAAAATTTATCACCAGCTCTATTGTTAATGTTGTATCCAGCTGCTGGAACCTTTGCAACTCAGTCATCCAGAGAATTCCAGGGTCCTCACATTTCTTACAGTGAGTTTCACATCACATCATCCAAAAAACTTGTTCTCTGCAAACATGAATCCAGATGCCTAGATTGAGTCATTGCAAGGCACAGATCCAGTGACCATGGGGAGGGTAGCAGTTGCAGATAAAAGTGGGAAATCTCAGGTAGGTTACATTCCTTTTTAGAGTAGCAGCCGTGTTAGTCTATATTCGCAAAAAGAACAGGAGTACTTGTGGCACCTTAGAGACTAACAAATTTATTTGAGCATAAGCTTTCGTGAGCTACAGGGTTTTCTTTGGCTGGCAATTTGAATGACAATTCTGGGAGCTAAAGGAAGCAATTAAGCAGATCTCTCATTTTTAATGTTTAAATTAGCTAATTTATTATATTTATCTCATTTCTTGAGAGCATAGCAAGGTTTGTGTACTTGTATTATCTTTGCGTTTTATGGTTGTAATATGTGAATATTCTAACTGAATGCATGCTGCTAAAGAACATATTTGTTCAGCTGTTAGAGTTTTGCCTTCACATATAATGTACGTTCATGAACCAAAATACACATTCCATCTGCTGTCAGTAAGATGCTGAATAATTTTACTTTAAATAAAAAAAATGCTTAGCATTCAAAGATTATTGTCCAGGAGGGGGAAAATAAAACAAAACCAAAGTTACACAAAGAGACTCCAGAGGAAAGTATTAATGATAGGTTTTGAAATATAATTTCTTTAAAACTCCACCAGACGGTGACTGATAGAAAGAAAATTAGAGTGCTTAATTGAGTTTGCATGTATACTAGTAGAGTATTTCAATAACCTAATAATAGCACATTCACACTAACTTAAGAATACATTTTCCTAAAGTGCTTAACATCCACCCTTTTATTCTTTGTCATCCTTTTTTTTGTGATAAGGTAATTAAGCCACAAGTTTTAAGACCAGTATTGTAATGATTGTATCTTCAATTATGATTTCCATTGTGAATTCTTCATGGATGGACAGAGGTCTCTCCCTTACCTGGAGAACTGCATCATGACTGATGTGACATAGTCTAGCCTTTTTCATATCACAGATTATTATTTTTTTAACAATACAGTGTTCTTTCCTAGCAACGTTTTATTTTAAAAACAAAATCTGCTTCAAGCTTATTTTCTTTCTGAATGCTACAAATTAGAACAATTTCTCAAAGATAAACAAAGCATCATAGAATCATAGAATATCAGGGTTGGAAGGGACCCCAGAAGGTCATCTAGTCCAACCCCCTGCTCAAAGCAGGACCAAGTCCCAGTTAAATCATCCCAGCCAGGGCTTTGTCAAGCCTGACCTTAAAAACCTCTAAGGAAGGAGATTCTACCACCTCCCTAGGTAACGCATTCCAGTGTTTCACCACCCTCTTAGTGAAAAAGTTTTTCCTAATATCCAATCTAAACCTCCCCCATTGCAACTTGAGACCATTACTCCTCGTTCTGTCATCTGCTACCATTGAGAACAGTCTAGAGCCATCCTCTTTGAAACCCCCTTTCAGGTAGTTGAAAGCAGCTATCAAATCCCCCCTCATTCTTCTCTTCTGCAGACTAAACAATCCCAGCTCCCTCAGCCTCTCCTCATAAGTCATGTGCTCTAGACCCCTAATCATTTTCGTTGCCCTTCGTTGTACTCTTTCCAATTTATCCACATCCTTCCTGTAGTGTGGGGCCCAAAACTGGACACAGTACTCCAGATGAGGCCTCACCAGTGTCGAATAGAGGGGAACGATCACGTCCCTCGATCTGCTCGCTATGCCCCTACTTATACATCCCAAAATGCCATTGGCCTTCTTGGCAACAAGGGCACACTGCTGACTCATATCCAGCTTCTCGTCCACTGTCACCCCTAGGTCCTTTCCGCAGAACTGCTGCCGAGCCATTCGGTCCCTAGTCTGTAGCGGTGCATTGGATTCTTCCATCCTAAGTGCAGGACCCTGCACTTATCCTTATTGAACCTCATTAGATTTCTTTTGGCCCAATCCTCCAATTTGTCTAGGTCCTTCTGTATCCTATCCCTCCCCTCCAGCGTATCTACCACTCCTCCCAGTTTAGTATCATCCGCAAATTTGCTGAGAGTGCAATCCACACCATCCTCCAGATCATTTATGAAGATATTGAACAAAACGGGCCCCAGGACCGACCCCTGGGGCACTCCACTTGACACCGGCTGCCAACTAGACATGGAGCCATTGATCACTACCCGTTGAGCCCGACAATCTAGCCAGCTTTCTACCCACCTTATAGTGCATTCATCCAGCCCATACTTCCTTAACTTGCTGACAAGAATGCTGTGGGAGACCGTGTCAAAAGCTTTGCTAAAGTCAAGAAACAATACATCCACTGCTTTCCCTTCATCCACAGAACCAGTAATCTCATCATAAAAAGGCGATTAGATTAGTCAGGCATGACCTTCCCTTGGTGATCCATGCTGACTGTTCCTGATCACTTTCCTCTCCTCTAAGTGCTTCAGGATTGATTCTTTGAGGACCTGCTCCATGATTTTTCCAGGGACTGAGGTGAGGCTGACCGGCCTGTAGTTCCCAGGATCCTCCTTCTTCCCTTTTTTAAAGATGGGCACTACATTAGCCTTTTTCCAGTCATCCGGGACTTCCCCCGTTCGCCACGAGTTTTCAAAGATAAAGATCATACGTTTTAGAGTTGGAATGTGGCTCCATTCCTAGCCCCAAAGACCATTAGTTGTGTGTGGCACTGGGGAAGAGACATTGTCTTTCAAAGCTCTGACACCCAGTAAGAGAAACCCTTATTCTTAGCAGTCTCAGATTCTGGAGCTATGGAATGAATGACACAAACATTTCCTCTCCCACTCTTTATCTGCTGTGACAAACTTCCTCCTCTACCTTGGCGCTTATTGGCGGATTTGCTCATCTTGGAGCTTCACCTCAGCTTGGCCGTTTTTCTGAACACACAGTCCAGGTCGACGACTCCTGTGTCTGATCAGGAGTTGGGAAGTTTGGGGAGAACCCGGGCCTGCCCTCTACACCAGGTTCCAGCCCAGGGCCCTGTGGAATGCAGCTGTCTAGAGTGCCTCCTAGAACAGCTGTGCGACAGCTACAACTCCCTGGGCTACTTCCCCCAACACCTTCTTTATTCTCACCATAGGACCTTCCTCCCGGTGTCTGATAATACTTGTACTCCTTAGTCCTCCAACTGTCCGTGTTCTCACTCTCAGCTCCTAGTGCCTCTTGCTCCCAGCGCACCACAAACTGAAGTGAGCTCCTTTTTAAACCCAGGTTCTCTGATTAGCCTGCCTTAATTGATTCTAGCAGCTTCTTGACTGGCTGCAGGAGTTCTAATCAGCCTGTCTGACTTAATTGTCTCCAGAAGGTTCCTGATTGTTCTGGAACCTTACCTTACTCAGGGAAAAGGGACTTACTTAACCTGGGGCTAATATATCTGCCTTCTATTACTCTCCTGTAGCCATCCCTGTCACGTATCCCCCCTTCCTCCCCACTCAACGCTATGGGGTTGAGCAACTTGGGAAGTCAGGCAACGTACTCATGACAAGCCATCTGCATTGCCATGGTGGCTTCCAGCCTGGTGTTGTATGATGAATTGGAAAGGTTGTAGGGACAGGAACCACCTGGTCACCCTTGCGTTCTTCTCTTTATTTCGCTGCATCCACGGGAGGGGTGCACGGTCAGTCACAAGGGTAAACCGTCATCCCAGAAGTAGTGTTTCCATGGCCCATTTCACAGCGAGGCACTCTCTTTCAACCATGGCATACTTCTGCTCTCTTGGGAGGAGTTTCCTGCTGAGGTAGAGGATTGGATGTTCTTCATCTCCGACCGTCTGCAATAGGACAGCTCCCAATCCTATTTCAGATGCATCTGTTTGTAAAATGAATTCTTTGTCGAAGTCTGGGGCTATAAGCACGGGCTTACTGCAGAGGGCTGTCCGTAGATACATGAATGTTTCTCTGCGGCATCTGTCCACTTCACCATGTCTGGACCCCAGGCTTTTATCAGGTCTGTCAGGGGGCTCGCTCTGATAGCAAAATGGGGAATAAATCGTCGGTAGTACCCCACTACACCCAGGAATGCCCAGACTTGCTTTTTCTGATTTGGCCGGGGCCAATTTTGGATAGCCTCCAGTTTGTTTAGTTGGGGCTTGACCATGCCCCTTCCTACAATGTAGCCAAGGTATTTAGCCTTGGCTAGCCCTATAGCACACTTGGCTGGGTTGGCTGTGAGGCTAGCCCATCTTAGCATGTCCAGAACCGCTTCCACCTTTTCTAAGTGGGTTTCCCAGTCAGGGGTGTGAATAATCACATCATCCAGGTATGTCGCTGCATAACTGGTATGGGGTCATAAGAGCTTGTCCATAAGACGCTGCAAGGTGGCAGGTGCCCCATGCAGTCCAAAAGGAAGAACAGTATATTGAAACAGGTTTCATAGTAGCAGCCGTGTTAGTCTGTATTCACAAAAAGAAAAGGAGTACTTGTGGCACCTTAGAGACTAACAAATTTATTAGAGCATAAGCTTTCGTGAGCTACAGCTCACTTCATCATCGGATGCATTTGGTGGAAAAAATGATGAAGTGAGCTGTAGCTCACGAAAGCTTATGCTCTAATAAATTTCTTAGTCTCTAAGGTGCCACAAGTACTCCTTATATTGAAACAGACTCTCTGGTGTAGAGAATGCTGTCTTTTCTTTCGCATCTTTGGCAAGGGGAATCTGCCAGTAACCCTTTGTTAAATCAAGGGTGGTCAAAAAATCGGGCATTGTCCAGGCGGTCAACTAACTCATCGATACGGGGTATGCATCGAATTTGGATATCTCATTCAGCCAGCGAAAGTCATTATAAAGCCTAGTGGCGCCATTAGGTTTGGGCACCAACACAATCGGGTTTGACCACTGACTGTGGGACTCTTCGATGACTCCCAGCTCCAACATCCTTTTTACCTCTGCCTTGATCTCCTCCCTTTTTGCCGCTGGGACTCAATAGGGTCTTAACGTTACCTTTGCCCCAGGGTTCGTGAAAATGTGGTGATATGCTTCAGTGGTCCGACCTGGTTTGATTGAAAACACGTCCCGGTATCGGCTGATCATCTCAGTTACCTCCTTCTTCTGGTTTGGTGTCAGATCAGTGGATATCCTGATCTGCGCCTGCATGTTATTTCCCTGGATCGGGGTCTCTTGGGCCACTACATACATCTCTCGTTGGTGCCAAGGCTTTAAGAGGTTAATGTGATAAATTTCTTTTTTTTCCCAGCATCCTGGTTTCTGGGTTTTCCCTTCCAGAGGGACCCCATCTATTTCGGTCACCTCTTTCCTAATGTTGTCATACCCTGGGTCTTCAGCCTGGTCCTGTCCCAAATTTCCTCTCCCGGGGCTAATCTGCCCGAGATCTAGGGGGCCAGTCTCTGTTGCCTCTACTGGTTCAGAGGCGTTAGGGTGTGGGTCAGACTTGGGTGCTTCTCCCTCCTGAGTGGCCTCCTTTTCAGCTGCTCAGGTCCGCCTACCTACAAGAACGACCCTCTGGCTTTGGGCCAGTATTCAGGTTCCTTAGGCCTTCGCTGCCCTTCTTTCCCTTTTTGTCTTTCTACCCTGTCTGGGAGCGGAGAACAAATCTGGGAATATTTTAGAGAAGGCTGGGGGTTGACAGTCTACTGTGGATGCCTCACTAACTTTAGGGCTTCCCCCTTTCTCCAATTCCCCTACCGGGAGTAAGTCTCCAAACCCTGGGAAGTCCCTCCCTATGAGCACCGGGTATGGGAGTTTAGGGACCACCCCTGCTGCTACCTCAGTAGTGTTCCCCTGAATCTCGATTTTTACTGGGATGCTGGGGTAATAACCAACTGTCCTATGGATGCATGTTATCCCCGTACGCTTAGCCCACGGGCAGCTGACTACGCTTCACGAGCTTCCCCGACAAGTGTGATAGCACTCCCCGAATCAACCAGTGCCGTGGTCTCTACCCCATTTAGCTTCACTGGTCTGGTGTACCTATGTGGTGTTAGTGAGACCCCCCACAAGGTGGATTAGGGAGCATGGGTCTGCCCAGTTCCCAGGTTACCCTGCATAGGCTCCTCGGCATTGGGACACTGTGCAGCTATGTGTCCCCACTCCCCGCAGGTGTAACATCTGTATGGAGCACTAGACATTCCCTGGTCTCTTGGTTTGGGCAGTCTAACATCATGATCTTCTTCCCCCTCAGTGCTCTGACTCTTGGTGGCTTCTGGTGGGCCTTCAGCCCCTCTCTTTTTCCATCTGGGCTCTCCTGGCTCTCGAGCTCTAGGGCTTGGTGCTGCTAGTTTAATCCGGGGTGCTTCTTCCTTAACTGGTCGGGTCAGCTCCCTCGCCATCCTTCGCCTTTCTACCAGTGCGACAACCTCATTGTAGATTGAGGGTTCATTCTGGCTTACCCAGGTGCGTAGGTCTGGCGGTAGTCCTCTCATGTACCGGTCTATGATCAGAACCTCTAGTATTTCCTCCAGACTCTGGGACTCAGTTCGTAACCCCTTTTGTGCAAGATGGATGAGGTCATATAATTGGGACTGTGGGGTTTTGTTTTCCTGGTACCTCCACTCACGATATCGCTGGGCCTGCACTATGGTCGTTACCCCAGATCTGGCCAGGATCTCTGCTTTATAGCTAAGGAGTACTTGTGGCACCTTAGAGACTAAAATTTATTAGAGCATAAGCTTTCGAGAGCTACAGTTCACTTCATCGGATGCATTTGGTGGGTATTTTTCCACCAAATGCATCCGATGAAGTGAGCTGTAGCTCACGAAAGCTTATGCTCTAATAAATTTTTTAGTCTCTAAGGTGCCACACGTACTCCTTTTCTTTTTGTGAATACAGACTAACACGGCTGCTACTCTGAAACCTGCTTTATAGCTGGGAGTAGTCTGCCGCAGCCTCTTCAGGCAAATCATAGTAGGTCTTCTGGGCCTCCCCACACAGGAATGGAGCGAGGATGCCAGACTACTGTTCTCAGGGTCAAGGCTCCCGCAGGGCTGTCCTCTCAAAGGCCAGGAGGTATGCCTCTACATCATCCTCCCACATCATTTTCTGCAACCAATTGCTGGCCCACATGATCTGCTTCCCATCATGGCCATGGTTCAGCTCTGTAAGGGCCTTTACCTGGTTTACCAGTTCCTGCAACATAGCCCAGTCTTGAGCAGCCTGGTCTATCAGCAGGCGATTAGTCTCTTGCTGCAGCCACACTGCCTCTGTTGGGCAGCTGCCTGGACATGGGTAGCCTCCTGCTGAGCAGCCGTGGCTTGTATCAGTGACCGCACTACCTCCTCCATTGTGGTGAAAAAAAATAAAAATAGACCCTCTCCCCCTTTTTTTCTCCTTTTCCCACAAACACTCTCCTTCTTCCGCCACGCTGTGTACACCAAATCCCACTTCTCACATCAGTTGTGACGAAGTTCCTCCTCTACTTTAGGGGGTCTTGCGCTTATTGGTGGATTTGCTCACCTTGGAGCTTCACAGCAGACCTCAGCTTGGCCATTTTTCTGAACCCACACTCCAAGTCAACTTCTCCTGTGTCTGACCAGGCGTTGGGAGGAACCCAGGCCCACCCTCTACTCCAGGTTCCAGCCCAGGGCCCTGTGGAATACAGCTGTCTAGAGTGCCTCCTGGAACAGCTGTGTAACAGCTACAACTCCCAGAGCTACTTCCCCACAGCCTCCTCCCAACACCTTCTTTATTCTCACCATAGGACCTTCCTCCAGGTGTCTGATAATGCTTATACTCCTCAGTCCTCCAACAGTCCACAGTCTCACTCCTTACACCTCTTGCTCCCAGCTCCTCATACATACACACCACAAACTGAAGTGAGCTCCTTTTTAAAACCCAGTACCCAGATTAGCCTGCCTTAATTGATTCTAACAGCTTCTTGATTGGCAGCTGGTGTTCTAATCAGCCTGTTTGTCTTAATTGTCTCCAGAAGGTTCCTGATTGTTCTGGAACCTTCCCAGTTCCTTTACCAAGGGAAAAGGGACGTGCTTAACCTGGGACCCACAGCTCTCTCTTTGATGACTCTCTTGTAGCTCTCTAGCCTGGAAGAAAAAGGAGGAAGAGAGCTACTGCTTCTGGGCTTTCCCTGTTGCTACTGCTACTGCTACTGCTGCTCCAGCTTCTCCCCTGGCTGGGCCAGACACCATCCCCCGTGCCCTTCTCTGCTACTTGGTAGCTGGCCGGCTGCTGGACCCCCCACCCTCGGGTGCTGCTACTGCTCCAACTGCAACCCCTGGGGGAGGCCTGCTAGCCTGCTCCCCAGAGGGGGGGAGTGAGGGACCCCAGCCCCAGCCGCTATGGACACCACCACCACCTGAGAGGGGTACTTTTTGCCTGCCTGGACCATCACCTGGAGTTCCTGAAACTGCTGCTGCAGCGTCTGCTGCCTGGAGCTGCTGAAGCCCCGAAAAGGAGAAGAAGAGGACCATCTACCAGTGGGGGAGCACCTAAAAGACTTTGCAGACCACTGTGGAGGGGGTCTTAAGACTGAGTAACTTTTGTGGTGGAGGTCCTGACTGTGTTTGTAGGGACACAGAGGGTGTAGTGTGGAGCTGCCCCCTGATCCATCTGTGTGTCCCCCAACCCCCACCGCTGCCCCCTCCACCACCCCCACTGGCTGTATACCATCTGCCTCAGCTCCTGCGTCTGGACTCAGCTGCTTGCTTGGCTTGCCACGCCCTGATTCCACCCTTTGGGCCAGAAGCAGCAACCAGCCTAAACAGACTTTGTGCAAGTGCACGTGGGCGCACGTGCCCCCCCCCCCCCCCCGGACTACCTACCTCACTGCTTTTCCCCTTGCAACCTTCCCCATTTGCCCTTTGCAGCTTTTGCCCCCCTTTTGCCCCAGCCCCCTTACTAGCTTCAGTTTGTTTGCCTGCCCCACCCGTTTTCGCTCTGCAGCCTTTGTTTGTTTGCCCCGCCCCAGCCTCTAAAGCTAGCCCTTTGGTTTCCCTGTCCTAACTCCAGGCTGCTTAGCCCCTTGCTCCATGCGCCCATGCCCCCTCCCATGCGCTTGTGCAACTCCCTATTTTAGTTTCAACCCTCTTCACTGCACCCCCAATGCTGTTGTCCCCCTCCCCTCCCCTAGTGCAGCTAGAGGAGCCGGAATTTCACCCTGTGTCAGCGACTGACCCCTAACCCCTGATTGCCCCCCGGTACAGCCCATCCCTTTTGGTGCCCTCCTCTCCTGCCTGCAGCCTAGCGGGGAGGAGTGGTCAATCTACTTCCCCTTTCCCCTCCTCCTTCTGGTGTCTCCCCTTCCCACCCTGCTCACGATGCTAGGGGACGAGACGGGCAGGGCCCCTCCAGCAGCCCTAGCTACCCTGCCCCTGCCTGCCCCTCTCTCACCCCCCCCCAAAGATTCTACCTCCACTGCTGAACCATCTGCCACCACCCCCGCTGGGGCACCAGCATTGACAGGCACCGGGGTGACCTCCGCTGCTGCCACGTCTCTCACCCCCTCAGATTCGGGGGGAGCCCCCCCAGCCGGTGGGAAGGGCCAGGGTAAAAAGAAGGGGAAGGGCCCCGCTAAAAAGACCAGGCCCTCCATGGCAGGGGCTGCCCCCACTGCTGCGGCCCCACCACCAGCTGGGGTGTCCTTCCCCACTGTTCCCTCCACCAGCTCTGCGGGTGTCCCTCTCCCGGCCCCCAGGGTGTACGCCCAGGTGGTGGCAGCCCCCCCACCTGCCACTTCGTCATCTCTCCCGCCCACCGTCTCCACTACCATCTATAGTGGCTGGGGCCCCTTTCCCACCATGACCAGGAAGCACGGCGTCCGTTGCCTCCTGGTGCCCGCCTCGCCCCACGTGGAGACCTATGTGCGGGCATTGGCGAGGGTGGTGGGGCCCACGGCCATTGTGGCAGCCTCCAAAATGTAAGGAAAGGTCGTCATCTTCTTAGCAGCGGAGGCCGCCACCCAGGAGGCGGTGGAGAAGGTCCTGGCAGGGGGGGGGGTGTTCATCCCCCTGGAGCCGCTAGAGGACCTGGGCGTCTGCCTGGTCCTGACCTCCGTCCCTCCCTTTCTCCCCAATGCCGCCCTGTTACCCGCCCTTTCTACCTTGGGGAAGCCCATCTCTGTCATCAGCCCTCTCCCATTGGGCTGCAAAGACCCCGCCCTCCGTCACATCCTCTCGTTCTGCTGGCAAGTGCAGCTTCAACTGCCGCCGGCGGCGCGCGACGGAGAGGCGCTGGAGGGGTCCTTCCTAGTCCCCTACCAGGGGGCCCGTTACCGGGTGCATTACTCCACGGGGGAGGCCCGGTGCTACCTCTGCCGGGCGATGGGGCACGTCCGGAGGGACTGCCCCCTGGCCGGGGAAGGAGAGGCATCCAGGACCCCCGAGCCCCGACTGGGCACTGGCCCCGTCATCGCCGGTGCCCCTGGCTGCCCGGCGCCCGAAATGACCCCTCCTCCTTCCCAGTCCACCATTGCTCCTGCTCGGGCCCAAGGAGCACCTCCCCCACTATGCCCAGACAAGCGGGAGAGCCCCGCCCCCGCTGCTTGCAATCTGGTGGGGCCTGTGGAGGAAGGTGCGGCAGGGACACCGCCGGGCATGGGAGAGGGCCCGCCCCAAGGGGAATCTTCCCTCCCTTGTGCTGTCCCACCGTTATCCCCCCGAGTCCCTGAGCCATCGCCTCTGCCCTCTGACATGACCCCTGCTAGCCAGCCCCTGGATGATGCCAGGGATGGCTGCACCCTAGTCCAGGGGAGGCGGAGCAAGCGAAGGCTCGAGCTCCGCTCCTCCCATCCGATGCGGAGGCCCCCTGGAAGACCAGGATGGGGGGCACCGATGCTGAGCCTTCCGCTTTACCCACGGGTGTGTTCCATCCACCGGAGCCGGCTGGGGAAGACGTGGCAGCACTGGAAGGCAGTATCTCCCCTCCACGGGAATCCCTCCCATCTGAGGCCCCCGAAGAAGCCCCTCCCGCCCTGGTGCCATCTGAAACCTTTGTGAGCCCCGAGGCGACAGTCATGTCAGGTGCCGGCAAGGAGAATCCAGGGGTGGCGGAAAGCGATCTCCCATCTATATATGAGGAGATCTGACCTCGGTCACCCAGGAGAAGGACAACCCTATGCCAGCGGGCCTCGATCAGGGCGACTTCACTCCAGCCCCCCTTTCCCCATGCTCCCTCCCCCTAACCATTGCTTCCGCTCCCACCTCCGAGGAGCCCCTGGACTCCTCCATCAACCCGGCCACAGATGGCACCCCACTGACGGCCAACGAGCCTCTTGAGGCGACGGCCAGTGCCATGCGGCCAGGACCAGAGCCACCAGGGCACCCCTCATTGGTGAGGAGCAATCAACCTCTTTCCCGGGAGGGCGCCCTACAGAAGAGAGTCCACCTCCTGATGCCATGGCTGCCAAATCCACCATAGAGCCTGTGCCCGGCATCACTGAGAGCCCTCTCCCCGCCCAAAATCTCGCCTCTAACCCTGCCCCGTCCCTATCCCGTCCACCTCCCGTGATGTTATTGCCGCCCCTGGGGCTGTCTCCTTCTCTTTTCCAATAGATTACCCCCAGGGAGCAGCCTTTGTGTTTACCTATCCCGACCCACCAGGAGCTGCTATCCTCCCTCTGCTGCTCCCTGTTGCCCCAGGGTTCGAGGCGGGCCTAGTGGCGCCAGCCCATCAGGCGCCCCGTTGGGGATCCGCACCCTGTCTGCCTGTCCCGGTGGGCCACGGGGCCGTACCAAGGGCCCCATCGGAGAGTAACCAGGAGACCATAACCCCACCCCCACATGCACTGCGAGAGGAGTTGCGGGAGTTTTTAGAAGACGTCCGTGGCTCCCGCAACAAAGTACAGCTTGCTCTCCAGCGACGGAGGGACTTTCATCAAATCCTCCGGGCCACAAGGGCCCTCATGAGGGACGGTAAAAGGACCAGGAAGCAGGGCGCCGTGGCCTACCAGCGGGTCCGCCTCTTCCGTGACTCCTTACTCACCTACAGGGTAGGTCACGGACTGTTGCGTGGCCCGTCGGGAGCAGCAAGTGTCCCTGCCGGCGAGGATCCCCCCACAGCCCTCCTCATGGCACCTCTTACCATCGCAACATTGAACACCCGGGGCTGTAGGATGGGTCTCCGCAGGTCCCAGGTGCTCTCCTTCCTTCGGGAGGGGGGGTACTCTGTGGTTTTCCTGCAGGAGACCCATACAGAGCTGACCACCGAAGACAGCTGGCGGCTGGATTGGGGGGACAGGGTCTACTTTAGCCACCTCACAGTTCGTATGGCTGGAGTGGCGACCCTGTTCTCCCCCAACCTAGAGCCCGAGGTGCTGGGGGTCGCCGAGGCTGTGCCAGGCCGCCTGCTGCACCTCCGGGTCCGTATGGAGGGGCTCGTAGTCTACCTCGTTAACATCTATGCCCCGGCAGCGAGCCCGGAGTGGCTGCAATTCTATCAGCAGGCGTCTGCCTTCCTCGGCACCTTGGATCCTCATGAGGTCCTGGGAGGGGACTTTAACATCACTCTCAAGGAGTGGGACCATTCGGGGACCGAGCAGAGCCCGGCCGCCGCCACTGTCCTCCGGGAGATAGTCGAACACCACTCCCTAGTCGACGTCTGGCGCGACCACCACCCGGATGATACTTCCACTTTGTCCGGGTGGAGGCCCTTCGGTCAAGCCACTCCCGGTTGGACTGCATTTATTTATCATGCTTCCATCTTTCACGAGCCCACTCCTCCAGCATCCGGCTGGCCCCATATTCTGACCATCATTTAGCCACTGTGACGGCCTCCCTCTGCGCGGAGAGGCCGGGTCCGGCCTATTGGCATTTCAACAACAGCTTGGAGGATGTGGGCTTCATGGCATCCTTCCAGGAGTTCTGGCTGGCCTGGCAAGGGCAGCAGCGTGCCTTTCCCTCGGCTAAGGAAGGTGTGTACTCGGCTCTTCTGCCATGACTACACCTGGGGCGCCAGCCGACGGAGGGATGCAGCAATAGAGAAGTTAGAACAGGAGGTCTTAGAGCTTGGGGCATCTGGCCACCAGCCCCGAGAATCCGCCCCTCTGCAGAGCATGCCGGGAGAAGCGGGAGGAGCTCTAGGCCCTTGAGGACCATCGGGCCCGGGGTGCCTTTGTTCGATCCCACATTCGTCTCCTTCGGGAGATGGATCGCGGCTCCCGCTTCTTCTACGCCCTGGAGAAAAAGAGGGGGGCCAAGAAACATGTCACCTGCCTTCTGGCAGAAGACGGCACCCCCCTCACGGATCCGGTGGAGATGTGCAGGAGTGTGAGAGCCTTCTACACAAGCCTTTTCTCCCCTGATCCGACCGATCCTAACACTTGCAGAGTGCTCTGGGAGGAGCTCCCAATGGTCAGCGTGGGCGACCGAGACCAGCTAGAGCTGCCTCTGACTGTGGCCGAGTTCTCTGAAGCCATCCATCACATGCTCACCAATAAATCTCTGGGCATGGAGGGGCTGACCGTGGAGTTCTACTGCGTGTTCTGGGATGTCCTCGGCCCAGACCTAGTCACCGTCTGGGCCAAGTCTTTGCAGAGCGGGGTCCTCCCTCTTTCGTGTAGGCGAGCCTTGCTCGCCTTATTGCCAAAGAAGGGGGACCTCCACAATTTACGAAATTGGCGTCCCGTCTCGCTCCTCAGCATGGACTACAAAGTCATGGCAAAAGCCATCTCGCTGTGGCTAGGGTCTGTGCTGGCAGACGTGGTCCACCCAGACCAGACCTACACTGTCTCGGGTCACAGCATCTTCGACAACCTATATCTGGTCCGGGACCTTTTGGAACTTGGGTGTAGGGATGGTCTGTCGTTCGCCCTCCTGTCCTTGGATCAGGAGAAGGTGTTTGACAGGGTGGATCAAGGTATCTCCTGAGCACTCTACAAGTGTTTGGCTTTGGACCCCAGTTTGTGGGATTTCTCCGGGTGCTGTATGCCTCCTCAGAGTGTCTGGTCAGGCTCAACTGGACCCTGACCGAACCGGTCAGCTTCGGGCAAGGAGTACGGCCGGGGTGCCCCCTCTCGGGCAAGCTGTACGCTCTGGCAATCGAGCCCTTCCTCTGCCTCCTCCAAAGGAGGTTGACAGGGTTGGTGCTGCGGGAGCCGGATCTGCGGCTGGTCCTGTTGGCGTACGCTGATGACGTGCTCCTTGTGATCCAGGACCCAGGTGACTTGGCGCGGGTGGAGGCTTGCCAGGCCATCTATTCGGCAGCCTCCTCCGCATGGGTCAACTGGGTCAGGAGCTCTGGCTTGGTGGTAGGGGACTGGCGGCAGTCGAGCTCCCTCTCACCTGCGCTTCAGGCCATCCGGTGGAGCGCGGGTCCGCTGCTCTATCTCGGCGTTTACCTTTCTGCCATGCGTCCCTCTCCGCCGGAGAACTGGCAGAATTTAGAGGCAGGGTGATAGAGCGGTTCTGGAAATGGACAGGACTACCCCGGTGCCTCTCCCTTCGAGGGAGAGCACTGGTGCTTAATCAACTAGTCCTGTCCATGCTCTGGTACTGGCTCAACACCCTGGTCCCGGCACCGGGTTTCCTGGCCAACCTCCGGACATTGATTCTGGAGTTCTTTTGGTCAGGACTGGACTGGGTCCCTGTAGGGATTCTCCATCTACCCCTGGAGGAGGGAGGGCAGGGCCTGAAATGTCCGCTTACTCAGGTCCATGTCTTCCGCCTCCAAGCCCTGCAGAGGCTCTTTTATGGTGCAGGTAGTCTGGTGTGGAGCATATTGGCGCATGCCTTCCTACGCCACTTCCGAGGGCTCCGATATGACCGGCAGCTCCTTTATCTCCATCCGAGAGGTCTTCCGCGAGACCTCTCCGGGCTGCCGGTCTTCTACCAGGACCTCCTCCGGACCTGGAAACTGTTTTCAATGACCACATCCGTGGCGGCCACCGAGGGGGCAGATCTCGTCACGGAGCCCCTCCTACACAACCCCCAGCACCGTGTGCAGGTGGTGGAGTCCAGCTCGGTGCGCCAGAGGTTGGTCCTGGCAGAAGTCACAAGAGTTGGAGACCTCCTGGACTACGACCGGGGAGACTGACTGGATCCCCTGACACTCGCTCAGTGCATGGGGCTCTCCAGACCTCGTACTCCCTGGTGCGTACTTCAGGAGGTGAAGGCTGCTTTGCCGCCCGCTGCTCGGGTTTATCTCGACCAGGTCCTGCACGAGGGCGTGCCTGCCCACCCTCTACCCCAGGCCCGCCGGATCTTTTAATTGGGTCCCTGCCCTTTGGACCCAACCGACCCCCCGCAACCCTTCACTGTGAGCCGCTGCAGGAGATGCAGCCGATCTGCTTCCAAACCGTGCCAAGGAAACATCTATACACGCTTGTGCTCCACACCCTCACCCTCGTGTCCCGTCCCGATACAAAATGGAGGGACCTCCTGCCACCTTTGGAGGGTGAGGAGCCCCGGTGGGTCAGCCTATATTCCACCTTTGTCCCGAGGCCCACCGGGAATATCAGTTGGAGGCTGCTTCACGGAGCCGTGAGCACGGGTGTGTTCTTGGCACGGTTCACCTCTATCCCAGACACCTGCCCCTTTTACGGTGTGAGGGAAACCCTGGCACACACATATCTGGAGTGTGCCAGGCTGCAGCCCCTATTCCAGCTCTTCACCAATATTTTATTACATTTTTGGTTGCACTTTTCCCCTCACCTTCTTATTTATGCACTCCCTATCCGTGGCCCCACAAAGTCACGGGATCTCCTTATCAAGCTCCTCCTGGCCCTAGCTAAAATGGCCATCTATAAAACCAGAGTGAGGAGGCTGGCCGATGGAGTCTCCTGTGACTGTGGGGCCTATTTCCGATCCTCGGTCCGTTCACATATCCGGGCAGAGTTCCTCTGGGCGGCGTCCTCTGACTCCCTTGACCCCTTTGAGGAGCAGTGGGCGCTGTCCAGAGTTCTCTGCTCGGTGTCCTTGTCCGGTTCCCTTCGTTTGACCCTTTGACCACATTCCTGTCCGTTATTTCATTAGTTGTCCCCCGGATTTATTTGGTATCTAGGTCCTGTGGATCCCCCTTTTAGGCTGGGGGGGATCCTTTAGCAGTGGATGGGCTTCGCCCGCCCACTTCCCTGATCCCAATAGGATTACTTTCCTGTAGCCATCTGGCCCAACCCTGTCACACTGCTCTGTTTAGATTGCAAGCTCTGGGGCATTCTCTCTCACTACATGTTTGTACGGTGCCTAGCACAGTGGAGTTCCAACTTCAGTTGGTGCCTTTAGGGTCTACCAAAATACAAATAATAATAAAAGCATCCAATACATGTCTACTATTTTGGTAGTTTATTTATCATCATATGCACATTCTGGCCAATAGGCTTGACACCCTACAAAGCTTCCGTCCAAAGCTCTCCTATTGCATCTCACCTGAGAACACAATTTGCGGTTCCAGTTCCGAGCTGCTTAAGAATGTGAGAATGTGTGTACGTATTATATGCTGTGGATTTCTGCAGGCAAACAACCACAACTGCTGCTGTCACCTTGATTACCACTGACACCACACGCTCTCATCTTACTCTGCCTGATCTCAATCTTTCTTTTAACACAAGTAACATTATGTTCTGGGGGCTTCTTTTACAGAAGAGTAGAAGACTGGTAAGTAATCCTTTCCCACTTACTGTTGGCATTATCATGACTTGTCCAGGTAGGACTCAGTTACACCTCCCCAGCTTAGGTGAACTGGAAAGAGAAGGAGGGCATAAGGAGCCCTTTCTCCCCCGAAATGCACCCACACTGAAAGTAGTGTGACAGGGTCGGGCCAGATGGCAAAAGGAGAGTAAAAGAAGGCAGATATATTAGCCCTAGGCTAAGTAGGTCCCTTTTCCCTGAGTAAGGTAACAGGGAAGGTTCCAGAACAATCAGGAACCTTCTGGAGACAATTAAGACAGGCTGATTAGAACACCTGCAGACAATCAAGAAGCTGCTAGGATCAATTAAGGCAGGCTAATCAGGGCACCTGGGTTTTAAAAAGGAGCTCACTTCAGTTTGTGGTGTGCGTGTGAGGAGCTGGGAGCAAGAGGCACTAGGAGCTGAGAGTGAGAACATGGACTGTTGGAGGACTGAGGTGTACAAGCATTATCAGACACCAGGAGGAAGGTCCTATGGTGAGGATGAGGAAGGTGTTGGGAGGAGGCCATGGGGAAGTAGCCCAGGGAGTTGAAGCTGTCACACAGCTGTTCCAGGAGGAACTCGAGATAGCTGCATTCCACAGTAGAGGGCGGGCCTAGGATTCCCCCCAAATCCTCCCAACTCCTGGTCAGACACAGGAGGAGTCAACCTGGACTTTGGGTTCAGAAAAATGGCCAAGCTGAGGTCTGCCGTGAAACTCGAAGGCAAGCAAATCCGCCAATAAGTGGAAGACCCACCAAGGTAGAGGAGGAACTTTGTCACAGTATTCAGAGTAGCAGCCATGTTAGTCTGTATTCGCAAAAAGAAAAGGAGTACTTGTGGCACCTTAGAGACTAACAAATTTATTAGAGCATAAGCTTTCGTGAAGCTTATGCTCTAATAAATTTGTTAGTCTCTAAGGTGCCACAAGTACTCCTTTTCTTTTTGTCACAGTAGTTATAGTTTAATTTCAAAATTCCACTGTGCTTGCAGCTGAACCAATGTACTTGCACCACTGTAGTGTTGCTAATGCAGACACTCTATGCTGATGCGAGTGAGCTCTCCCATCAGCATAATTACTCCATCTCCACAAGCAGTGGTAGCTGTGTCAGCGGGAGAGTGTCTCCCACTGACATAGTGCTGTCCACACCTGCACTTAGGTCAGTGTAACTTACGTCTCTCACACACCCCTGAGTGAGTTAAGTTATACCGAAGTAAGCCCTCGTGTGAACAAGCCCTAGGAGAGACAGGGGCTTGGCCATGGCATCGCTGCTGGCTATCTGTCTAAGCATTAATGCTGTGCTCATCTCCATGGTTCATTAGCCCCCTGCACACCAGATAGGGTCACATGTCTGTGCTAGGTGCAGCTCTTTAAAGGGAATCCAAGAGCACCTTTCAATTTCCCTATGTTCCCCACAAGGTGTAATGGCATTGTGCTTTACCCTGGCAACCTGAGACAGATCCTCAACTGGTGGACATAGGTCCAACAAAGTTACACTGATTTACACCAGCTGAGGATGTTCCCCACTGGCTCCAGGCACCTGCTCCCCTACATCAAAGATAATAAAACTCAGGCTGGGGATGATCATCTCACTTTTTGATCTTTGAAGAATGATTCAGCACTGAAAAATGTTTAGGAGCTTGTTTTAATTGTTGCAAGATTGTGAGTTCATAGCTGGAAAGTCCATGGATTTCCTCCAGGTCTAAGCTGTAAGAGGTGATTAGCTGGATAAATCTAGCACAGACTTAGCAGGAAATAGCTTCAGACAGAATCATGTACAATATTTATTTCTTCATTTAGGAAACTCCTAAAGTGTGGAATCAAAAGATATATAATTTAACTGTTACAGAAGAGACACTACTGGGTAAAGGCAACATGTAGCAATCTATTTGTACTTAACAGTGTACCAGGAGGTACCACCTTGTGGATAAACTATGATCCCTCCCCCCATCCCAAAATTAGTTTATTTAAAGCAAAAGATGCCACACGCTAATAGCAGAAAGCCACACTAGGGGGTGTGCTAGTATGCTACTGATGCACTTCTTGAGCAACCCCAGGCACAACGCCAAAGACTAAGATGTGTCACAGTTCAGGGCAACTGCATCTGCATTTCCCCTCAGTGGTTCAGCCACTCTTGGCTTTCAGCTCCCCAGCTGTTGCCTCTCTTTGGTGGAGTTTGGTACATCACTCTCCCTTCTGACTGGGATATTCCCAGGCTGGACTGGTCTCTCGCTTTTAGTATCATTCCCAGCAAAGATGTGTTGCCCTCTGACTCCTGCTTGCTTTCTCTTTAGAGACAGATAGCAATGTAATTGATACAGATATAAGTTGCCACCCAGCTCTTTCTAAACAAGCCTGCTTTATTTTGAAGGTAAAAACATTACAGAGAAAACACACTGAAAACAATAAAAACCTATACTCATGCTAATAAGCATACCAGAGTTCAGTCCAACTCTCACATGGCTCCGGCAAGCGCAGTCTTTTAATACTCCACCTTAGGGGCATCCTTCTGTGACAAGTTCATCAGATCTTTGGCTCAGAACAAGCACACCCATAACATGTTCAGTTTCCTTTTTATACAGTTCAGAGGTCTTTGAACTGAAGTTTCCAGAAGCAGCTAGTTAGTATACAAAGGGTCTCTCTTCCCTGGGCATATTTTCAAAAGATTGGTTTCGGAGGGGTAGAATTTGCATTCTCCTCACTTCAAGGTATTTCTTGAGTAAATCTACTTCACACATATTGTTCCAAAAAAGATCTTTGAACTTCCACAAATTGCATTAATCTTGTTTTTCAACTAAAGACATTCCATATAATCTCACAATAGGACAAACTTTACTGAATTAAATTAAACCTTACTGAATTAGGATTAACACCTTTGGAGCTCATTGTATTACAAATGCAAATCTTCATTTTAATTCCATAAAGTTTGTTCAGGATATTACAGGATATCGTCAACCTATCACATCTAACCTGTCACAAGGTGTTCGCAATAGCCTCTGTTATACACCCTGGTATAGCTTATTGCTACCAAGGGTACTGGAACAATTTTTATAGTGGGGGGTGCTGAGAGCCATTTAACCAAACTGTAAACCCTGCATATAATGGAAACCACTTCAAGCCAGGTGGTATGGAAGCACCCCCAGAACCTTTAGTTCCAGCACCTATAAGGTGCCACAAGTACTCCTTTTCTTTTTACACACAAAGACTGCATCAAGGAGACCAGGATCAGGAGGTCACATGGGATGACGTGGGAAAGTGCTTACCAATGAGAATATGGGGTTTGCGTTCTAGTCTGTATTATTTATAAGGTGAGTGTAATGATCGAGTGATACAAAGTACTTACACTGGAAGCTCTTTGGGGGTAGGGACTGTCTTTTTGTTGTGTGTTTGTTTGTACAGCACTAGCACAATGCGATCCTAGTCTGTGTCTAGGACTCCTAATTATTTATTCTGAAGCAGTGCCTAAGAAGAAAAAGAAGCCTGCAGCTAATGTATGAGGCAGCAGTTCTCTAAAATGAGAGGTTTCACGGTAGCAGCCGTGTTAGTCTGTGTATAAATCTCCCCACTGTATTTTCCATTGCAGATGCATCCGATGAAGTGAGCTGTAGCTCACGAAAGCTTATGCTCAGATAAATTTGTTAGTCTCTAAAATGCCACAAGTCCTCCTTTTCTTTTTTCTAAAAGGAGAGAGGCTGTTTGAGGGTATGTTTACACAGCACTCAGAGGTCTGACTGCAGCACCTGTAGACGTACTTCTCGAGCTTGCTTTGATCTAGCTCGTTCAGTAACAACGCGCACTAGCTGGAGAACATAACCAGGGTGCCCGGTTGGGGATGTACAGCCTGTGCTGGCACAGCGTTCCTGCTATTGTTATTCAAACGAGCCAAATCCAGGCTAGCTGAGGAGGTATGCTTACGTGTGCTGCAGTTGCATCTCTGAGTGCTGTGCAGATATACGATGACATGACAGGCAAGGTGCATGTTGTGGCAAAAGTAGGAATGTTTTTAAATGTATCTTTGAACAGTAATTACTATGTTGGCATAAGGCAGGGCATTTTTTTCCAGGATTAATGACTAGATAAGCTAGATCTTGATTACTGGTATGTGCTCTTCATCTTGCTATTTACTGCTATGTAATATAACCACACTTAGAGTGACGATGTCACAGTCTCACCCTTTTATCTTGAGCTTCACAGAGTATCCCAAGTATATTTGCAAGCATATTTCTGAGAAATACAAGTGACAAAGTGGTTGAGAGCTACAGATCCATTAATAATGTGACATCACTATCCTTATGTAACCTAAATATTTGCTGCAAACTTTATCAAGATGATACAAAAAGGTGTTACAGCTGGTTTTTAATGTCAGTTAAAGAAATGTGCTTCCTTCTCCCAACACAGATCTTCTAGTTACTCTGCGGAAATCTAAGCTAATTGCAAAATCCAAATCAAGAACCAAAAGTAATTCCCTCTGCTCTTTAGTGTCTTTCTAAAATAATATTGATCAAAAAGAGAAGTAGATCTTGTGGAAGCAATAGAAGGAAATTCACACACTGCTGCTGGTATAGTTAGAAGACTTCATGCTGCAGAGTTGTCAATGCAGCACTTTTTATGAGGGCTATATTCAAAAGGGAAATCATGAAAACAAAAATCCCCAAAGCCATACAGAAATCATAGCTCCAAAGAGGCACCTGTAAAGCTAGTCGCAAATCTACAAGCATGAAACAAAGATCGAGGTTGTGCCAGGTCATCTGGAGTGGAACGATAACACTACACAAAACTTCTTTTTTACCTTCTTTCCAAAAAAGACAATTTCTCTAAGTCTCAAAGCTCTCAAATAGATCCTGGTCGTGGGATTCAAATTACTGTTTGCTCATGTGCTGTGTATATAGTCTATACAGCTCCAGTGGCATGAGATTGCAAATACAATGAACAGGATAGGGATAAACAGTGTGTGTTGATTAGAAGGAGCACAGCTGGCAGCATTGGACTGCACTAGCATGCTTAAAACACCACCCACAGCCTTAAAGGTGCTTTTCCAAAAGTTATTTAAATCCTCTCAGACAGAGAAATAAGATATGTATTGCTATACTTTCATTCATATGAACTAAAAGGACCAAAAATGCAATCAAATAATTGATCCTTTTAAAGTCCATTCCAGTCTGCAACATATATTCACTTAAAAGTTCTGTGAGCAAAAATAACTGTTGTACTACAGTAGTCACTATTAACCAGTCAAAATTTACTGCACCCTGTGACAAAACTGCAGAAAGAACCAAGTCTGTGCATAGATGCAGTATGTGCACTGTAGTTGTCTCTGGCTCTAATGGTTTATAAAGGTAGGAAGTTTCTAACATGGCCTTTTCAGATCTCCCAACCTGGGGCATGTAGGTAGGGAAGACTGGTTTAGCCTAAAAATAGGAATCTAAGGCGATACAATATGAGTATATTGAGTATAAAAGTTAATTGTTTTATTTTGGAAACCTAAATGTAAGCTAGCATTGTCACTGACAGAAGAAGAAAGGTTGGGTGGTCAACCTTAGTTAGGCTGCATTTACTAAGGAATGGAAAGAAATGTGGGAGTTAAAACTGGAAGGAACGATCTGTCATCATCTCTGGATTTTGCAAACCAAAGAGGAGTGGAAGAGGTGTAAAGAATTAGCAAGAGTGGAAACTCCACATGCCAATTGCAAACAAGGTATTTGCAAACAAGATATTGCCCAGGGTTTGGATTTGTTCCAATTTCCTTCTGTAAACATCTATGCAATTTCACAATGTTATTGCAAGATAATTGCAAAACTAGAAGTAACTTGTGCAGGTGCCTCTTCCCAAACAAAAACCTGTCTATATTATTATAAATACTTTATGAGAGAATTACTGATAACTAAACCAAGTTTTACTATGCTGGAGCCCATTTACAAGAATCCACAGAGAAACAACTTCCACTCAGACAGAGACAAACACCTACAAGATCTCTATCAAGCATTCTTACAACTATAATACCCACCTGCTGAAGTGAAGAAACAGATTGACAGAGCCAGAAGAGTACCCAGAAGTCACCTACTACAGGACAGGCCCAACAAAGAAAATAACAGAACGCCACTAGCCATCACCTTCAGCCCCCAACTAAAACCTCTCCAACGCATCATCAAGGATCTACAACCTATCCTGAAGAATGACCCCTCACTCTCACAGATCTTGGGAGACAGGCCAGTCCTTGCTTACAGACAGCCCCCCAATCTGAAGCAAATACTCACCAGCAACCACACACCACACAACAGAACCACTAACCCAGGAACCTATCCTGGCAACAAAGCCTGTTGCCAACTATGTCCACATATCTATTCAGGGGATACCATCATAGGGCCTAATCACATCGGCCACACCATCAGAGGCTCATCTGCACATCTACCAATGTGATATATGCCATCATGTGCCAGCAATGTCCCTCTGCCATGTACATTGGTCAAACTGGACAGTCTCTACGTAAAAGAATAAATGGACACACATCAGACGTCAAGAATTATAACATTCAAAAATCAGTTGGAGAACACTTCAATCTCTCTGGTCACTCGATCACAGACCTAAGAGTGGCTATACTTCAACAAAAAAGCTTCAAAAACAGACTCCAACGAGAGACTGCTGAATTGGAATTAATTTGCAAACTGGATACAATTAACTTAGTCTTGAACAGAGACTGGGAGTGGATGGGTAATTACACAAAGTAAAACTATTTCCCCATGTTTATCCCTGTCCCCCCTCCCCACACCGCCACTGTTTCTCAGACATTCTTGTCAACTGCTGGAAATGGCCCATCTTGATTATCACTACGAAAGGTTTACCCCCCTCTACCCCCCGCTCTCCTGCTGGTAATAGCTCACCTTAAGTGATCACTCTGGTTACAGTGTGTATGGTAACACCCATTGTTTCATGTTCTCTGTGTATATAAATCTCCCCACTGTATTTTCCACTGAATGCATCCAATGAAGTGAGCTATAGCTCACGAAAGCTTATGCTCAAATAAATTTGTTAGTCTCTAAAGTGCCAAAAGTCCTCCTTTTCTTATTTCAAGTGTGGGGGAGGCTCAGGCTCAGTATTTGCCCAAATCTAACAGTTCCTGTTAATTGAAACTGAATGTTTAACTCCTCATTCACCAGCTCTAAAGAGTGCCATTAATGTACATATTGGCTTTACTTGCACTCTTTGGAAAAATAAACAATCTAGTGGCAAACCTGAGGCACACTAATGTAATGGTAAACTTCATTTGTAAAGTGATTTTTCAGAGGCGACGAGTACTCGTAGCTCCTCTCGACTTCAGCTGAAGTTGTGAATGTTCACTGTCTTTGAAAATCAGGTCCCGGGCAATGTGGCCAAGGCACAGAGCGAGTCAATGCAGAGCCAAGAATCAGATTCAGGAGTTCTCAATCTTAGTTCCTTGCTGTACCCACTAGAAGATGACAGTACTTCAGAGATGGGAATGTACAAGAGATTAGTCCATGTTACCCTTTTATATTGAGGAATCTAATACTCTTTAAGACAAAAATAGTAATAAAAGCCTTTCAACAACCCTTTTCTTCTGATACAGGAGTGTAGAACAACAGAGGCTGAAGCCCCCCTGCCCCTACCTTTCAGAATGCCTAACCGCATGTGTCACAGGAAGTCAGGTGGTTTGCAGAGTGCTTTGTTCCTTTCTTCAGCAGCAAAGCAAGTAGTTGCATCCCTGCTTGTTTGAAGGGGAGGAGAAGGGGAGGAGGGCAAAGTATTAGGGTGGTGGTGGTTCAGCAGGAAACAGGCCAGGGAGCTCTAAGGGCCTCATACTGTTCCTGTTCCTTCATTGTCCATTGCTTTCCAGGTCCCCAAACACATGCAGGGATCCCTCACACATGTACATTCTAGTCCTGTCTCCAGGTAGAGGTGGGGGAGGGGGAAGATATTATTTAGTGGTTACAGCAAGGCGGTGTGGAAGTCAGGAATCCTGGATTCTATTCTCAGGCATGGTTATAACAGAGGGCACTGGAAGCCTCGGTCCCCGGATTCAGTCTTAGTACTGCATAGACATGGATCAGATTCTCACATCTCCTAGTTGCTGAATTCTTTTTTTTTTTTTTTTTTAATATTTGCGTCTTCATTGGCAAACAGCACTCAAAGGATCTGGTAGGCCTTTGGCCAGCAACTGCAACTGTGCTGTCAACTGACCAAACAGAACTGGCCTGCACATAAACTCAGCCCTCTAGTCTTTTCCAGTACCAGGCAGCTGACTTCATTTTCTGAGTTACCATCCTGTGCTCTGAGGCTGCACTGTACACAGTGTCCAGAGAAAAATAAAACAATTTCTCTGTCTTGGCAAGGACACAAGATACTTTCTGTATACCTTTTCAAAGACAAGAAAGGGAGCACAGCCTGACCCTTCCAAGACACCTAATCCAAACACAGGTTTTCTTGCTGTGTGATGCTGTCTCTGGAGAGAGCTTACAAGGGAAGTCCAAAGTCATTTCTTTACTGATCTGGCCCCTGCAACATGCCCTCACATGCACTCCGTCCTTGGTTCCTTACCTTTCCTTGCTATCAAAAGTACACAGAGAATCGTCCTGGAGGTGTTTCTGCTGAGTGAGTGTCCTATGCAAATGTAGCACCCCCCCCCACACCCTGAGTTACAAAAAATCTACACCTAGACTAAATTACACCCTCACCCCTGAAGCCTGTCTCTCAAGTTACACCTTCTCCTGGGTCTAGCTGGGACATAATTGCATACTTTAGTCACAGTTTAGCTACTGAGAACTGCATATGGCCCTGTATTTCTTACACTATAGAACTTTTCTATCTGAATTAATAGGAAGGGGAGAGGAAATGGCACCCTTGCCTGAGCAAACATCATAACTTTATGCTCTCACGGACGAGGGTGCCATAAGGTTAATATATAAAAGGTGTGTCCACAGTAAGAAGCTATTCATGAGTCTTGCAAAATTCAACAGAAAAGTTACTGCAATGAGACCTGGAGATGTATCAATCAAGATGCTGTTGCCTATCTGCCTGCTTGATTTACAAATAGATGTGAGTTTCAATTTGATTTTGAATATCTGATAAGTGTTGCCAGTGGTGCTAACGAGCTCCAACTCTGTGATTGCACTGATTTTATATAGCAGCCACTCTAATAGTTCCAAATTAGCATTATCTAAAATCTTAAAAGTTTTCACCTTTGGAATGTGGAATACTTTTAGAAATGAGAGCACATGCCCCATTTTTAATTTCTAGGAAACATACTAACCTGCTATTTTATCTTTCCAATCCTATGAGAATTTACTATGAACAAATTTCTTGTGGAGGTAGTAACTTAGCACAGCTTTGTCTAATTGGCTCATCCTGGCAGTTATGTTCACAGACTGCAAATAACCTAATATTAACCATGAGGTTAACTTGTCCTCTGAACCTTCTAACCAAAGTCTGTGACTACTTCCTTCTGTGAATTTACTCCACAATAAGGCTTAACACCTTCCCACCCAAAACCTGGTGTCCAATAAAAATCATAGCGCTCTCTCAAAGGAGGAATACAATCGAGTTTGTCACTGGCACCTCTCAAGCTTGGAAATAATTTCTCTGGTTGGCTGAACAGTGAAGAGTTGGGAACTCTGACCAGAGTTCAGCACAGGAGCTGCTGTTATTCCCTTGCACTTCCTGGTAACTCTGACTACCTTGTGGGGGACCATACTCACAAAATCAGGAATGGCTTTAGTCAGGCATTTGGCTAAACATAGCAATAGCAAAGGAAAATTGTATCTCTTGATTTTCACTCTCCATGCAAACAATCTGTTTTTAATAATTTTCTGTTTATGTTTTATTTTCAAATATGAGTGAGTGCTCCCCATCTCCAAGTAAGTAAAGGGGAAACTGAGAAGAGACTCCCACTATAAACATTTTGGAAGACAGTGTATTTAGGAAGTAATATTTTAATGGAAGAATTTTTATTCAGATACAAAAAGAAAAGGAGTACTTGTGGCACCTTAAAGACTAACAAATTTATTAGAGCATAAGCTTTCGTGAGCTACAGCTCACTTCATCGGATGCATTTGGTGGAAAAAACAGAGGAGAGATTTATATACACACACACAGAGAACATGAAACAATGGGTTTATCATACACACTGTAAGGAGAGTGATCACTTAAGATAAGCCATCACCAACAGCAGGGGGGGGAAAGGAGGAAAACCTTTCATGGTGACAAGCAGGTAGGCTAATTCCAGCAGTTAACAAGAATATCAGAGGAACAGTGGGGGGTGGGGTGGGAGGGAGAAATACCATGGGGAAATAGTTTTACTTTGTGTAATGACTCATCCATTCCCAGTCTCTATTCAAGCCTAAGTTAATTGTATCCAGTTTGCAAATTAATTCCAATTCAGCAGTCTCTCGTTGGAGTTTGTTTTTGAAGCTTTTTTGTTGAAGGATAGCCACTCTTAGGTCTGTGATCGAGTGACCAGAGAGATTGAAGTGTTCTCCAACTGGTTTTTGAATGTTATAATTCTTGACGTCTGATTTGTGTCCATTCATTCTTTTACGTAGAGACTGTCCAGTTTGGCCAATGTACATGGCAGAGGGGCATTGCTGGCACATGATGGCATATATCACATTGGTAGATGCGCAGGTGAACGAGCCTTTGATAGTGTGGCTGATGTGATTAGGCCCTATGATGGTATCCCCTGAATAGATATGTGGACAGAGTTGGCAACGGGCTTTGTTGCAAGGATAGGTTCCTGGGTTAGTGGTTCTGTTGTGTGGTGTGTGGTTGCTGGTGAGTATTTGCTTCAGATTGGGGGGCTGTCTGTAAGCAAGGACTGGTCTGTCTCCCAAGATCTGAGAGAGCGATGGCTCGTCCTTCAGGATAGGTTGTAGATCCTTGATGATGCGTTGGAGGGGTTTTAGTTGGGGGCTGAAGGTGATGGCTAGTGGCGTTCTGTTGTTTTCTTTGTTGGGCCTGTCCTGTAGTAGGTCATTTACAAAACACACTTTGATTCTTTACAAAAGAGAAAGGACACTAAGCTATCTAAACTACTATATGCCACAAGGGGCCACAACAATGGTTCCCGTAACCCACCCAGCAATATTGTTAATCTATCCAACTATACTCTTAGCCCAGCGGAAGAATCTGTCCTATCTCGGGGCCTCTCCTTTTGCCCCTCCACCCCCACGAACATGATACAGTTCTGTGGTGACCTAGAATCCTATTTTCGACGTCTCAGACTCAAAGAATATTTCCAACACACCTCTGACCAACATATTAACCCACAGAGACCTTCCTGCCAACACTACAAAAAGAAGGATTCTAGGTGGACTCCTCCTGAAGGTCGAAACAGCAGCCTGGATTTCTACATAGACTGCTTCCGCCGACGTGCACGAGCTGAAATTGTGGAAAAGCAGCATCGCTTACCCCATAACCTCAGCCATGCAGAACACAGTGCCATCCACAGCCTCAGAAACAACTCTGACATCATAATCAAAAAGGCTGACAAAGGAGGTGCTGTCGTCATCATGAATAGGTCAGAGTATGAACAAGAGGCTACTAGGCAGCTCTCCAACACCACTTTCTACAAGCCATTACCCTCTGATCCCACTGAGAGTTACCAAAAGAAACTACAACATTTGCTCAAGAAACTCCCTGAAAAAGCACAAGAACAAATCCGCACAGACACACCCCTGGAGCCAGGACCTGGGGTATTCTATCTGCTACCCAAGATCCATAAACCTGGAAATCCTGGACGCCCCATCATCTCAGGCATTGGCACCCTGACAGCAGGATTGTCTGGCTATGTAGACTCCCTCCTCAGGCCCTTCGTTACCAGCACTCCCAGCTATCTTCGAGACACCACCGATTTCCTGAGGAAACTACAGTCCATTGGTGATCTTCCTAAAAACACCATCCTAGCCACTATGGATGTAGAAGCCCTCTACACCAACATTCCACACAAAGATGGACTACAAGCCGTCAGGAACAGTATCCCCGATACTGTCACGGCTAACCTGGTGGCAGAACTTTGTGACTTTGTCCTGACCCATAACTATTTCACATTTGGTGACAATGTATACCTTCAAATCAGCGGCACTGCGATGGGTACCCGCATGGCCCCACAGTATGCCAACATTTTTATGGCTGACTTAGAACAACGCTTCCTCAGCTCTCGTTCCCTAATGCCCCTACTCTACTTGCGCTACATTGATGACATCTTCATCATCTGGACCCATGGAAAAGAAGCTCTTGAGGAATTCCACCATGATTTCAACAATTTCCATCCCACCATCAACCTCAGCCTGGACCAGTCCACACAAGAGATCCACTTCCTGGACACTACGGTGCTAATAAGCGATGGTCACATAAACACCACCCTATATCGGAAACCTACTGACCGCTATTCCTACCTACATGCCTCTAGCTTTCATCCAGATCATACCACTCGATCCATTGTCTACAGCCAAGCGCTACGATATAACCGCATTTGCTCCAACCCCTCAGACAGAGACAAACACCTACAAGATCTCTATCATGCATTCCTACAACTACAGTACCCACCTGCTGAAGTGAAGAAACAGATTGACAGAGCCAGAAGAGTACCCAGAAGTCACCTACTACAGGACAGGCCCAACAAAGAAAACAACAGAACGCCACTAGCCATCACCTTCAGCCCCCAACTAAAACCCCTCCAACGCATCATCAAGGATCTACAACCTATCCTGAAGGACGAGCCATCGCTCTCTCAGATCTTGGGAGACAGACCAGTCCTTGCTTACAGACAGCCCCCCAATCTGAAGCAAATACTCACCAGCAACCACACACCACACAACAGAACCACTAACCCAGGAACCTATCCTTGCAACAAAGCCCGTTGCCAACTCTGTCCACATATCTATTCAGGGGATACCATCATAGGGCCTAATCACATCAGCCACACTATCAAAGGCTCGTTCACCTGCGCATCTACCAATGTGATATATGCCATCATGTGCCAGCAATGCCCCTCTGCCATGTACATTGGCCAAACTGGACAGTCTCTACGTAAAAGAATGAATGGACACAAATCAGACGTCAAGAATTATAACATTCAAAAACCAGTTGGAGAACACTTCAATCTCTCTGGTCACTCGATCACAGACCTAAGAGTGGCTATCCTTCAACAAAAAAGCTTCAAAAACAAACTCCAACGAGAGACTGCTGAATTGGAATTAATTTGCAAACTGGATACAATTAACTTAGGCTTGAATAGAGACTGGGAATGGATGAGTCATTACACAAAGTAAAACTATTTCCCCATGGTATTTCTCCCTCCCACCCCACCCCCCACTGTTCCTCTGATATTCTTGTTAACTGCTGGAATTAGCCTACCTGCTTGTCACCATGAAAGGTTTTCCTCCTTTCCCCCCCCTGCTGTTGGTGATGGCTTATCTTAAGTGATCACTCTCCTTACAGTGTGTATGATAAACCCATTGTTTCATGTTCTCTGTGTGTGTGTATATAAATCTCTCCTCTGTTTTTTCCACCAAATGCATCCGATGAAGTGAGCTGTAGCTCACGAAAGCTTATGCTCTAATAAATTTGTTAGTCTTTAAGGTGCCACAAGTACTCCTTTTCTTTTTGCGAATACAGACTAACACGGCTGCTACTCTGAAACCTATTCAGATACAGATACCTTCCTCAAATACACAAAGTATTCATATTCACACCTTGGTTGACAAAAGTAGGTCATCTCTACAGTCTTCGATTCCTCCATATTACCTGAATATAGCATATAAGTGAAGGTAGATTAGACATTCATTCCACATTTTCTTTAAAACCACCCCATTCCCACGTTAACAGATGTAGAATTTACTAAAAGCATCCTCCTTTGTCACTGGAAGGACCCTGAAGCCCTTCTCTCAATGACTGGAAACATGGGATTGGCACAGTGCCTTAAAGGATTTTCAAAGGTGTGTATGCCTGAGTTGTGTGCTTCGCCATGCACATGCAAAAATGCACATACATTTCTACATGCATATGCGCACACACACATACAAAGATTTAGACCTAATAATTCTAACTTTGCAAAGTGAAGAAATGCAGAGTTAGTGTGCCAGTGTAAATACACATGTATTTTGTAGGGTCTTTAATTATACAATACGTAATACTTTCCAATGCTATATAATACTTTCCACAATTTGAAGTTACACTGTTAGCAATTGCTTGCAGATTTCAATTTGTCAGCTCTTTTGATTCACTCCATTCATTCTCTACAAGTTTCATACCTGCCACTGTTGCAAGTTGTACCCACAAGTTAGCACAGAATGCACTGTCGGCAATGGTACTGTGGAGACTTTGGAGGAATGAGACAGTGCATGATTACTGCTGGGAGCTTCATATCTAGGATGACCAGACAGCAAATGTGAAAAATCGGGACAGGGGGTAGGGGATAATAGGTGCCTATATAAGAAAAAGCCCCAAATATCAGGACTGTACCTATAAAATTGGGACATCTGGTCACCCTATTCATATCAGCAGGTCAAATGGCAGTTACCAGCAGGTTTGCATGGACCCAATTAAATAATGTTATTATCCCAACAGTGGGCATTAATGCAACAAGTGCATTGTTCTCACTGCCCTGAAGATAGCCATCTCTGAGAAGTCTTCTGATGTTACTACTCTAAGCAAGTTTCAGAGTAGCAGCCGTGTTAGTCTGTATTCGCAAAAAAGAAAAGGTGTACTTGTGGCACCTTAGAGACTAATACATTTATCTGAGCATAAGCTTTCTTGAGCTACATCCGATGAAGTGAGCTGTAGCTCACGAAAGCTTATGCTCAAATAAATTTGTTAGTCTCTAAGGTGCCACAAGTACTCCTTTTCTTTTTTTACTCTGAGCAAGGTTCTTTTCCTTTCCTTTTTAAAGACCATCTGAGCATATTGAAAATCACTTTGAGCAATGTACGGATATTAGCACTGACTCAGTGCACTATATATTCACAGAGAAGTCATTAGGATTCAACATATATATTTCCAGAATGTTGACTGAAATTGTAGTTAGACTCAGTGTTAATGTTGCTTCCAAGTTTCTGTGGTATAAGAAGACCAACCAGCCTCAACCCCATCTTTGAGCAATTCCATTGGCACTCCATTTATTTCAGTATCCAGAGTAAAGTTGTCCTCCTTGTATCTGAAAACCTTGGTGTACTTACTCCAGTTCACCTCACAAACCTTGTTTGTTCATACACCATATTCCTGTTTCCTCTACTTGTCTACCACTAGGCTTGCCTTTGTCCCCTTATATATTGTCACCTTTGCTGGGATATGGTTTGTAGTTGTCACAGGGTCACCGACTCCAGAGTGTGCCTTCATGGCCAGAGTGGCTCTGCAGCAGGCCTATCTCTGTTTCTCTCTGAGACACCCAGAACTAATCTACACAGGCTTTGTCCTGGCTAATAACACACCTACTTGGGGCTGGTTTAATAACACAGGTAGTTCAAAAGAGTCCTCAAAGTCCCAAAATAAAACACATCACCACAACACAAGAGTTCATACTCAGCTCTGGCATCTTCTGCAAGCCTTGGGGCTTGTCTTAAGTCCCAGATGGGTCATCAGCTAACAACCATTTCCAGCTCTTTCTAGCCAGAGTTCTCCTCTGCTCTTCAAGCAGCCACTACCAGGCCTTCCAGCCTAGAGTCCTTTCCTGCAGAAGAGGATTCAAAATTCTCCCCAAATTATTTTGTCTGTGGATCGAAGAGGCCAGAAGGTAAACCCTCTTTGCTACTCTGCTGGCATCTTAGTATCTCCTACGAGAGCCTCACTGCTTTCAGCAATCTTCTCCAAGTCTTGGATGAACTTTCTTTCCCTGTTGGCCTCTCCCTTATTTATCCAGAGGCCTGATTGAATCACATGACACATCTTCATTTTCCTCATCTGGGTGGGTGACACAGGTGGGACTGAGACCCATTTCCCTTAAAGGACCAGCCATCATGTGACAGTATGAAAGATACTTTACAAAATAAGGGAAAGGATGGTTTGTGGTTAAATGCAAAAGAGAGAGATTCTATTCTTGGCACCTCACACAGACTTCCCATATGAATTTGGGCAAGTGATTTAACTACTTTGTGCTGCAGTTTCTCCATCTGTAAAACTAGATGAATATTCCCCCAGCTCTCACAGTTTTTGTAAAATTAATTCATTAATATCTGTAAAGCACTTTGAGGTCTCAGATAGAGGGCACTTTAGAGGTGCTTATTCTTATTAAAATTTATTAAGCTACATAGTTACTTTGTCCTTTATAACCATCTGTTTTCAGGCATCGGATCAGGCATCTTTCCCGACTGTGTAAAAAATCAGAAATGACTGGTAGTGGTCATTCAATCTTTTCTTAGTTCTTTTAGAACCCTTGCTTTGTGTCTGACCCAGTGGATTAGAAACTATATACTTCTTATAGTGAATCTTTCTTTCGGTTGCTTATTTATCAATTGTTCTTTGTTATATTGTTTTCATTTCCTTTAATCACTAAAATGCCTCAATTTAAAAAAAAAAGGGAAATAGTTGTTCTTCTCTAGTCATTCTTTTAATTCTGCATTCTGATTTTCCCTCTTTGTTTAACACCATTTTCTCTTAAGTTTTCCCCTGAAATAAAAAAAAAAGTTATTTCCTTTGAGTCCCTTTGGATGGTGTAGCCTGCTCCTGCCAGTATTTGGACAGTTCTACATATCAATATGAAGGTGGGATGGTGGCCTGATCACACCTCCTTTATGTTCCTCTCCACCATTTTTGCTGTGGATTACATCAGTGGGTGTATTTTCCTTAGGTAAGCCCTTAGGGAGAAAGAATGTAGGGAAAGCATCTTGTGACAGTGCACACAGACTCTCCCTTGTTCACTATCACAGAAGCCATGAACAATATGGCCCTTCATATTTTTTTTTCCTGGTGTGAAGGTTCTGTAAATGCTGGGCCTACATGACTCATTGAAGAAGCTTCCTTTAAATTGTGGTCCAAATCCTGTCCTCACTTACATTGAAATCAGTGGAATCAGTGGAAATTTTAGCCTGGGTTTACACTGTAACTATTGTGCATAATTTGATCCATACCACTTTTACAGTGTTTCACATCTTCAAAGAGTTTCACAAACATCAATTAATTAACAGTAAACACTTTATGGACTTTTAGGTTAAAGTGAAAAGGAACCACTGTGTGTGTCTTTAAATAAAGTAATATAATCACCAAAGTTTTCTGTAATCAGAGTTTCTTTGAGTTTATGGTATTGAATCAGTTTCCTGTCTGTATCCATTTCTTCTTTTGTTTGCATTATTTATAACACCCTTTAGACATATTAACACCTTCTCTTCCAAGAGTGGCTACAAACTTTTATTGAAAGAAATTTGCGTTACTAGGGATCATCTCATCCATTCCTTCGTAGCTTTGTAGTCAACTACATGTTCTCTGTGTATATAAAATCTCCCCACTGTATTTTCCACTGCATGCCTCCGATGAAGTGAGCTGTAGCTCACGAAAGCTTATGTTCAAATAAATTTGTTAGTCTCTAAGTTGCCACAAGAACTCCTTTTTAATTTAATTTTATTTTTTTAGGCAAACTGTGTTTTTGTGTTTTACATTGTTTTGTTTTTAGCAGATCATGTACTTTATGATGACACTAAGATTTTGTTACTATCTGATCACAGGGTCAGAAAATTCCACTCAAAATGCATTCAAATAGGTGATGATTTTCCTTTAGTATAATTTAGTTTACTCTAAAAAGAAAAGGAGTACTTGTGGCACCTTAGAGACTAACAAATTTATTAGAGCATAAGCTTTCGTGAGCTACAGCTCACTTCATCGGATGCATTTGGTGGAAAAAACAGAGGAGAGATTTATATACACACGCACAGAGAACATGAAACAATGGGTTTATCATAAACATCCCGGGGACCAGTCGGAGTACACCCAGTAGCCAGCCGGGAGCCCTGCCCTGGGACGGTTGCCCGGAACTCGGGCCCTGCTTGATGTGGGAAATATGGACATTTAAATAGGGACTGCACGGAAATGGACTGCAGCTTCAGCTGTGTCTGTGCGGGTGAGACCAGGGCCCGGCTACCACAGGCTCCCAAGATCACAGTTCCGGTAGTCATCGGAGACCATCCCACCCAGGCCCTGATAGACTCTGGCTGCAGCCAGACACTGATTCGCCAGGACCCCAGGCTGACCCCCACTTGGGAACAATTCGGCTGCCGTGCATCCACGGTGATGTGCAGCCCTATCCCAGTACCTGCATCCCATTAACAGTGGCTGGGGTCACCCGAGAAATCGTTGTCAGCCTGGCCCCTCAACTAGCCTATCCGGTGATCCTGGGGTAGGACTGGCCCGCATTTGAGGAGATCCTCCGCTCGACCCTGACGCTAGAAGGAGAGTGTTCTGAGGCCCAACCACAGGAGGAGGACGGGACCCCGGAACCCAAGAGAGGGACTGAAGAAACAGACGCCCTCCTGCCGGGATCCTCAGTCGAACCCAAACTCCATACCAATTTCTGCCGAGACCAAAGAGCCGACCCCACCCTTAGTCGGGCCTACGAACAGCTAGTGGTGGTTGATGGGACCATGGTCGACCCCCAGCGTGCAACCCAGTGGCCCCACTTCGAGCTACGACAGGATCGCCTTTACCGGACCGACCAGGACCCCCACACGAAGGAACCACAAATGCAGTTGCTGGTATTACCGAGGAGCCGTGATGAAGCTCGCGCACGACATCCCTGCCCCTGGGCACTTGGGCCATGAAAAAACCCTTACCCGGATTTTGGCATGGTTCTTCTGGCCCGGTGTTCACCAGGAGGTGAGGAACTATTGTAACTCCTGCCCAGAATGCCAGTTAGCCGCTCCCCCGCGAGTACCCAGGGCCCCTCTACTTCCCATGCCTATCGTGGAGACGCCATTTGAGCGAGTGGCCATGGACCTGGTGGGCCCACTCCCAAAAAGTGCTTCAGGGTTCCAGTATGTATTGGTCATTGTTGACTATACCACCTGTTTCCCAGAGGCCGTGCCCTTGCGGAGCACCACTGCCCGGACCATCGCCGGTGAACTGGTGAAGGTCTTTGCTCAAGTGGGCTTGACCCGGGAAATCCTAATGGACCAAGGCTCCAATTTTACCTCCCGGTTGTTGCAGCAGGTATGCGAGCCCCTGGGGAGTTAAACAATTATGCACCTCCGTCTATCACATGCAGATGGATGGGCTGGTGGAACGATTCAATTGGACCCTAAAGGAGATGTTGTGGTAGTTCCCCCCAGAGGAGCTACGCTGGTGGGACCAGCTGCTCCCTCCCTTGCTGCTAGCTGTCCATGAAGTACCCAGTATCAACAAAGTTCTCCCCATTTGATCTCATATATGGATGCCGTCCACGAGGCCTGTTGGACTTAATGCGGGAAACATGGGAGCAGTCCCCCTTCGCAACCCAGGGCCTCCTGAGGTATGTCCTCCAGCTGCAGGAGTACCTCGCTCAGGCTAGCGCCCTCGCTCACGAAAACTTAAAGGTCATGCAGGAAGCACAGAAACAAACTTATAACCAGGAAGCACAGGTGCATGCCTTTTGAACCAGGGTCCTGCTCCTCCTGCCATCGAGCGAATCGAAGCTACTGGCCCGTTGGCAGGGACCCTTGGAGGTGGCTCAGAAGGTCGGGCCCGTCACCTACAAGATCCACCAGCCCGACTGGCTCAAGAAGACCCAATGATACTATGTGAATTTGTTGAAAATGTGGCGGGAGCGGGAAGCCCTGCTGATTAACCTTTACCCGCCAGAGCCAGAGTTTGGTCCCCGCACGCCTCGACCGAGGACCCCGCCGTCCCCCTGCTCGGTGACACCCTCATGGAGGAACAGTGCAAGCAGGCCCAATGTCTCCTACAGGCGTTCCGGAGAACCTTTATGGCCCTTCCCAGTTATACAACCCTGGTCCATCACTCCATTCAGACCGAGCTGGGGAAGGTAATCCAGGAGACGACCAGGCCGCTGCTGTACTGAATGCGTCAGGAGGTGGAGGAGGAAGTATAAGCCATGCTGGCCTTAGGAGTCACTGAGCTGTCGCAGAGTGAGTGGCGCAGTCCGGTGGTCTTGGTGCCAAAGCCCGACGGCACCCGATGCTTTTGTATAGACTTCCGGTGGGTTAACACCATCTCATGGTTCGATGCGTATTCTATGCCCTGTGTAGATGAACTGCTTGGCCGCCTAGGGGAGGCCTGGTTCATTACCTCGACCTCAGTAAAGGGTACTGGCAGATCCCGCTCGACTACACCTCTAAGGAGAAGACGGCATTTGCCACCCCAACGGGACTCTACCAGTTTACACGGATGCCTTTCAGCCTCCACGGAGCCCCAGCAACATTCCAGCGACTAATGGATTGCCTTTTGCGGCCCCATCAAGACTATGCGGCAGCCTATTTGGATGATGTCATGATATATAGCCGCCACTGGGAGGACCACCTGGAATGCGTAGCGGCGGTCCTGAGATCCCTGCGACAGGCGGGATTGACAGCCAACCCGAAAAAGTGTCGCATCAGATGGCAAGAGGCCACGTACCTAGGTACACCATAGGGGGAGGACGAGTGAAACCCCTCAGGGGGAAAGTTCAAGCCCTGGCAGCCTGTCCGCCACCCACCATGAAACTCCAGGTACGACAGTTCCTGGGGCTCGCCGGCTACTATCGGCGGTTCATTCCACAGTTTGCTTCCATCGCAGCCCCTTTAATAGGACTTTTGACGAAGGACAGTCCCCCGTGGGTGCCATGGTCCTAGGACTGTGAAAACGTTTTCCAGACACTCCAGACGTGTCTCTGCCAGGAGCTGGTCCTATAGAGCCCAGACTTTGACTGGGGGTTTATCCTGCACACGGATGGCTCAGAGGTGGTGCTTGGGGCCATCCTGTCCCAGGACGTCATATGGAGATGACCACCCGGTCTTATACCTCAGCTGAAAATTATTCCCATGAGAAGAACTATGCTGTAATCGAGAAGGAAGCACTCACCGTGAAGATGCCCTACGGTACTACCTCCTTGGGACTCTGTTTACACTAGTCACAGACCATGCCCCCCTCCAATGTTAACGAGAATGAAAAATAACAATCTATTACTGCTGTGGTATCTGGCCTTACAGCCCTACGCTTTCACCATCCAATATAGGGCTGGTAAGGACCATGCAAACACAGACTTCCTGTCCCACCTAGGAGGGATGGAAGAGCCTGGCCCCAACAAGCGGGAGCCAGACTTGGGGTGGGGTGGGGACGGTATCTAGTGAGGCGGTGTGGCTCCCCGCTGCCCCGGAGAGGGATGAGCCCATCTGGAGGCTGAGGTGGGCAGAGCTAGGGAGCTCTGAGCCCATCCCTCAGAGGGTCAGGCGGTGACCCAGAAGTATAAAGGCTCGCCCTCAGAACTCATTAGAGGGCCAGACGCCGGAGAGGCCAGACGCCTCCAGCCTAGCCTGCTACTGGGAAGCCCCTGTGGCCCAAGGTGCATGCGAGGACTGGCCCGACTTGCCCTGTGCCCGCTACCCGGAGGAGTTGCTGGACCTGCCCTGCGACAGCTACTTGGAGGAGTTGCCGGGCCTGCCGCTCGCCCGGTACCCCGAGAAACCCATGGTGCTGGACCCTCCGGGGAATTCCACCATGACTCAGGTACCACCAGAGGGGGAGTCAGGAAGTAGCCCGGGGACAGCCGACTGTAGTCTGGCTGTAGCACTGCCAGAGACCATGTCAGTGTGTTGCGACCAGGATCCCCACTGACACAGCAGCGGATCTTCTACTGCTGCTAGGGCCCCAGGCTGGGATGCAGTGGAGTGGGATGGCCTGCGTCCCCCCTGCCACCCAATTCGTGTGTATTGTCTCCCCCACTGTATTTTCCACTGCGTGCATCCGGTGAAGTGAGCTGTAGCTCACGAAAGCTTATGCTCAAATAAATTTGTTAGTCTCTAAGGTGCCACAAGTACTCCTTTTCTTTTTGCCACTACAGAAGGGATGTGGACACACTGGATAGAGTTCAGCAGAGGGCAACAAAAATGATTAGGGGTCTGGGGCACATGACTTATGAGGAGAGGCTGAAGGAACTGGGCTTATATGGTCTTCAGAAGAGAAGAGTGAGGGGGGATTTGATAGCAGCCTTCAACTACCTGAAGGGGGGTTCCAAAGAAGATGGAGCTCAGCTGTTCTGAGTGGTGGCAGATGACAGAACAAGAAGTAATGGTCTCAAGTTGCAGTGGGGAAGATCTAGGTTGGATATTAGGAAAAACTATTTCACTATGTGGGTGGTGAAGCACTGGAATGGGTTACCTTAGGAGGTGGTGAAATCTCCATTCTAGGAGGTTTTTAAGGCCCAGCTTGACAAAGCCCTGGCTGGCATGGTTGGCCTTACCATGAGGTGAACTGAGGCGGACGCTTCAGGTGCCAGACTGTGGTGGGGCGCCACTAGGACCTAGAAAATTGTGTCTGCTACTGGTGCATATGTAGTCCCTCTGCTCTAGATGCACAGAGATGGTGGAGTGCTGTGCTGGAGGAAGGAGGGCACAAGAGACATAATAGGCATGCAGGACAAAAGGTGAGAGATAATAACAGAAAGCAGCAAGAGCTGCAGGGAGAGAGAGGAGGAGGAGCCTCTTACGTACCACTCTAGAACCCCCAGGAGCCAGGACCAATTAACACCAACTTCTCTGGGAGCTTCCTGTTTCCTGCTGCTTCCCTGAACCCACCTGAGGAGAACAGGCAGTCAACTGAAGTAGTAGGAGCCAGTTAGGCCCTTTAGATGCTGATATCTTCCCTCACTCAGGCCTTGCTACCAGCCTGCTTATTTGTCCCCTTCAACTGAGTGTTGAGAGCCACTATAGCTGTCAAAGAACAGCAGTCATGCATGAAAGAAGAAAACGTCTCTGGGGCAGCATTCAGAAAAAGCAAGCAAGCAAAGGAAGCTTTTCTATCTAAGCAGGAAGGAGCTTAAATAAATAGACATAAAGAAAAGGAGGATTTGTGGCACCTTAGAGACTAACAAATTTATTTGAGCATAAGCTTCCGTGAGCTACAGCTCATTTCATTGGATGCATTCACGAAAGCTTATGCTCAAATAAATTTGTTAGTCTGTATTCGCAAAAAGAAAACCTTAGCACCTTAGAGACTAACACGGCTACTACTCTGAAACCTGTCAAAATAGACACAAATGTTCACGCTGAGCCTTCCGGCCCCAGTGAGGATGTGAGTGGTGAGGAGATGCCTAATCTTCCCGTTAGTCAGAGTGCAGGTGACCTGGCAGCTATTGCACCATCCATATCTCCATTTCAAATGGATGTAACCATTCCCGAAGAAAAGTGTAGATCAGAGAAGAGTGTGGTGGAAGCTCAAGAAACAGCTGCTGCTGAGTTTAGTTCCTTAAGTCTAGATGATCCAGGACTGTGGACCCACTTGAGCAGTAGCCTAGGGACTTCCTTGTACTGCCTGGGCCACAGCAAGTGAAAAACTTCATGTTCCCCAAAGACAATGAAAACAGAAGTTTCCATCCAACACATTACTGGCATGAAATCCCCAATGGTGACAAAGTGGAGAGGCCATGGCTTATGCATTCAAAACCCCAGAATGCTGCATACTGTTTTTGTTGCAAACTCTTCCAGTCTAATGTTCCAAACACATTGGGTCCTACAGGAACAAAGGACTGGAAAAATCTGGCTAGAAATCTGGCATGCCATGAGAAGGCAGCAAATCACCAGAGAGCATTCCATAGGTGGAAAGAGTTTGAGATGAGACTAAGGTTAAAGGCCACCATAGATGATCAGCATCAAGAGAAGATTGCATCAGAGTCTCTTTACTGGAAAAATGTTCTGAAAAGGTTCATTGCCATTGTGAGAATGCTTGCTACCCAAAACCTAGCACTGCATGGCACTTCAGATCAGCTGTATGTGCCAAACAATGGAAACTTCCTTAAAATTGTGGAGCTGATGGCTGAGTTTGATGCTGTACTCCAAGAGCATCTAAGAAGAGTCACCACCCAAGAAATGTACACACACCACTACCTTGGAAAAACAATTCAGAATGAGATCATACAGTTCCTGGCAACAAAAGTCAAACAGAAGATTGTGGCAGATCTGAAGTCAGCAAGATATTACTCTGTTATTCTGGACTGCACACCTGACATCGGCCATACGGAACAAATGACTTTAATGGTGTGTTTTTGTAACAACAACAGAACCTAGGGAAAATGTCCCTGCAAATGGTGACTGTCAGAGAGCATTTTCTAGAATTTATTGACATTGATGATACTACAGGAGCTGGTATGACAAATGTGCTTCTTAAAAAGCTGCAAGATACGGGAATTGTGATAGCTGACATGAGAGGTCAGGGCTATTTAAATGGTGCCAACATGTGAGGAAAGAACGGAGGAGTGCAGACACAGATCTGAGAGTTAAACCCTCACTGAGCTTTTTTAACTACTGGAGCCCCCAGGGTGAAATCCCGACTCCAGTGAAGTCAATGGGAGTTCACCCTAGGACTTGAGGGACTTGGAAATCTGCATTGGTGATATAATGGTACAACCTGGGCGATAGGAGAACCCAGGTTAAAATTTAAATCTCTGGTGCCAATTTTCATAAACATTGTATGTGTGTGTGTGTGGGGGGGGGGAGTGTATTTCTGAAAAATGCTACTTCTAGGCTCTGACTGTTGACCTGATTCTTGTTGCACCAGCGTTACACAGCTACACTTCCACCACTTCGGGATACACTGGCATAAAACCGGTATAGTAGAGTAGAGACTCAGGTCCTATATCTCTAAAAGTGCAAACTGTCTGCCTTAAGACAAATTTCTGCTGCGCACACACAGTACTCAGTATTTGAATTTCAGATTAATTACCAGAAAAAATCCAGTCGCGTATGAACTCCTCAGTTAGTAGTAACAGCATACCAACTTTCCAATTTAATAGTTCAGCCATTTTTGGTGTTTTCTGAGCAAAACTACACTAAAAACACCACATTAACTTTAATAGCATGCTCGTTTGTTTTCAAAGCATTTTGCTCATATCATTGGCACGGTGCTAACCAGCCTTAGTCAACAGATAAGATCATTTGATCTGAGGGTTAGTCATGCAGAGTCCTGTTGTAGAGTCTTGTGGATATGAGAGGTGGTCATGTGATGCAGAATTACCATGTGAGCACACCAGTTTTGTGTGTTGTGGATGAGAGCTTTCACATTACTTGTACTTTTATGGCTTCCTAACTGCACCATTGGCTAGAATTCGAAACCTAGCTCTCTTGTCCTCTGTCTCTCGTGGAAAAGAAGAAAAATTTATTTTTCCACACAGTGCATAATTAACTAATAAAACTAATTTTGCCCTGTAGGTGCTCCAGACCTTGGGTCCCAGTTTAACTTGAGCTTGGACCCTCTAGCCCTGCAGGGTCCTAGGACTCTGAATCTGAGCCCTGAGTTAGCACAATTGCAGTGCAGAGACGAGGGGTTAGGCTTTAGCCTGGGCTCCAACATCGGCTTATGTTGTAGCATATACATACCCCGAGTCTTAAAACTCTTACCTGGCCCATATTTTAGAATGGATTTTTTCTAGAGCTCTGAAAAGAATGGAAATTCCATTTCACAGAGGATTTTAATATTTCAAAATTTGGTTTTGTTCCAATTTGGAAATTTTGAAATCCTCTGCAAAAGAAAAACCAGGAAAAAATCATTTTGGATTGACTGAAACATTTTGTTCAGATAAAAATCAAAACATACTGATTTTCCTTTTAAAAAAAAGTTTATTCGATAATACATAAATAATTAAAAAAATAAAATTTTGACATTAAAATATATTTCTAAATGAAAAATTTAAACAGTTCATTTTGGCATTTTTGGAACTTTACCCCCTTGTTTTCTCTGAGACAAATTTTTGGTAAAATTTACAGTTTTGCAAAATGTTTCATTTTCAATGGAACTGCATTTTTTCACAGAAAACTGTTCCACTGACGTTTTTCCAACCAGTTATTCCTGCTGCTAACATCTGCCCTCTTTAGGATCTTGCAGCATGGTCTTCTCTACTTTTCACACTCATCTTCTCTACTCCCACTTCTGTGAACTCATTTAAAGAAATAATAAGCCAGAGTCTCAACTGGTGAAAACTGACTCACTCCACTGAGGCCAATAGAGTCATGCCAATTTACATCATTTGAAGATCCAGCCCAGTATCTACAGTGTTCATAATTAAAATGGCAATGTTTATCACATCATAGTATTTGAAATAGCAAAGCTGTTTCTTATTCTAAATACAGGGCAATACTGTGCTATTTCAGATACCATAGTGTGATACCATGGTATTGTAAATGTTCAGTAAATGCTGACTTCTTAATGGTGAAACTGTAATTAGGTGACTTTCTGTAATTCAGTATACTTAAATCTGCTACATTACTCTCTCTTCTATTCATTTTTATAAAAAGAAAAGGAGTACCGGTGGCACCTTAGAGACTAACAAATTTATTAGAGCATAAGCTTTCGTGAGCTACAGCTCACTTCATCGGATGAAGTGAGCTGTAGCTCACGAAAGCTTATGCTCTAATAAATTTGTTAGTCTCTAAGGTGCCACAAGTACTCCTTTTCTTTTTGTGAATACAGACTAACACGGCTGCTACTCTGAAACCTATTCATTTTTATATCCTCTTCTTTCTGGCTACTTTTCATGATCCTCATTATACCCTAGGATGAAATCCTGAGATTCTTAATCAGTTTTCACTTCATTTTTCCTTTACCCTTATTCACACACTCACCAATTGTTCCATAGGATTTGGCCCATTTAAATTACAACAAAGCATTTTTTCTTCTTACTTTATGATGTAGAGCATTTTCCAAAACCTTTAACATTTACATTTTCTATTATATGTATTACAGTATTTGTGATTCCAAAGACATTATAGCAAATGGCTCTCTGCAACATTCCAATGAAAATAAGTCCAAATCAAAATCCCAGATCTAAACATCCTGAAACTTTGGGGGAAATTCAGATTCAGACCCTAACTTTGTGCCTTGGTCAATTTGTACTAAAAATATTGCATTGACTGCTGCTGTTGCAACCATCCAGCTCTTTCCCATGCTGACATCACTTTCTGGGTAGGGAGATATACACTTTCTGTGTATAACTTGGTTCCTCTGGTTCAGCTATTGTTACAATCCAGTTTGTCCCCCATCCTTCCTACCTCTGAGGTAGAGGGGAAAAGTACAGTGCTGACTTCCTCTTGGTCTCTGCCCTTGTTATGCTCAGTCCTCTTTCTGGACCCTATACAGGCAATTTCTTGGAACAGGACTAGACCCAATAGCCTTTTTTTAGAGACACACAGCAGTCCCAGAAGTCCCATTCACTTTTCTTCTACTTTTGGAAGGAAGACATAGTAATTCTCTTGTGGGAATGATTTGATGCATTACCTCACAAAATAACAATGGGATGTAAAATGCATCTTAATTTTAACCAGAAGGTTGGTTTTACCAGTGGACAACATAGAAATAAAGGGATTTTAATATTAAGGATCAAATCCTAGTATCAGCGCAGAGCCTGAATAAATGAGCTGTGCATTGAGCATTTGTAGTCGGGCTGGTGGAAAGGATGGATAGAAGGACTCTTCCCCCTAGATTGTACTCCACAGCTTCTACTGTGGCCTTAAGGCTACAGTAGGCCCAGAGTTCCTCTCTGTAGTGGGAAGAAGGAATAGAACCAGGTGGAAGAAAGATGGTCTTGTGCTTAAGCCATTAGACTGGGACTCAAAAGATGTGGATTCAACTCCTAGCTCTGGCACAGAATTCCCTTGTGACCCTGGATTAATCACTTAATTTCTCTGTGTCTCAGCTCCATGGCTGTAAAATGAAGATGGCAATACTTCTTTCAAAGTCTTGTGTATTTAAATTCCAAGCTCTTTGGGACAAGGACTGTCTATTATTGTGTGTCTGTATAGTGTCTAGCCCAGTGGAGCCTTAGATCTTTACTGGAGCTCCTAAGCGTTCCTGTAATACAAATAAATACAAATACTAACCTGGGTAGCTGTAGGTTCACAAACCTCACCCTCTCCCCTCTCAATCTACTTCCACAACCCCTGCCCCCTCTGTATGCAATGAACTCCCACACCACTGTGCTGTGCATCCCATAGAGTTGCAGAACCCCCAAATCCTACACCCCAGAACATAGAAAGTGTTCCTGTTCTAGAATCTGAACCAAAGCCCATTGATGGGTCTTCTATAAACAAGGAGGGGTCAGTATTTCCATGCATGAGTTTGCCTGATTAACAGTTGTATTACATAGTTTCAGGTGAGTCTAATAAGGCTAGGAGAAAGTTTTTGGTTTTAGGCAAGGTTTAAGAAGTTAATTAATGTGTAGTCCATGTTACCCTTTAGAGAGCATGGTATGCAGCTATGATTCAGTTATGCTCTCTCCCACAATCACATCTTTACTAAGACCTGACAAATACCGCTTTGAGGACCTATCCATGTTTCATCTGTTGAAATCCATTTAGATAATGTTTTGAAAGTAAACACTCATCCTTTATTAAAATACATCTTTTTAATGACATCTATTTCATTGCTGTCGAAAAAAGTCAATTTTTTTTACATCCACCTTATGGCACAGTGCATGTACATTGCAGAGTTGCAAGTAAATATAGAAAACAGTGTAAGTAAATATGTGCTTGGCCTGGGTACTTTAGTACTGAGAGAGCCTCTGTTTGGCTAGGAGACATTGCTTTTAAATACATATTTCCTTACATATTGGATAGGTATCTGCAAACTGTATAAAGGATTGCATATGCCTCTTGTGATAAACAAGTTTACACCTTCCCAGAGAAAGAACTACCTAACTTGTAAAAAGGGAGTTGTAGAACCAGTAACACCATTATGGCTGGCTGAAACTTGTTGCATAATATAACCTTTTTTTACCATGAGCCAAGATTCCTTGTTCTCAGCACAGCAAATTACATATGGGATATTACAGCTAATACAAAATACCTCAGTGACGATACAAATTATGATTGATTACCACAGCAATACTATTCTGCAAACTGTGACAGTGAAGTTTTGGGGAAGCAGCCTTTCTAAGGTTGGCATGTTATTTGCCTAAGACATCACAACATGAAACCCTCTGTGCTTGATCTGTAAAGTGGGAAAATATTGGGGACAAATGGAATACAATTCATTAGAAGCTTAATCCTGCTCCTCTGGAACTTAATGGGACTTTCATAGGAGCAGGATCTAGCACAGAATCCTTCATTAATATCTGTGATGTATAACTTTTTAATTGTTTATTAAGTTTAAAAAAGAAGACAAAAAATACATAAAGAACAGCAAAATGGTAAACTGTTCTGATGAAACATAACATGTAACGTGCTGCTTTTTTAAAGAAAAAGTACATACTATATCAATACATCAAACTATAAAAATCTTTGTTACAGAATGACAATCTCATACCAGATATATTCTTCTGCTCAGATAGACGTGAAAAGGAAGACAAAATACCAAATATTTCTTCAAGAATATATGAATTTTTCTACTTGAGCTGCAAAGTATATATATACAAACAATGGGCTTGATTCTGATCTCACTTACTACAGAGTAAATTAGGAGTTGAATTCAAAGCAGTTATACCAACGTAACACTGTGTGACATCAGAATGGCTCTCTACTGTTTTTAAATCTTTCTTGTACCTCAGTAATACCTTTCTACACACTTCACAGTCACTAAGAAACCACTTATTCTTAAAAAATTTGGAGCCTGATTCTGTTTTCTTGCAAATCCAGAACCCCCATTGTCTTTATTAAAAGTTTTGTGTACATAAAGAATGTAGGATCATTAAAATAGAGCAATTCCTTGTTCCTAAGAAACATAGCTTAGAACATAAATCAATTTATATTTCTATAACTTTCCTCCTAACTTCAGATGGGATAAATTAGCTCTGCAGCAATATTGCCAACTCCAAGCATTCAAAAATCATGAGTCAGGCCCTCAAAATCATGAGTTTGTCTTAAAAATCTTGAGGTTTAAAAAAACCAATGAATTATGGATTCTTTTGATTTGCCTTCTCCTTTTTGAGTCTGTAGAGTACACTTGGTTCATGTTTTCCAGATTTTCTAGGCAACTATGAGGGCTTCAAACTTACTTTAAAAATATAAAAATAAAACTTGATATTGTCACCTAATTACATTCTCCAAGAGCCAGGGATTTAAGAAAAACACCAAATAACGCAAGATTCAAGATTTGGCAACACTGAATTGAAGTCAATTTACACCAGCACATGATCTGGGCTGTTCTACTGTTTATCTCTTTGAATGGTCTGATTACCAGGCAGTGGAACCTAGAATAATCATGACTGTGTTTCCAAAAAATGCCAGAATCCCTTAAACTCACTTGAAAAAAAATGTGTGGGAAGTCCAGTAGTAACAACTGAGTAGATCAATTTGGAAAATAAAAATTACGGGAAGATGCAGTAGATGTGTGCCCAGTATTTTTACATACCAATAGCCATATTTCCCCTGAAATATCCAACTGCATTTATGTGGATTGTTTTATTCTTGAGTGATTAACTAAAGGATATCGTTTTTAAGAGGAAAGTAATTTACACCAACTACCACCTAAATACTTTTTCACATCTCATTTAAGAATAAATTATCTTGAATGAAGTATCCTGGAAAAAATATTGGTGTGAGGGATATATGCATTTTATCAACCAAACTATAGAATGTAAAACAATTTTTGTTCAATTAGATTCTTTATTTCATTCATACTAACCTGAATTTGAGATATCTAATGAATAATAAAAAACACTACAAGCCAATCCACCTTTGATATAGGTGGGTGCCAGTAAGATGCACCCACTCACACCAAGTCTGGATTTGGTGCTCTATGAAGAACTGAATTGCTGGTTACAGGCATGATTTTCCATTACCTTGCCCGATGTGCCCTTACATTGTACAGGTGAAAATAACTCAAGAAGGTTCAAGAAAGTGCTGAATCAGATCATGGAATACAATAGAGTAATGTTGTATGTTGTTCTTTCACCTCAGTGGCTCTACAAGATTTGGTGAGATTCGTTGCCAGACTTGATTGGAACGGAAATTGCTTCCCTGATTAGTTATCTAAGGAACAAACACTATATTTGGCATATATTAAGATTACACACACACGCACACAATCTTAATTAATCATTCAGTTCTACAAATAGTTCTAAACATATATGACCTATTTGATCTTACTTAATACTACTTTCTAGCTCCTTGATGTTCTTTTCATATAACATTCAGCTTAGAAGCGCTTTTAACCAAAAGTGTAAGAATATATCACTCCATGAGAAAAAAAACTTTGGCTATCCCCCAAGCAGAGGAGGATTTTCATTCTGTAGAGGATTGGTAACAGAAAATAATTCCCACTGGAATTGCCCAGGAATTCCTTGAACTCCGCAGCATTACGCAAATATGGGCTAAATCTCTAATGCAAGTAAGAGTTTGTTTATTTAATTATACTGTTTTTTATTATCATTTACATACAGTTGCTGAGAAAGTGGGGGACTTTAAAGTAAACAATTCTGCAATTTAAAACAAACAAAAGACAGCACAACTTTGGGAGTGAATCTGTCTAAATCAATGTATGGTTTTGACAAAAATGTACTAATAATCTGTAGTTATCTAGCACCGTTCATCCACTCATCTGAAAGCATTTGCAAATCTTAAATTCCAAAGCACCTCCAGCACCTAACTAGACATTACTTCACCCATCTTACAGATGGATACATTGAGGCAGAAAGCATCTTAGGCCTCAGTTCTGCCTCCTGTTTGCTGCCTCAGCAGTGCTTAGCAGATGGAAAGTACCCTAAAGAAAGTGGGAGCCAAGGTTTCCTTCTGCCACAATAGAAACTTTGTGTTGCAAAAAGCCAGTGTGGTCAGCTCTCTGTCACCTACACCTTTCACTTCAGTGTAGACTGCAGGGAGGAATGGGAAAGGGACATCTAGTCACGTGAGTGGCAGGGTAGAGTAGAACTTGTATAAATATAGTTCACTGTATATTTTTCTGCTTGCCAGTGACACCACTGGCAGTTTCTTTGCTTCATGGTGTTTTGTGGCATTGAAATTGTTTTTACAGAATTTATACTAAGAAGTTTTATTTGTGAATAAAGTGTCTTTGACTACATTTCCAACACAGTTTTGTTATCCAGGCTACAAGGCCCTCATAATGTAAAACTTTGGTTTCAAGCCTCAGGAAGCTTTGGGCCAAACAAACATGTAGCCAGGGCCAGATCATCAGTTCAGCTAAGGTGACATAGCTCCAGGGAGCTATAATGATTTACACCTGTTGTTGGTGATGTTCCCCTTTTATATCTACATCTTGATGATACACAGGTTTTACTGCCATATAGGAACAGTCATACCAAGACAGACCAGTGAACCATCTAGACCCGTATCCTGCCTCTGATTGTGCTCAATACCAAATGATACACAGGAATGTGCAAGAAACCTCATACTGCACAATGATAGAATCACTTACTTATAGGAGAAATTTCTTCCTAACCCGAGGCACATAGGGGTTGGTGGATGTCCTGAAGCATGAGAGTTTATATCCTTACGAGTTTTTTATTTTTTAAAAACACTTCTGATCTAAATAATGAATGTGACAGTTTGGGGGAACATATCTGTGTCCAATTATGGATTCCATTTGGTTTTGTGAACACTATTTGTAACCACAACCATCGTTAAAAGAAAAGGAGTACTTGTGGCACCTTAGAGACTAACAAATTTATTAGAGCATAAGCTTTCGTGAGCTACAGCTCACTTCATCATCACCCATCACCCATTCTGTGGCAGGAACTTGACTTGTACTTTGTAGTGGAGACGCTATATCTGGAAAGCTGTGTCAGCAGACTCAAATGCTATTAACATGGAATGACTCTCTCCTGCTTGAACAAGGGGGATGCCACATGGGTTACGCTAAATAGGAACAAGACACTTTTATTCCAAAATAAGAGTGTCCACACATGGAGTTATTCTCCAGTAACTCCAGGAGCAGACAAACCCTAATTTACAGTTCTGTGCTACTTAAGAAAAAGCTGCTGGGAAATGGCTTCCTTCCCTCCCCCCTCCTCTTCAGACCTCAAGACAGGTATGTGGGGAGTGGACAGAGGGTGGAACAGGGACTGGAGTCTTAGCTCAGCACCCACAACACGCCAGGCAGCAGAGCTGAGTCAGTATGGAGGGGGGAGGAGATGTAGTCATTTCTCTTCGCAGAGCCAAGCAGCAAATCATTAGCCTCTGAAGCAGTGGCTTTCAACCTTTCCAGACTACTGTACCCCTTTCAGGAGGCTGATTTGTCTTGCCTACTCCCAGATTTCACCTCTCTTAAGAACGACTTGCTCACAAAATGACAGCTAAAAACCCCCAAGTGTCCCAGCACACTATTTCTGGAAAAGTGCTTACCTTCTCACCTGGTGCTCGGTAGTGCGTGGGGCGGCTGTGGAAAGAACAGGAGTTATTCTCTAACCCAGCTCACGTAGGCAGCTCCCTGGCTGGGGGAGACAAGAGGCCAAAGCGGCTGGGCTGCACCACGGGTCTTTCACCCCTGAGCCAGCGCCAGGGCCAGAGGAGGAACCCGTGCGGGGCGGTGGAATTGCAACACGTGCCCCGCCTGGCGCCTTTATCTGGGCAGAGGCAGGGCTGTAGAGGAGGCAGAGAGAGCCGGTGAGGGCGGCGTTTTGGGAGGCGGGATGAGGGTCACACAGTGTGTGTGTCAGACGGAATGCAAGACGGAGGGGGGGCCATGGGGGGGGGGAAGGAGAGAGGTTTTGAAGGCGGCTAAAAATATTCCTCCTCACAGCGTTTGGGGTGGGGGGAAGCGGCTTCCAGGACGCCGCGCGCTCCTGCGGGGTTTGCAGCCGCGCCTCGCCCGGGTCTGGCTCCTTTGGGCGAGTGACACAGTCCGGGGGGTGCCGCTGGGGCAGTGGCCGGGGGGGGGGGCGGGATGCTCCGCGCAGGCTGCCCGGGCCTGCGCGCTTGCTCCGCGCTGCCTTATCTCCCCGTCTCTTGTGCTCTCTTATCAGGCGCGCCGAGGAGCTGCCGGGCTGCAGCATCTCGTCTTCCTGCCAGCGGCCGCAGCCGGCCCCTGCCCGCCTCCCGCCGGGGGCCGTGTCGCGGCTGAGAGGGCCGCCGCGAGGGTGTTGGCGAGTAGCTCTCCGCGCTCGGTCCCGGCGGCTGGGGGGAGCGCCAGGAGATGCCCCGGGTGGCGGCGGCGGCGGCCCTAGCGCTGGCAGCTGCCGCGGCGTTGAGCCCGCTGGCCGCGGCCGCGCGGGCCCCGCAGCGGGGCGGCCCCGTGGGGGGCTTCGTGGAGGACGTGCTGAGCCTCTTCGGGGAGAACCGCAGCCTCTCGGCCGCCCAGCTCGCCCACCTGCTGCAGACGCTGGGAGCCGCGGGGGAGCCGGGGGCAGCGGCGGCGGGGCGGCAGCCCCTGCACCATAACGAGGTACGGCGCGCCCGCGGGACTTCTCCTCCCGCGACCCCCGGGCACCGCCGGGCGGGAGCAAACCCTCGCCCGCCCCCTGCGGCGGCGGCGGCTGCGGCTGCGGCTGCGGCTCTCCGAGTCCAGCCTGGCCCCGGGCGCTGCGGAGAGCTGAGGTTTGCTGCTGGGGGAGCCTAGGCACCGGGGTGAGGGGGAGGCCGGTGAGCATTCACGCAGATGAGTTGTGTGGGGCTGATGGAGCCGCTGGCCCCCGCCGCTGATTTCCCACCCATTTTATTTCTTTGCGGCTACACATAGGCAGGTACATAACCTCAAAAAGTCAGGTGGAAATAAAATGAAACAACATCGAAATCTTGGTTCTGTCACCAGCATAACGATGCAGTTCTTCCTGTTAGGGGAATTCAAGGCAAGAAAGTTTTAACCATGCGTGGCAGATGGTAGCGATGTCTAGCTAAGTGCTGAAAGACAGGTGAGTAAGATACAGATATAAATACAGAGAAAGGTCGAAATACTGATGAACGTATCTAGATGGATTGCTTTGTGATCGATTAATAGAGAAGTATCCAGAATGTGTACGTTACATATCACAGGCGTTCATAAGATGCCATCCAAAAGGGTCCATTTAATTTGGAAAATATTTTATTTTTTCTTTTTAATTTCCGTAATAAGTTAATAAAAACAGACCCTTAAAATCAACCGGTATAGCTACATCTTGCAAACTAATTGCCACAAGTTCTTTCATAGTAGGTGACATTAAGTTTTATTTGTCTGAAGCCCGTTGCAGCTGTATTTTCCCAGGCATTGTCTGGTTATATCCTCTGCCTGGGTGCGGGGGGTAGACAGTGCGACAGACCTTTGGTCTATTTGACATTTACTTCATGCAGTGTACTTACAAAAAATATTCATAGGGTGAACCAGATTAAAGTGAAACTGTTTATAGTGAAGGACTGAAACCTTGACTATTATCACTGAATTTCTGTATGCAAGTTGTGATATCCTATATATAGGATCCAGAGTAGCAGCCGTATTAGTCTGTATTCGCAAAAAGAAAAGGAGTACTTGTGGCACCTTAGAGACTAACAAATTTGTTAGAGCATAAGCTTTCGTGAGCTAGCTCACGAAAGCTTATGCTCTAATAAATTTGCTAGTCTCTAAGGTGCCACAAGTACTCCTTTTCTTTTTGTATATAGGATCAAATCCTGAGGTTGCTTACTCAGTCCTGAAGCAGGAAAGTTTCCTGGATAATAGCAGCAGTGCAACAGACAAGTGAATGGGTATTTTTAGGGTCAAATTCTACCAAAGCTGAGTAAGTAGAACCTCAGGATTTGGCCTACAGTGAAGTTGTCATGTGAAAAAAAAATTACTTGATTTTAAAAGATCCACTGTATAGAGATCCTTTTTCAGAATTCTTCATATCTTTTCTTATTGCAGGGTGGAACTTAAGTGTTTATTTACATCAAATAATAAATCTATTAGTATTCTGGCTTGATGCCATAGGGATATAGGTGGTGGTCTGTGAAAATAACTTTTTTTTTCCTCTAAGTCCAGCTATACACAACTCAGATCTTTTCCTCCTTAGACTCAGTATAGCCTTTAAAGTCACCTTAGTTTCAATTTTCTATAAACTTTCACGGTTAATATCTCAGAATAGTATGTTTAATTGAGGTGGTGAAGGGGTATCTTGGGGTTCTTGCCAGCCCTCTTGTTATAAAACTGCCACCAAGTTGAAGGTTGGAATAACGTTAGACTAACTTTACTGTCTCTGGAGTATAACCCCTCTCTGATACAGTTGAGCCTTCCCTGCCAGGGATGACTTTTATAAATATACTTTTGAAGATCAGATCTTTTGCTTATTGTATGTACCTGACTGCATTAAGTGTGTGTGTGTATAAAAATTAAAAAAGCCCCAGGTGTATACTTCCTATATCTCCTTCTAAAGGCAGCAGTTTATAAAGGGTACAGTTCTGCCATCCTTACTCATGTTGAGTAGATGCTCACTCTGCAATTAGCCTAATTGAAAACAAGGTCATAAGAGGGATAAAATTGGGCCCAAGGTCTTCACTTCTCCCAACCTATTTCAAATTTCACAAGTTGAACACTGTACCAGTATGCTCGGTATGTTTTTAAAGGAAGAAAATGTAAATGTTTCCCATTAAGTGCACTAACTATAAGTCTGCTGTTTTTGTTATGGTTGTGAAAATATTTTTCTTTAAAAAAAGGCCTGGATTCCCCAGTCCTCCAGCCTTTCCCTCTGCAGTCACATAGTACAGGGTACTGGGGAAAAATTTTGTGTTGTCCCTTTTTAAAATATACAAGTGCAGGAGTCTATCATAACTCACTTGAAGCTTAGCTGGAAAGACTTGTGTTGCTTCTACATTCTGTTTAGTGAAAGTCCACTTTAGTAAGAGGAAGCCATGTTGCATAAGTTGGGTTCTGTATTTGATTCAGATGAGAAAATTCTGGATCTACTTCAGAGTGTATTATTTTTTTGTCTGAGCAGTTACTAGTATCTGTTCTTTGTATAATGGTTCTTCCAATCCAATAGACCGCCCCCCCCCCCCCCGAGTATATGTGCATTCAGTTGTCCCACACCAGTCTACAGAAGCCTGTCGTCAAGTGTCATTGCACATATATACTTTATGCTCAGGCATTTGTCCAAAGTGAGTTGATTGCATTTGTGACTGAAGAAGCACTGGATGGCAACTGGCAGAGTATGTTAAGTATTCTCACGCTTTCTTGTCAACTGTCTAAATGAACCATTTTGATTATCATTACAAAACTTTTTTTCCCCCCTCTCCTGCTGATAATAGCTCATCTTAATTAATTAGCCTCTTACAGTTTGTATGGCAACTTCCACCTTCTCTGTATGTGTATATATCTTCTTACTGTATGTTCCATTCTATGCATCCGATGAAGTGGCTGTAGCCCACGAAAGCTTATGCTCTAATAAATTTGTTAGTCTCTAAGGTGCCGCAAATACTCCTGTTCTTTTCTGAATGTAACCTTGGCTGTATTTGTTCTGAGTCCCCTACATTCTGTCTTCAATCTCCCCAGCCCTCACAGATGGATTCCTGTTTTTCAGGCTCATCTATTTTAATTACCAGCCCTTCTTTATCTAAATCACCCTGCCTCTGTTTATAAACAAAATATTGACTCCCTGCCCAGGGGCATAAGCTGGGAGCAGTGCCTCTCCTCTGAAGAACTCACACTCCACAGTCAGGCTATGCTGCAGTTAAGAGCTTCATCTGGGGCTAGGATGTGTGCCATGAGCAAACATCTAGTATGAAACTCAGGGAGCAGGAGGAGAAGCCCCCAACCCCCGAAGTGGTGCCCCTGGGGATGTTCAGTTATTAGGGCTTGGCTATACTTACATTTTATAGCGCTCTAACTTGCTGGCTCAGGGGTGTGAAAAATCACCCCCTGAGCGCAGCAAGTCAGACCGCTTTAAAGTGCTAATGTAAACAGACTCCCAGCACTGGGAGCTGTGCTCCCAGCACTCGGAGCTAATCCCCTCATGGAGGTGAAGTACCAGTAGCGCTGGGAGAGCTCTCTCCCAGCGCTCACACGCGATCCCACTCACACTTCAAAGTGCTGGCATGGGAGTGCTCCCGCGACAGCGCTTTGCAGTTTCCAGTGTAGCCATGCCCTTAGTCTTCAGAGCTAACAGCCTATGGAAGTGAGTGGGGGCACTCTCTTTAGAGCTCTTGTTTCAGCCTGTCTGACAGCAGATTCAGAAAGCCAACACTACATTTCGTTCACAGATTTCTTTGCAATCAAAAAGGCTAGAAGCTTAGGCCATTTCCCACCTCAAACGTGTCTCTTTTTGTTAGCAGAAAAACAGACACATTGCAGATCCAGGATTAGGTAAAACAGGAATATGTTTATTCAAGTTTAATACAGAGGTGTAGGCTTCCTGCTTACAGTACTTTATAGCGGCCCAGAAGTAACTGCTTTAATTTCAAAGTGGGTATGTGGGAAAGTCACGGAAGGGTCATCCTCTAAGAGAGACATATGTCCTAAAGAATACACACACCGAGACTTTAAAATTCACTTCAATGGAAAATTATTAACTTGCTCTCATTAATGTTGAACTGAGTTGAAAAGAAACATTTTTGATTTGGTTCAACAAAACACTTTGCTTCAGGAATGTCATTATGTTTCAACATTTAAAAAGGTTGATTTGGAACTATTTGTCTTGTGAAAAATGTCAATATATTGACTTTTTATTCCTATTTGGAATGGAAACAATTTCAAAATATCAGAATTTTCTGAAGAATGAAAATTTTGATTGTTAGCTCAGCTGTAACTCTCATTTCAGTCCCTGCTCTTGGCTGCTCAGTTTGAAAGAACTTGATTTTCAGAGGTGCTGGGTGTGCACATCAGCTACATTAGTTGGAGTTGTGGGTGCCCAGTACCTCTGAAAACTAGGCCAAAGGATTTTCTGCACTCGGCAACTAAAACACCCAAAATCGATAGACACTTTAAAAAAAGTTGGCCTTAATTTTTAAACACAAGAAATGGTAAATTACGCAGAAGCCTCTGGGGCTGCCAGAGGAGTGCTGGAATAGTATTCCATCCCATTCTGACTCACTGTGAGATTTTATAAAATCAGACTGCTGGCTACCCAGAATAGTGTGTAGCATGGCTTGGTTATCATGTACCACTTTGGGACAAATCCTGTCATGGCTAGCATAGGTTCAGCAATAGTATAGACAGATAGCAGAGGGGTAGCCATGTTAGTCTGTATCCACAAAAACAACGAGGAGTACAGTTACACCTTAAAGACTAACAGATGTATTTGGGCATAAGATTTCGTGGGTAAAAATCCCCACTTCTTCAGGTGCATGGAGTGAAAATTACAGATATAGGCATACATGTACTGGCACATGAAGAGAAGGGAGTTACCTTACAAGTGGAGAACCAGTGTTGACAAGGCCAATTCAATCAGGGGTCAGACAGCCCCCCAACCTGAAGCAAATACTCACCAGCAACTACACACCACACCACAGAAACACTAACTCAGGAACCAATCCCTGTAACAAACCTTGTAGCCTACTCTGTCCCCATATCTATTCTAGCAATACCATCAGAGGACCCAACCACTGCAGCCAAACCATCAGGGGTTCATTTACCTGCACATCTATTAATGTGATATATGCCATCATGTGCCAGCAATGCCCCTCTGCCGTGTACATTGGCCAAACTGGACAGTCTCTAGGTAAAAAAATAAATGGACACAAATCTGACATCAGGAATGGTAACATACAGAAGGCAGTAGGAGAACACTTCAGTCTCCCTGGACACTCAATAACAGCTTTAAAAGTAGCCATTCTTCAACAAAAAAAATTCAAAAACAGACTTCAAAGAGAAACTGCAGAGCTACAATTCATTTGCAAACTTAACACCATCAATTTGGGATTGATTAGGGATTGGGAGTTGCTGGCTTACTACAAAAGCAATTTTCCTTCTCTTGGTATTGACACCTCATCATCAGTTATTGGGAGTGGACCACATCCAACATGCATCTGAAGAAGTGGGGATTTTTACTCACAAAAGCTTATGTCCAAATAAATCTGTTAATATAGACAGAGTCCTCAGTAACATGCTTCTAATCAGATACAGGCTTTTTCAGAAAGTCCAGTTCAATAGATATGGAAATATTGCCTCTTGTCTAAATCTCTTAAATGCAGTCGTACAAAAAGGGATGTCCAAAGAATATATAACTGAAGCATAATGAAAAGCTATATATTACTGATAAGTACATTTGTAGTGTAGTTTAGAATTCAGGTATGAAACATATATAAGGTCTATCTTAATCTTAAAAAGCAACCTTCACATAATTATTTGAACCTGATTATGAAGAAAAGAAAAGTTTTGATTAGTAGGTGTAAATGTTTGTTGAAAAATACCTCCACCCCTGACTTATAATTTCTTTAAATGGTATTCTTTTGATCCCATCTTCAAGACCTGGGTGTTACATTGTCGTTATTTTCAATAGTGGAGAGATATCTTCAGTCCATTGATAAGGCTAGGACATCTTTTTAATGATTTATGGAATGTCACTAGGGCTCAGACATTTACTCAGCAAGAAGGATTTGGAATCCTTGATAAATTCTTTCATGTTTTCAAAATTATTGCATTTTATTTATGATGTTCCTACTTGAATTATTTCTAATTACAGTAGAACCTCACAGTTACGAACACCTCGGGAATGGAGGTTGTTTGTAATTCTGAATGTTCGTAACTCTGAACAAAATGTTATGGTTGTTCTTTCAAAAGTTTACAAGTGAACATTATGCAGAAGAAAAATGCTTTATTTTTTTAAGTTTACATTTAACACAGTACAGTATTTGCTTTTTTTTCCATTATGTCTCTGCTGCTGCCTGATTGTGTACTTCTGATTCCAAATGAGGTGTGTGGTTGACTGGTCAGTTCGTAACTCTGATGTTCATAATTCGGAGGTTCTACTGTAATAAATAATACTACTACTTTGCACTTATATGGCATTATTTCATTCTGTAGTTGTTGTGGTTTGAGCAGAGAATTAAACAAAATTATCTGACAGGAGCAGGGGAATGGCCCTTAATTTATATTTCCTAAAATACCCCTAAGCCCCCAACACTGAGACATTCTAGGTTGACTATTATGCAGTGTCTTGTATAGAAAGAACACTTGACTTTACCTGTTGTCTCACGACTCGTCCTTGGTATGTGAAAACTTTGTTTCATTTGTATACTCAAGTGAAGAACTCCTTCAGGTATTGGTCATTATAGAAAAATGTGTGAATAAAAAATTATAAATTATTTGTGAACTGTCAAACAATTCATTACACATCTGTGCAACTTAAAATCAAGATTTCTGCATCCGATGAAGTGAGCTGTAGCTCACGAAAGCTTATGCTCTAATAAATTTGTTAGTCTCTAAGGTGCCACAAGTACTCCTTTTCTTTTTGTCTATTAGCTGTACGTTGAAAAGAATTCCTGGCTTGACATACTAAAGTAAAATATATGCTTGCTAGCACAGGAGCTACTGGCTTGTCCTCAGCTAAGTGGCTAATGAGTAAGAGGTACTTATCTTAATGGAATTTTTTTTTAAAGTAAATGGATTCTGATTTGTTCTGTAACAGTCCATGATATGAAATGGATAAAAACCACTGGATACAACATACAGTAGGACCACTTAGGACAGTCTAATTCAAGTTTATTGAGACCAATAAACTGTTCAGGAAGGACAGGCAGGGCAGAAAAGGTGGGGGAGTTGCATTGTATGTAAGGGAGCAGTATGTCTGCTCAGAGCTCAAGTATGAAATTGCAGAAAAACCTGAGAGTCTCTGGATTAAGTTTAGAAGTGTGAGCAACAAGGGTGATGTCGTGGTGGGAGTCTGCTATAGACCACCGGACCAGGGAGATGAGGTGGACGAGGCTTTCTTCCGGCAACTCATGGAAGTTACTAGATCGCAGGCCCTGGTTCTCATGGGAGACTTCAATCACCCTGATATCTGCTGGGAGAGCAATACAGCGGTGCATAGACAATCCAGGAAGTTTTTGGAAAGTATAGGGGACAATTTCCTGGTGCAAGTGTTGGAGGAACCAACTGGGGCAGAGCTCTTCTTGACCTGCTGCTCACAAACCGGGAAGAATTAGTAGGGGAAGCAAAAGTGGATGGGAACCTGGGAGACAGTGACCATGAGATGGTTGAGTTCAGGATCCTGACACAGGGAAGAAAGGAGAGCAGCGGAATACGGACCCTGGACTTCAGAAAAGCAGACTTTGACTCCCTCAGGGAACTGATGGGCAGGATCCCCTGGGAGAATAACATGAGGGGGAAACGAGTCCAGGAGAGCTGGCTGTATTTTAAAGAATCCTTATTGAGGTTACAGGGACAAACCATCCCGATGTGTAGAAAGAATAGTCAATATGGCAGGCAACCAGCTTGGCTTCACAGTGAAATCCTTGCTGATCTTAAACACAAAAAAGAAGCTTACAAGAAGTGGAAGATTGGACAAATGACCAGGGAAGAGTATAAAAATATTGCTCGGGCATGCAGGAGTGAAATCAGGAAGGCCAAATCACACCTGGAGTTGCAGCTAGCAAGAGATGTTAAGAGTAATAAGAAGGGTTTCTTCAGGTATGTTAGCAACAAGAAGAAAGTCAAGGAAAGCGTGGGCCCCTTACTGAATGAGGGAGGCAACATAGTGACAGAGGATGTGGAAAAAGCTAATGTACTCAATGCTTTTTTTGCCTCTGTCTTCACGAACAACGTCAGCTCCCAGACTACTGCACTGGGCAGCACAGCATGGGGAGGAGGTGACCAGCTCTCTGTGGAGAAAGAAGTGGTTCGGGACTATTTAGAAAAGCTGAAGGAGCACAAGTCCATGGGGCCGGATGCGCTGCATCCGAGAGTGCTAAAGGAGTTGGCGGATGTGATTGCAGAGCCATTGGCCATTATCTTTGAAAACTCATGGTGATTGGGGGAGGTCCCGGACGACTGGAAAAAGGCTAATGTAGTGCCCATCTTTAAAAAAGGGAAGAAGGAGGGTCCTGGGAACTACAGGCCAGTCAGCCTCACCTTAGTCCCTGGAAAAATCATGGAGCAGGTCCTCAAGGAATCAATTCTGAAGCACTTAGAGGAGAGGAAAGTGATCAGGAACAGTCAGCATGGATTCACCAAGGGCAAGTCATGCCTGACTAATCTATTTGCCTTCTACGACGAGATAACTGGCTCTGTGGATGAGGAGAAAGCAGTGGACGTGTTGTTCCTTGACTTTGGCAAAGCTTTTGACATGGTCTCCCACAGTATTTTTGCCAGCAAGTTAAAGAAGTATGGGTTGGATGAATGGACTATAAGGTGAATAGAAAGTTGGCTAGATTGTCGGGCTCAGCGGGTAGTGATCAATGGCTCCATGTCTAGTTGGCAGCCGGTATCAAGTGGAGTGCCCCAAGGGTCGGTCCTCGGGCCGGTTTTGTTCAATATCTTCATAAATGATCTGGAGAATGGTGTGGATTGCACCCTCAGCAAGTTTGCAGATGACCCTAAACTGGGAGGAGAGGTAGATACGTTGGAGGATAGGGATAGGATACAGAGGGACCTAGACAAATTAGAGGATTGGTCCAAAAGAAATCTGATGAGGTTCAACAAGGACAGGTGCAGAGTTCTGCACTTAGGACAGAAGAATCCCATGCACCGCTACAGACTAGGGACTGAATGGCTAGACAGCAGTTCTGCAGAAAAGGACATAAGGGTTACAGTGGACGAGAAGCTGGATATGAGTCAACAGTGTGCCCTTGTTGCCAAGAAGGCCAATGGCATTTTGGGATGTATAAGTAGGGGCATTGCCAGCAGATCAAGGGACATTATCATTCCCCTCTATTCGACATTGGTGAGGCCTCATCTGGAGTACTGTGTCCAGTTTTGGGCCCCACACTACAAGAAGGATGTGGAAAAATTGGAAAGACTCCAGCGGAGGGCAAAAAAATGATTAGGGGACTGGAACACGTGACTTATGAGGAGCGGCTGAGGGAACTGGGATTGTTTAGTCTGCGGAAGAGAAGAATGAGGGGGGATTTGATAGCTGCTTTCAACTACCTGAAAGGGGGTTCCAAAGAGGATGGATCTAGACTGTTCTCAGTGGTAGCAGATGACAGAATGAGGAGTAATGGTCTCAAGTTGCAGTGGGGGAGGTTTAGGTTGGATATTAGGAAAAACTTTTTCACTAGGAGAGTGGTGAAACACTGAAATGCGTTACCTAGGGAGGTGGTGGAATCTCCTTCCTTAGAAGTTTTTAAGGTCAGGCTTGACAAAGCCCTGGCTGGGATGATTTAGTTGGGGATTGATACTGCTTTGAGCAGGGGACTAGATGACCTCCTGAGGTCCCTTCCAACCCTTATATTCTATGATTCAATAAAACAGCATGTGGTTGAAATATTTATTTACGTGAATAACAGTTGCTGCAGTAACTATCATTTGTTGATATTTTGTCACTGAGATTTTAATGGTATTCTAAATATTTGTAGATTTAATTATTTAGTTGTTAGACTAGTTTTATATACTGTGAGCTAGTGTTTTCAATGTTATTTTAAGCTATGAGTTAACTGGTCATAAATACACAGAAGTCAAGATTTTCAGAAGCACCTAAGTTAATTAGAAACAAGTTCCACTGATTTATAATGTGAATTGTGCTCCCAAATCACTTCGGTGACTTGGCCAATGAATTCTGGGAGGTATTTTCAATCATGGTGTTTTCATGCACAAATTTAGAATGTCCAAAGTATGCTACTTGGAAAATCCTGCCCTGTATTTTCACTGCATAACACTAGTGTTTTTAGCATAGCAGTTATTTCTCTCATCTGTCACCTCTTAATTTCATGTCAGCTTAATAATCTTTTTTTTTTTTTTTCAGTGCATGTCTGCTGAGGACATCTTTTCACTTCATGGATTTCCGAACAACAGCCAGATAACAAATTCCAGCTTCTCTGCAATATGTCCAGCTGTCTTACAACAGCTGATTTTTCACCCTTGTGATAATTCGTCAAAGCACAAGAACAAATCTAAACCATCTTCTTCAGAAGGTAGATAATATTCTTTCATTCATAATGGAACAGGAGTAGGACTTGCTGAGATGAATTGTGTCCATTTTTTTCCGCTTAATTTATGGATACATTCAGAGGAAACTGCAAGAAGTCCTCCCATAGGCAGTTATGAAATAATCTGCACATAGATGGAAGTTTCTTCCTAATCATCTCTGTTAGAGGGTGGCTTATGCATGGAAGCATAAGACCCATTTCACTTATTATTACTCTCTGAAACAGAAGATGGCCTTGGTGATTGCAGGAAGAAATTGTACTTTACAGGGAGAATATTCATGCGTTGCATTTTAGATGGGCAGCTCCCATTAAGATTTACAGGAGTCGACATTTGAATTGTCATTTGCGGTTAGGGAAACAAAGTTATTTTGGGGGAGTCAGTAGGTATCCTGCCCAGGAAAATTTTCCGTATCTGTCCCTTTCCCATTCCTGCTTTTGTTCCTTCTTCCATGCTTCCCAATGTGCATGGAACGTCTCCTCAAACCTGTTCTTAAATCCCTCTTTTTCTGATTCTGAAAATTAATAATTATAATACATAGAAATGTAAGGGGGAAGGAAATAAGTGCAAAACCAGCTATCGTAAGGGAATCAACTGAGGCCCCTGATCCTGACATAGCAAAATCAATTTGATTTTTTCCAGAATACTTAAGGGCCTCTCTTGAAAAAGGGCTGAGCACCTGCAATTCTACATCAGTGAGCAGGAGCTCTGGGTGCTCAGTAGTTTTGAAAAGCAGGCTCTCAGTGTCTGCAGAATTGAGGCCCAGATGTGTAAATGTCTTACTGAGTAAGGGTGTGATCTTAGTGTTATCCTTATCTTTCCTTTTCCCTTCCTCCTCCTTTTGTGTCTGTTGATACCCTCATTGTTGTATTCAGACTGTAAGGTCTTCAGGGTGAGAGCCTATATCCTGTTTTGTGAGGCACCTAGCACACTTTTAATCTCTTAAAAATAACAAACAAGAGTAATAGAGAGAGAAGCCAGAAAGTTTGCACAGTAGTTTCTGTGGCAGCTGCTATGTTGCACTTCTATAGCCAATGAGGGGATTTGAAGACAGTTTGGGGGCAACATAGGTGTGTGTGTGGGGGAAGAAAATTCCATCTTCTCTTAAGCAGCCAATGAATTTACAACTAGTCCTAGGCGTTATCATGGTGTTAGCGCAAAATAATGTATAGTCCTATGCAGTAATTTGTTGTTCTTGTAGGCTTTTGTGCTGTGCTGAATGCTAATATCACTGCTAATGGTAATTTTGATGGTATTAGTAGCTATTTAATAAACAGAATTTAAAACGAGAGGGTTTTCCCAATAAAATCATCATAATTTATGAGTCCAAGGCAGAGGCAGGTATGCTGTTAACCACGGAGCTCATTGTTAGTTTCTTTCTTTGGCTCAGATTGCTTGTGAGGTGAAACAAAAAACCAAACCAACAAAGGTCAGTCCTTTTAAAGTTGGGTGCCTAAATCCATATGAAAGCATCTAAATGAATTTTCTGTTTTTCAGTGGTGCTGATCACCGACAATTCCCATTACTCTTGTGACCTCTTAAAATCAGGCCACTTATTTTGGTGCTTAAGTGCGGATGTAGGCACCCAAGTTTGAAAGAGTTTACAAAATGTCCATACTTTGCTTAGATGAGGTCCACACTGATAACTTTCCAGGAGTCCCAAGTCTGGACCTAATTTATATGAGGTAGAACGGATAGCAGCCTTAATGTAGGAAACTGCATGCCCCAACATGCATGCTGGTCTTCTTGGATCAAGATGGAGCATTTCATGCTGAGACCAGCAGATTCTGTGTGCCATGCCTCCATATTAAACCTGAGATCAATTATGAGAGACATATAACAATGGGAGTTTTATTTGGCCCCTGGGCCACGCTTTTAGCTAACCCTGGTATATGAATCTTATTACTGTTTGTTTCTACGTTTAAAAGAAAGAGTAGAAGAGCCCCAACTTTTTTGTTCTTGTTCTATTTCTTATTTTGTAACTCTGTTACTGTTGGGTGTAACAGCCATTACTCTTACCCAATAGAATGCTGCCCATTTTATGAGATGTTTCCATTTGAGTGGTCCTTTAAGGGAGAACCTTTCCTTTTACTTCTCTTCTTAAAATCATGTGAACTAACCATATGAGTTCAATTCTGGCCATTCAGACTGCTGTGGCTCGCCATCTTAAAAGCTGCTATTATTCAATGCTGTCTATTAAAACATGGTAGGAATTTCTGTGCAGAAGAACTTGCAAATTTCATGGTGGGAGAATTCAAAAAGACTTTTCCATAAGACTTTGCTAGATTTCAGTCTCTTTTTACTATCTTTGTGAATATATTTGATCACTTTTCTATTTTTTTTTATACCTATTGCTCACACTGACAGTGTTCCTTTGGGTTCTGTTGCTGACTTTCATCTTACTCTTTTCATTTATTTTTCCTACTACATGAAATAGTGAACAATAATGCAATGGGTTTTTTTGTGCCCCCTTAATCCCTGCTCATCTGTCTACACCGAAAACTAGTTCCTTTAGAAAGAACATTTACTTTTGCAGAACTGTACCCATTTTCAGTTTTTCATTACCTTTTGCACAAAATTCTGCATATTGGTTTTTCCTGAAATTCATCAGTTTATTTTTCCAGCTGTTCTTTTGTAAACCCCGTAACAAGTCTGATCTGGCATTCCTCACATACCCAAAACAGCCAGTGAGCTCGGTGGGAGCTCTGAACGTCCAAGGAATGCTGGATCAGGCCAATGATAGTGTTTATCAATAGGCCCATAACAGTATCTATTAATGTTGTTAATATATACTATTAAATATATGTAATTCTGAATTACAGGTGCTTTGTAGGGGTGCTATAATAGAAAATAAATAAAATGAACATTGACTAATGCTGCTTAGGACTTCATTAAATCCACGATCTCCATTTTCCTTGACTTTTTGTCTTGTTTTGTTAATTGCATTATAACTAAGTTTAATTTTTCATATGGAAAGGATTTTAATTTTTTTTAACACTTACTTAAAAAGTAAACCCATTGCATCTTACAATCCTTGATTGTGAGCACTGTGAGGCTGCAACTTTCTTTGTGATATTTTTCGTACTATGACTAGCATAATGGGGCCCTGGTCAGGTCTTCAAGGTGCTACCATAATATAAATAATAATAAACACACACAAAGCTGGAGCAAAGAATAATTCAGCAAAATAACATACATAAAATAGTGGCATTATTGAAATAATAACCAATTAATTTTTTCTCCTACCATGACCAAGGGCAGAGGTAAATGTAAATATTTAGTCAAAGTTATACTGGATTTTCTACTTGTCAAGGACAGGCTTTTTTCTGTACTTGGAAAATGTTGCCCCTCTTTCTGGCTGTTAGACAATGTTACTGAACTGCATTATTTAATAATAATACTAATTAATAAAAACTATATGCCATACACAGTAGGATCTCTGATATCCTGATAAGGGCCATATAAGTATCTAGACAGAGAGTAGAGGAAGTATATTATTTTTCTGTCTGGGTTAAGTAGCTTGTACATTTAAAGTTTGACCCATAATTGACCTCCTATGCTGTTGTGACCATCTCGCTCCTTTTTTTTTTTTTTTTGACTCTGCCAACTCATCTACAGTGTCCAGTGACAAGATAAGAGAGGCAGCCTCCCCTGTGAGAACTACAGAAAGTCTTCAGGGGCCTCCTACCCTCCTACCCAATACCCTGTATTGCAGGGACCTGAAATACAGAACATTTTAGAAGCCCAAATATTTTTTAAATTCCAAAATTCATTACAAAATCTGTAACTCAGTAATTACTAAGAATGAAAATGCTGCTTCAGAAGCAGAAAATGCTAAAAGGCAGCAGATAACACATATCTATTTTCCATGTGGGTTGTATGCTTAATAAATAGTACTGCACATAAAGCAATTTCATAATACACTATGGGCAAAATCATGTTCTTGCCTCTTTGAGGAGTAATGTGGGGAGAGCTGCAGACCTGCAGCAGCCAACTGGTGATGCTCTGACACATTCTGCCTGTCCAAGGCAAACATAAAGCATCACATGCAGCCTGCTCCAATGCTTCTTCAGAGCAGATCTGCACACTCTGCACCAGCTGATAACCACAGATAACCATTTGCCTTTTCAGATATGCAGAGTGTCCATTAAATACATTCCTAGAATCTGCTTGTTTGAGGGAGAAGAGTCCCCTCTTAACTTACTAAAGTCAGGTGGCAAAGTATAAAAGAGCTAAGGTCATAAGATTTTTTTTTTTTGCTGTCTTCTCTAGCTCAGTGGTTCTCAACCTGTGGTCCGCAGACCCCTGGGAGGCCGCAAAGTTTGGCTAAGATTTCCAAAGGGGTCCCCACCAGCATTTGAAATTTTTTAGGGGTACGCAAATGAAAAAAGCTTGAGAATCACTGCTCTCGCTGACTGTTTGGATCAACGGGTAGTGATCAATGGCTCCATGTCTAGTTGGCAGCCGGTGTCAAGTGGAGTGCCCCAGGGGTCGGTCCTGGGGCCCGTTTTGTTCAATATCTTCATAAATGATCTGGAGGATGGTGTGGATTGCACTCTCAGCAAATTTGCGGATGATACTAAACTGGGAGGAGTGGTAGATACGCTGGAGGGGAGGGATAGGATACAGAAGGACCTAGACAAATTGGAGGATTGGGCCAAAAGAAATCTAATGAGGTTCAATAAGGATAAATGCAGGGTCCTGCACTTAGGATGGAAGAATCCAATGCACCGCTACAGACTAGGGACCGAATGGCTCGGCAGCAGTTCTGCGGAAAAGGACCTAGGGGTGACAGTGGACGAGAAGCTGGATATGAGTCAGCAGTGTGCCCTTGTTGCCAAGAAGGCCAATGGCATTTTGGGTTGTATAAGTAGGGGCATAGCGAGCAGATCGAGGGACGTGATCGTTCCCCTCTATTCGACACTGGTGAGGCCTCATCTGGAGTACTGTGTCCAGTTTTGGGCCCCACACTACAGGAAGGATGTGGATAAATTGGAAAGAGTACAGCGAAGGGCAACAAAAATGATTAGGGGTCTAGAGCACATGACTTATGAGGAGAGGCTGAGGGAGCTGGGATTGTTTAGTCTGCAGAAGAGAAGAATGAGGGGGGATTTGATAGCTGCTTTCAACTACCTGAAAGGGGGTTTCAAAGAGGATGGCTCTAGACTGTTCTCAATGGTAGCAGATGACAGAACGAGGAGTAATGGTCTCAAGTTGCAATGGGGGAGGTTTAGATTGGATATTAGGAAAAACTTTTTCACTAAGAGGGTGGTGAAACACTGGAATGCGTTACCTAGGGAGGTGGTAGAATCTCCTTCCTTAGAGGTTTTTAAGGTCAGGCTTGACAAAGCCCTAGCTGGGATGATTTAACTGGGACTTGGTCCTGCTTTGAGCAGGGGGTTGGACTAGATGACCTTCTGGGGTCCCTTCCAACCCTGATATTCTATGATTCTATGATTCTATGTTTTCAGGCAGGGAGCTCAGGATATTCTAGCTGGTGCCCTTTATCTCCCATAATGCCAAAGAGAAGGTTGCAGCTAACAGATGGCATAAACGTCTCTCCTTGACTGACTTCAGTAATACATTGGTTAGCCATGGAGGGAGCCAGGCCTACAGAAAATTTAAAAAATGGTGACTGGAAAAAGGCCTAATCCTGTCCAGGCTGCCACCCACAATCACATAGGACAGAGTCAGAACAACTCATACACTGTTACTATAACTGGAGTGTTCAAGGACCTGAGAATTGGGAGTTAGCGCATGTGGGAGAGATTATTGTGTGAATTCTCTACCTTTGCCTTCCACAGAATGCTGAAGTTTGGTGCTATAGGGCTGTTTGTTTGGGGCCTCTCCTGATAGACTGACTTCCTCTATATAGGATGGCCTGCGATAGTATAAAACTGGAACTGGCAATTTTCCAGGGCTTGAGTAGCATAAAAGGCCAAAGATAGTTTAAGCTGTATCAAGTTCTAGTCATAAATATACTTTTACATATATGGCTCTGTAAAATACAATGAAAACAAAATATTTTCAGCAGTGTTGCTAAAATCTTGCAATTTTATCATGAGTTTTGTAGTAATTGGTATTCTTCTTGAAGCACCAGTTCTTGGTATCAGGTAATTATGTGAGGAAACTCAGCTTTTCTTTTTTTCTTTCTTTCTTTTTCTCTCTGTCTTTCTTAAGTTTCTAGCTCTCATGGTTGTAGAGAAAAACTTGAAAATGTTACCCAAGTGAACCCTAAACATCCAGATAACAAAAAGCCAATAAACACACCTAAAGTTTTTTTGTTTTTAAATCTCATGGTTTTTTCAGCTTCCCATGAATCTTTGGGGTTGGCAGTATTTCTTATGTTCATGCTGCTTTTATTAAATCAGTGATGGAAGTAATTTGGTCTCCAGTATTAAGTTTCCTAACAAAAAACAATTAACTATCCATTGAACACTCACCTTGTTTGAGCAGAGCAGACCCAAGATATCAAATAAATAAAATAATGAAACAATACTTCATTCCAGTATCAAAGGATTTAGGCCATAGAAATGTGGGCCTAGAATTTAAAAAAAGGTCATCCCCCATTTCGTCAAATTCTAGAGAAAAGGTGGGTGAGGTAATAGCTTTTATTGGACAAACTTCTGTTGTTGAAAAAGAGACAAGATTTTGAGCTCTTCCTCTGGGAAACTAACTCCGAGTGTCACAGCTAAATACAAAGTGGAACAGACTGTCTAGCATAAATAATTAACGCATTTCAAGGGACCATTCTCTCTCACCAACAGAGGTTAGTGCAAAAAAATATTACCTCGCCCACCTTCTCTCTAATACCCTGGGACCAACACAGCTACAACAACAACATTCAGAGTAGCAGCGTGTTAGTCTGTATTCACAAAAAGAAAAGGAGTACTTGTGGCACCTTAGACTAACAAATTTATTTGAGCATAAGCTTTCGTGAGCTACAGTTCACTTCATCGAATGCATTCAGTGGAAAATACAGTGGGGAGATTTATATACATAGAGAACATGAAACAATGGGTGTTACCATACACACTGTAACAAGAGTGATTACTTAAGGTGAGCTATTACCAGCGGGAGAGCCAGGCGGGGGGGAAGGCGAAATCTTTGGTAGTGATAATCAAGGTGGGCCATTTCCAGCAGTTGACAAGAATGTCTGAGGAACAGTGGGGGGTGGGGAGTAAACATGGGGAAATAGTTTTACTTTGGGTAATGACCCATCCACTCCCAGTCTCAAGCCTAAATTAATTGTATCCAGTTTGCTGATTAATTCCAATTCAGCAGTCTCTTGTTGGCGTCTGATTTTGAAGTTTTTTTTGTTGAAGAATTGCAACTTTTAGGTCTGTAATCGAGTGACCAAAGAGATTGAAGTGTTCTCCAACTGTGATATATGCCATCATATGCCAGCAATGCCCCTCTGCCATGTACATTGGTCAAACTGGACAGTCTCTACATAAAAGAATAAATGGACACAAATCAGACGTCAAGAATTATAACATTCAAAAACCAGTTGGAGAACACTTCAATCTCTTTGGTCACTCGATTACAGACCTAAAAGTTGTAATTCTTCAACAAAAAAACTTCAAAAACAGACTCCAGTGAGAGACTGCTGAATTGGAATTAATTTGCAAACTGGATACAATTAATTTAGGCTTGAATAGAGACTGGGAATGGATGGGTCATTACACAAAGTGAAACTATTTCCCACCCCCAATCTCACTGTTCCTCAGAGATTCTTGTCAACTGCTAGAAGTGGCCCACCTTGATTATCACTACAAAAGGTTTCTTCCCCGCCCCTCCCGCCCCCCCCCTCCCCCGCTCTCCTGCTGGTAATAGCTCACCTTAAGTGATCACTCTGGTTACAGTGTGTATGGTAACACCCATTGTTTCATGTTCTCTATGTATATAAATCTCCCCACTGTATTTTCCACTGAATGTATCTGATGAAGTGAACTGTAGCTCACGAAAGCTTATGCTCAAATAAATTTGTTACTCTAAGGTGCCACAAGTGCTCCTTTTCTTTTAACAACAACATTGTATACACCAATATATTCTGTTATTTTGAGAGAGTGCGAGTGCTATTATGAATGCATAATCATTCTTACTAGAGAATCTTCCACAGTAAGCACATTTCTAGCAATCTGACGTTAACCTAATTTTCTTACCATATTTTCTGACCTCAATTTTTCCGCTGTCTTTCTACATTGACTTGTAGATATTAATGTGTTCTGTTTTTTGCTGTCAAAATGGATAGTATTAAATTAAAAACAATCATAATTTTAAAATGTTTGTCCTAATTTAATGTGTCTTGATCAATGTTTTTAGTGTTCATGACCCAGTTTCTTTGAGACCTGAAAATAGGTTTAATTTATTTTTTTAAAATCTGCTTTAAAATATTCGTAGTGCACAGGATAATAAAGAGGAGTAGACAATATACAAAATTAAAAGGCACAGTTTTATGATGATTCTAAATGGTAAAAACAAAAGTTGTATGGCTTGTGGTAACTACAGAACCCAAATGTTTTTGTTTATTTTTGGTACAGATAAAAATCAAAGCTTTAGTTAATATTGATTTAGGCTTTTAAATTGTTTGCACAAGGTTTCACTTTCCTCTCATAACATCATATACATTTCTTTCCATATGAAAATCCGGACACTGACACCACAAAGCAAAGAAACTAAATTCAGCCTGGTGCAACTCCATTGCAGTGAGGGATTTGGCTCCGTATTAGGACTGACCGTTAATCACAGTTAACTCAAGCGATTAACTAAAAAAAAATTAAATCAATTCAAAATATTAATCGCAATTAATCACAGATTTAATTGCACTGTTAATAGAATACCGATTTAAATTTATTAATATTTTGGATGTTTCTCTACATTTTCAAAAATTGATTTAAATTATGACAGAATACAAAATGTACACTGCTCACTTTATATTATTACTTTTTATTACAAATATTTGCACTGTAAAAAAGATAAAAGAAATAGTATTTTTCAATTCAGCTCATGCAAGTACAGAAGTACAATCTTTTTATTGTGAAAGTGCAATTTACAAATGTAAAATTTTTTTTTTACATAGTTGTACTCAAAACCAAAACAATGTAAAACTTCAGAGCCTGCACAACCACTCAGTCCTACTTCTTGTTCAGCCAGTCGCTAAGACAAACAAGTTTGTTTACATTTATGACAGGTTTCAGAATAGCAGCCGGGTTAGTCTGTATTTGCAAAAAGAAAAGGAGTACTTTACCTCACGAAAGCTTATGCTCAAATAAATTTGTTAGTCTCTAAGGTGCCACAAGTACTCCTTTTCTTTTTACATTTATGGGAGATAATGCTGCCCACTTCTTATTTGCAATGTCACCTGAAAGTGAGAACAGGTGTTCGCATGGCACTGTTGTAGCTGGCATTGCAAGGTATTCACGTGTCACATATGCTAAACGTTCGTATGCCCTTTCACGCTTTGACTTGTAGATTAGACTATCTTTTGTTTATCTTTTTTACAGTGCAAATATTTGTAATAAAAAATAAAGGGAGCACTGTACATTTTTTATTCTGTATTGTAATTGAAATCAATATATTTGAAAATGTAGAAAAACATCCAAAATATTTATAATAAATTTAAATTGGTATTCGGTTATTGTTTAATGGTGTGATTTAAATTGCGATAAATTTATTTAATAGTTTGACGGCCCTACTCTGTATGTTTGTTGTCATGTAAGAGAAAAAAATCAGGCAATTTCAGAGTAATCCGCTGGCAGGCTGCGAGACATTTTGTTTACGTTGACCGTCCGCAGGCACGGTTCCCTGCAGCTCCCAGTGGCTGTGGTTCACTGTTCCCGGCCAAGGGGAGCTGTGGGAAATGGTGGCCAGCATGTCCCAGTGCATTACCCTGATGGGCTGCGTGCCGAAGGTTGCCGACCCCTGGCCTATGCTAAGTCATCTTTGCACCACTCCAGCAGTGCAAAGAGGAACTTAAAGCAACTTTTATACTGTACAGTTTTCTGGATTATCCTGCTGCTCTCATATGTTCCAACATAATGTTGACTGTGATTATTGTTTGTGGGTGATTTTATGGTAGAATTAGCAGTTTATATGGAAAACTGATTGTGGTTATACCACAGAATTTCTTTAAAGGTGAGGTAAGAGGCAAGTTGGTGTACAGGCAAAACTTTTTGATACTCCTAGACAATAAACCTCAATCTTGACAATTTCACATTGTGTATAACAAAATGTACAATGCAGATTCTGGAACATTCATGGCATTGCATTTTGTCTTCTGAAATTATGCTCATGGTGCATGGGACTGAGCTTTTCCAAGCCTGATTCTATCCTTCTCTCTCTTTAAAAGAAGAGGCTCTTCTCATTTGATTCATACACAATTTTCGCATTATTCAGGAGTCTAGTACTACTTTCTGAACTATTTGAAGTTCTCTCTCTCTCTCTCTCTCTGTCACTAATAATCCATCTTCTTTTCCACCTGCTAGTGCCACTTTCTCACTGATACAGAACGTCTGAGATTTGTCTGGCTTTTCACCTATTCATTTTCATGCAAGTTGTTGCACTTCTGCTTAGAGAGCCCCATTAGCATTCAGCTACATAGCACTGAAGGTGTCAGAGAAGCAGAATCTCTGCCAGAAAAATCCCTTCCCACAAAATAGCTGATGGGAGGGAGCAGAGTCCACCTGAAAATATCTCACCTCTTTCTGAATGCACAGATGCCTCTCCACACAAACACTGCATGTTAGAGACCTCAGTGGGTTTCAGGACTGGCATCAGGCTGGAGACTCATACTGTGGAGACAGCCGCTAACTGTGGTACTATCTCCTGTTGCTCAGGGGTGTTAGCTCATGGCCATAAGTGTCCTGTGCTGCTGTAGAGGAAAAGAGACTGGCTGGCTCTCTGCATGAATTCCTCAGAGATTCACAGATTTCTTCCATTCTGTAAGTCAAATTGCCTTTCAGGAGGGAATAATGCATTGGAAGCTTCACACCATGAACCACGTGGTGTTTTCCATGTAAATTTCCCTTTCTTGGGTGTGTTCTTATGGTATGGATTTATAGGGCCAAAGAGCTTCACACACAGACAAGATGTTAGTATTTGATTAAACCTTCTCTGTGCAAATATGCTGTTCACTAAAACTTGCTCCCATTATACAAGGACTTAGCACAAGATTATTTTTGTAAATTATAAATATTTAATACTTTCAGGGACAGATTCCCAAAATGGTGTAAATTAGCATAGCTTGTTAATTTAAATAAATACTACTGATTTACCCTAGCTGAGAATCTGCACCTTCCTTGATTTATTTCATTATTACAACACTGGATGTCCACAGAGAATGGCATCAAACACAGAGACATGGTTACTCACAAGAAATTAAAAAAAAAAAATTGTCTACCCCATTCTTCCTCATGGTCCTGTTCCATTCTCTGTCTGTGGTGGGTAGGAGAGAGAGATATACAAATGTTCATACATTTGCTCCATTCTGAGATATTTAGATACTACTTCCAGGTAGGTCTTGACAGGCAAAAGCCATTTTAGAGAAGCTTACTATATCCCCCCCCCCATAGAGGTACTTAGATTCATAGATAGATACTAAGGTCAGAAGGGACCATTCTGATCATCTAGTCCGACCTCCTGCACAGCGCAGGCCACAAAATCTCACCCACCCACTCCTACAAAAAACCTCACCTATGTCTGAGCTATTGAAGTCCTTAAATCATGGTTTAAAGACTTCAAGGAGCAGAGAAGCCACTTGGGAGACTCAAGGGAGGAAGGGAGCTGCAAGGGAGAGAAGGGAGCCACTACTGGGGATTTTACAAATCTTTCCTTCAAAGGGAAAGGATTAGGGGATATAAAGAGTCAAGCGGTGCAGCCCTCCAACCCTAGAGATCTGTGAGGAAGGAAACTACAAGTGTTCTGACTGCTTCTAAGCTCTCCAATGGCAAATTATATTCAAATGTAGCCATAGTGGCTAGCAAGATAGTCTTATTCTTATGTCATGACTATACTGGCCTCTGGTTTAGCTTTTAAAGCATTAGTCCCAGATTAAATATAGCAGGACTATTTACTTCAGAGTAAGCTGATTTGTATCAGCTGACAATCTGACCCACCAAATCCTGGACTTCAGACCCCAGTGTGTTTTCAATCCTTGATGTGACTGGTTCCAGACAGGAACTAATCAGTTCCAGCATTTTGGTTTCCTTGTTTTTGTGGGTTCAGGTCAACTCCTTTAAAGTTACACTGTACTTTTTATGATTTCTCTACTGGTAAGTTCGAACATCAACTGCAGTTCAAAAATGATTTGTGAACAGTTATTTTATACTCATGTCAATTCATCTGTTAAAAATACATTGTATATGATATTAAAAAACACTTGATATTTCTGCTGTGCTCTCATTCACAGTTTGGGGGTTTGGGTTCCTTTCCGTGAGTATCATTAACCTGGCATCACTCCTTGGATTGGTTTTAACTCCTCTCTTGAAGAAGCCATATTTCCCCAAGATTTTAACTTATTTTGTGGGCTTGGCCATTGGGACCCTCTTTTCCAATGCTATTTTCCAGCTAATTCCAGAGGTAAGAAAGGGTATTCATTCTCTGGCTGTGGCACTTACCCATTTCCAAAGTGTTGTCATTTTTGAAGTGTACTATAGCATGGGTCCTCAACATTTGGATCGCGACCCCTAGGGGAATTGTGAACACATTTCAGGGGGGCCTGACTATCATTTCTCTTTATGGCTAGATGGGTGGGAATGCCCCTACTTTATTGTAACATGAGGGCGTGGCTTGGAAGAGATTGAGGACAACTGTACTATACTATGCTTCCATCACTGGAGAAAGGGGAAAATACATTAGCCCAAAGTTATACTTTCTGTAATTTTGAAGTTAACAAAATTACAACAGTGATCAATTTGTTCCAGGTTCTGTATTGTATTGTGGCTATATTGGTAGAAGGCTTAGGAATGTCTGTTGTAGTTCACGGTGTAGTAATATTGTTGCAAGAAGTAACAATAATGGACAAACTGTAATCTTACAAACTGTTGTTAATGCAATCAGTCCCACAGACATTAATGGGTCTACTCAAGGTGGTAAGCGTTTGCAGGCTCAGACCCAAGAGGTATCCCCCAGGAAAACAGGCAACTTTTACTGTCACTTATCAAAGTGCTTGCAATTCTTATTTCAGTTCATTGAATAAATATTAGTGGAAAGTTAATCTGCATCAGGGGATTTTATACAATAGTTTAAAAAACGCAGGGTCAACCATTGGATTTTTAAAATATGGGACCTAAATTTTCCAGTAGGTATTTTGCTGATTGTACATATACTTTTGTGTTTGCCTGGTTTAGATATCTAAGTGCATATGCCAGCACAGTAAATTTTGTGCATCTAAATCGGGCACATGGAAAAGTCATATGCACTTAGGCTCAAAGTCTGAGTTTCACTCCTTATTTTCCTTGGCACTTGATTTGATTTTTGACAATAGTAATTTAGGCATTAAAGTCTGCATGGCAATTTTTACTTTATTGCATTTACTTCAGATACCTTTAGCAAGCTAAAGTGTTATAACTGAATTTGGTCCTCAGAATGCATGCTATTACTACTGGTGGCAATAGAGTTGCACATGCATCTTGGAGGGTTAAATTACGCCCTTATAGCCAAATTCTGCTTATTCTGTCCTTACACAGGTAAAATTCCTCTTCAGGTCTGTATCCTGACAAGTCCTCATGCAAGCAGACTTGTGCCCTTCCCTCTCCCCCATTAAAATAACAGACGTTTCTTCCTAGCTCAGGTTTAGTGGGGATTTTAGTTGTCAGGGAAATACCTGTTTCTTCCTCAAATACTACCATGGGTCAAGAGATTAAACTTAGATCAAATATTGGCAAACCACTATCAAAATTGCACATATAGAGAAATACATTTAAATTACCTGTTGTGGAAAGAGGTTATGAAACAGACACATTAATATATAATTTTCCACACATTTGGATTGTATTTGGGATTTTTGTTCTTGCAACATTTTACCATCTAGTAATTAAAGTGACTTGTCATCATTTCATTTTAACCTATGACTATCATGTACCTAAATTACTGTTTGGAAGGGGAGGATTTATTTTCTATGCATGAAACTTCCAAAACAAAAACAATAGTTGCCAAATATGTAATGGTTCTAGGACAGTAAATATTGCTTACTGGGAACAAAGCCTACTGAAGTAAATGGAGAGACTTTTGAGAGTGACTTCTACACTCGGTCTGTAAATTGTACTATTTCAATACATCAGCCCAACTATTGATGGCCTAACTTAAAAGATTTAGGTTTGAGTAATAACTTAGGACCCATTAAAGCCACTGGTGGTAGTAGACACTCAGTCCTTCCTAGAGGATCCAGTCCAGCTAGTGTATTTTTCCCCCCAAAAATGTGTTAAGATTGACTAACCTGAATTGCTGTTACATTCTCTTCTAGGCATTTGGATTGGATCCTAAAACTGACAACTATGTTGAGAAAGCAGTAGCTGTGTTTGGTGGATTCTATATTCTCTTCTTTGTGGAAAGGATTCTTAAAATGATATTGAAGACCTATGGCCAGGTAACTAACTGATGTATTTTGATATATTTCAGCAAGTTATATTACTAGTAGGCTTTTTTATGTTACAAAACTGAGCCTTAGTTTGAAACAGCTGTTACATTTTTATTAGACAGTTGGTAGTTTGATGATATACAAGATTTTGCACTATTTTCCAAGGATCTCAGTCTTACAACACCCCTCTGAGATACTTGGTTAAACTGAGGCTCAGAGAGGCTCAGTAACTTAACCTATCTCACACAGATAATTACATGCAGAGCTGGGAATAGAACTTAGAAAGCAAGTTCCCCTCTCCTGCTCTAATCTTTAGGCCACACTCTATGCACCCTGAAGGAACAAATCCTGTGAGCAAAGCCTGAATGAATGGATTTTGCCTGGTGGAAATACATAAAGGGCATTCTACCCTGAGCCTTCCCTTGGCCACTCATGCAGATACTGTACGGTGTAAGGAGGATAAGTGTATACAGCCAGACACTCCCACCCATGAAAGTTTTGGCCTATTGACTCTACTCTGACTGTGCTTTAACCTCACTGCAAATATCCTCACATTCCCTCCATGTTCCAGTGCAGAAACCTTAACAGGAATTACGGGTTCTGCACAGGCTCTCAGCTTTGTCCCCATATCACACTGTATTTGTTGTCTTGTGTGCTCACGTACAGTCTGCAGGATGTGTCTCAGAGCAGGGCATCTCAAACTTGTTCAGAGTTTAAATCACACCTCAACTGTCTGGTGTACCTCCTCATCCCCCTTGGAAATCCCTCAGCCCCATCTCCCTGCTGTTGAAGATTACAATAGGGAGGTGGTCCATGTGCCAATTCATACTGATTACATACATGGAACAGGTTTCAGAGTAGCAGCCGTGTTAGTCTGTATTCGCAAAAAGAAAAGGAGTACCCGTGGCACCTTAGAGACTAACATTTATTAGAGCATAAGCTTTCGAATGCATCCGATGAAGTGAGCTGTAGCTCACGAAAGCTTATGCTCTAATAAATTTGTTAGTCTCTAAGGTGCCACGGGTACTCCTTTTCTTTTTGCGAATACATGGAACAGGAACATTCAGTACTTGCTAATGTATTTTTAGTTGTCTTTAGTGTAACTTAAGAGCTGGAATTGAGAAGGAAAAAGCACCGCCTTGTGAAGAGCAAGCTTTCCATTAATGATCAGCAAATGCTCTGTGGACCACCAGTGGTCCTTTGACCAGTTTGGGAAGTTCTGCCTAACAGTATAATCAGCAAAAACATAGACATCTGTATGTCCATCCAAATGGACAAGCTGATTTTTCTTGCACAGTGTGTTTAGCCACATTCCTATTTTGCAGTCTATATTTGTTTTGTTTCTTTTCTCCCCCATTTAGACTGGCCACAGTCACTTTGAAACTCATGAACAGAATCCTCCTCAGGATAAGGGTAATCCACCCAGGCCATTGAAATCTAATAATGGGATGATGTGCTATGCTAATCCAGCCATAATAGAGCCTAATGGAAACCCCAGTTTTGACACTGTTAGTGTGGTTTCTGCTCAGGTATGAACATTGTTTTTTATTTAATGATTTGTTTCTCAGTTGGTTGTATAAGCTTATCTAGGAAGAAGAGATACACTTTTTTATAAACTGCTTGCTCACAACTCACTTGAGCAATATGAAAAAAGCTATTTTGGCAAGGTCACAGAGTCAGTGATGCTCTCTTTGTTAGCTGCCAAGTCAGTGCTAACATGTAGCAATGTCAACCCAGGCAAGATATTAATCAGTATTTTATATTCTCATTTATTAAGATCAAATTGTAATTGTTCAGTAGCTTTTATCCTTCACACAGCAAACCCCCCCACACTTTTTATTATAATTTATAATTATAGTATAATAATTTCCTACAACTATTTTTGTAGTTCTTTTGTAATCAGAGGAATATGGTATTACATTGATATATACAGAGTTTGCTAAAGAGAAAGGGCAGTGTTTCTGTATATTCAATATATATTTAACTATCCATTTCAAGCACTAGCACTAGCACTAATGGATTTCCAAGAGCCTTTATGTACAAATGTTGTTGGGTTTTACAGTAATTGTGCTACTGCATTTGTAATTGTATGTGCAAACATCTAGGAAACTACATTTTCAAAGGAGACAGTTTATTTTGTGCTTTATCTGCCTGAAGGAGTTCATTACTATATGGTGCCAGACTTTTATTTCTGTCTTTGGGATACAGTAGTGAGTCCTAAATGTTCATACTCAGCAGCTCTGCACTAAGCTGTGGGTTTTTTTGTTTTTTTCTTTAAACTTAGAACCATTCAGCAGCACAGTGAAAATTACTTATTGGCAATGATATTGAACATGCACTCCTTAGAAACTGATTTTAACCCCATGACGTGACTTGCATGGCCCAAACTTACAAGTGAAACAATCGATGATGCTCCTGGATGGCTATCTAGGGTTTTATATAGGTGCCCATCAGCAGGGTATCTGAGTGCCCAAGTAAGAATTACAGGGACTGGTAATATGATAGCCCCCTTTCATTTCTAATTAAGTGGTTGGGGTGGAAAGTGAGTGATTGCTTTATAGTACCCTAGTTGAAGCCTAAGTTTATATTCTGTCTAGCTTTTCATGGATTGGTGTGTGAATTGTAAATTCCACTGCCCCCGTTCTCACCCTTGGTGTTTGTCTCAGCAGATGAACCAATGGCTAAATGGGCATTGAGATGCCACTTCACAGTCAGAGTGGTGATCAATCCATCCCCAATTGCATCAAAGTATATTAACTCAGTGATGTAGAAAAGTGTGTGCAGCTGCTACCTGTTCAGTGTCAGCTCTGGGGACAAAGAACTTGGGTCTCCATTACAGTTAGTACTTTACCTTTTAGCAGCTCTACATTAAAAAAGGGAAAGAAATCCATTGGCTTCTTTGCAGCTGTTTAATGCTTCACATAATTGCTATGTTCTTTCTGCAGGAAGAGAAAACCCAAAGCTGCTCATGTAAATGTTTAAAGGGACCCACATTATCAGAGATTGGAACAATTGCCTGGATGATAACGCTGAGCGATGCCTTGCACAACTTCATTGATGGTCTGGCTATTGGTGCTTCTTTCACCCTGTCTCTGCTTCAGGGACTTAGTACATCTATAGCAATCTTATGTGAGGAGTTTCCTCATGAACTGGGTAAGATATTTACATTAACTCACCTGTCAGTCATGTTAATGCTGACTGAAAATGTTCTTCAGTATTTATATGAAAGAGGGATGGGTTATAATTGTCATACAAGTTACAAATCTCCTTTCAAACCTTCAGAAAATAATCACTTAATGTCCTCTCCCACCCTTTTTTTTTCCCCCAGGGGATTTTGTCATTTTGGTAAATGCAGGAATGAGCACCTACCAGGCTCTATTTTTCAACTTTATTTCGTCATGTTCCTGCTACATTGGTCTGGTTTTTGGTATATTAGTGGGCAGCAACTTTGCTCCTAACATTATCTTTGCAATAGCTGGTGGTATGTTCCTGTACATTTCTCTGGCAGATATGGTGAGATACAATTTCATTTTATTTATTTAATGCATGCATAAGAATATAAGCATTTCCACAGGGGAACTGAATAATAATTCATTCACTATAATTTGATATTCTGCCCTCTGATCCCGATAGGGGATGTGACTGATTTCTCTTGGGTGCAACTAGGAACTTGGGTACTACTGAGCTGTCTCACCTGCCTCCCCCTCTCCCCACCAAGCTGTGAAGTCGTGACAAGCTGCAGTTCTCTCCAGATTTTACAACTTACACAGCCCCACACAAGCAGAGATATATCCAGCTGCAGTTACACGAATGCTTCTCCTAGCCCCTCATGAACTAACAATAGAGAGTCTTCAGCCAGTCCCCCCCCCCCCAGCCTAGGAGCCAAGAGCTGTACTGTCTTGCCCTGGCCAAAAGTCTGACCAGTATGTTTATTTCCTAGTCCATCCCTCCTTCAATGTGGAGAGGACAATGCACCAGCCCCTGTTCCTGAGCAGATTTCCCCTTGCACTTCAAACACATTGTTTTAGGTTAAAAAAAAAATAAGATTTATTAAATACAGAAAGATGGATTTCAAGTCATTAGTGTACAGATCAAAGTTCGTTATCCAAGAAATAAAACAAAATCGCAGTCTAAGCTCTATACCCTAGACAGGATTTGAATCAAGCAGTGTCCCATCCTCATGGTACAAACAGTTCACCAATCTTCCATACACAGGCTAGAAATCCCTTCAGCCTAGGACCATATCCCTGGTTCAGTCTTTGTTCCTAAGGTGTTTCCAGGTGTTTAGTTGTAAGGGGAGTGAGGCCAAGGGATGTCACTTCCTCCTTTTATAGCTTCCTTGAAGGGGTGGGAACTTTTGTTCCAAGCAAAGTCCGCAGCCCAGTTTGTGGAAAAGTACAGGCCTAAGATGGAGTCCAGTATCACATGATCTAGTCACATGCCCTTGCATGCTTCAATGACTCATAGCAGCCATTACTCACATACTGGCTGAAGCATCCACAGAAAAGCCCATCAGCTGAAGATAAAATTCTTTTATGGCCTCTTGTGTTTCTTAATGGGCAGTTACCTTGGATGATTCGTCCACAACGTGCTGACTAGTCTGGATATAAACTGCCTTGTAGGTGTCACTCCAGGAGCAAACACATTTGAAATATTGGTACACCGTCAATATTCATAACTTCAGATAAAATCCAAAAGGATATTATTGTATGTGCTGTCAATGTTTAACAGATCAAGAGTTTGAGAATGATACCTTACAAGGCATACTTTGCACAAAACATATCAATTGTGTCACCATGGTAAAAAGATGTGAGTGTCAGGATATTGCTTTGGGGCACAGAATGTCATTGAAATATATTGAAGTGAAAACCTTCTTAGTGCACCTAGCCAACTGTGCAACACTATATGAACGGAGAAAAATTCTCTTACTCCAGCAGGAATCTCTATTGAGAAAAAAATCCTCTTGTAAACCGAGTCACAAGTCCACCCAAATTTATACATATTCAGACAGAATTATTGTCACTTATAATTTGATCATATTTATGCCAGACAAAAAACAGATAAGGTGGAATAGGTAGAGGCCTGAGTTCCAGGGTACCAAGAGACTCTTCTGCATTTCATGATGGTTGTCTCAAGTCTCCGGTCTGATATTTCCGAGACTTGAGTCTTGTTCCCTTGTACCTTTTTCACATTAGAGATTCATTACCTTTCCTACACTCAACATTAAGCTTATAAAACTTTGTCTTATGTAACTTTTACAATATGCACATGCAAGCTTCAATTTACATACCTTTTGCTCTCTATACTATTTTCATGTCTTCGTTATCTTACACATGGTTTTTTCAATATAGAGACTTAGCATTATATTGTGTGTATCAGATAAGAGGAAGTTAATTAGTCTAAGTCCTCCAACACATACCACCTTTGTCCTGTAAACATTATTGAAAGAGGTCTAGGTAAGAGAAAGATTGGCAAGACAAAAGTTAGGTCAAAGCCTTAGCATAGGTACTATCCAAACTCATTCATTCTACATAATCAAACTGGTAACATTAAACTAACACAACCCCCCCCCCCCTTTTTTTTTTAAAACTATTCAGCAATTCTTCTTTATATTTCAGTATAAGTTTGTATGTATATAATGAAAAATGTAGGATGGTATTCATGAACTGTTAGTTGAGTAGGAAAGTTATGAGGAACAATAGTCTTTGATGTCAGCATTAACTTGTCTTTTCCAAACATAGGTTTCCAAGGGACTTTTTGCTCCAACTCTAGCATCATGCTTTAAGTTATTAAAAAGCCTCATCAGTAATCTCACCTGTTGCACTTTGAGGTGCTTTTTATTCAGTTTAGGGCTTTGGTAGTCAAGTGTTCCTCACCCCACTTATTTGTAACTACTACAGCTAAAAAATAAGAATGGCACAAAAGCAAACATCAGCCATGAGTGAAGACCCACCCTTTCATACTTGCTGATTCAGTATTCAAATGTACTAGCCTTTGCCTTCATAATAGGCTCCGTGGCCTACATACTTCATAAATAAGGTGTGAAGGCTGGGGACACAGATAAGTTTTAGACTGGGGCTTGTGTTTAAAAGCTGCAATTTGGACTCAACAGCATCAAAGTCATGTGAGCTTTTCTCATGATGAGATTTTTAAAATCACAAAATTCAGAAATCTTGTTAACTATCATTCATAAACATTACAGTCTTAGGCTCAAATCTTGCAAGACCAGCTATTCTCCTGAAATGGAACTGAGTTTTGAACTACATCTGTTTGTGTAGGTTCACAGCCCAGAGTTCAAACTTGAAGCTCCTCCAAATTCCCAGAATTTGAAGGGCCTCAGAGCTAGGTGACAATTTTGGTCCACCTCAAGCTACAGCCCAACAAGATACGATTGCACAGGTAGCACTTGAGGCCATTTTAGAGTCAACCAGCACACCAAGAGTCTTTCAAACTCACAATAACTTAGTGACCTCTACAAGAACAATTTCACAACTAAAATGGCTTTAAATTTCACTCCAAATGCTCTTTGATATGAGATCATAAATGCAAGTACTCATGTAACATGAATATCATGCAAAAATTTATTAATTTTCTTTACATTTAGGAGTAGCTCAACTTAAAACAATTGTTGTTAAACCCATTATATAGAGAACACCCTGTCTCCATATGCGTTGCTCTTCTGTTTTTAGGTTGTCCATTACAATTCTATCTGAAAAAAAATTATGCGAGTGCTCTATACAGAGGTCTGATTTTCCACTTCTCTCCTGATTTTCACACTCCTCTGTCTAGAAGCAGGTAGGATTAATTAGAACTTCATTTCTCTTCTTGTTCTTCTCTCCCCTGTTCAGAGAGCAGGCAGAGCAGAGCTTGTTAATGACTTGCATGTGTGGGTGAGAGAGTGTGAAAAAGAGTGTGTGTGGGGTGGGAGGGAGGACTTGCACAGTGATGGGCTTACTTCTGCTAAGACTAGTCTTAACCTGTTTGAGGGGATTGCATTTGCCTTGGGAGTTCATGAAGGGAGAGGCAGTTTGAGCTGTCTTAATATCACCCCACTGAGAGCTTTTCAGAAAACAGACACAACCAACCAAGACTAGAACTTTAAACTTGATTCAACAGTTGATGGTAGCCAGTGCCAGGATTTGAGGATGCGGATGAGAAGCAGCAGCTGCTGGGTTGTCTTTGTCAGCAAGTGAACTGCATTCTGCGCCATTGAAGTTGAATGGTTTTGGATTTATTTCCAACTACACAGGTTACAATAAGTGAGCCTGGCTGTCACAAATGAATGGAATTTTGTGTTTAGATGTTTGTGTCTGACAGGATAGAAGGTCACCTAGACAAACAGGATGTGGTATTGTCTCCTGGCATGTTGCAGGTTGAAATAAGCTTCTCAGTTATTTTGGTGTCTCGTATCGATTCCATGAGGAGTTCTAGGTTGCATACTTTGGTCCATGGTTGGGTAGGTACCCTGTATTGATGGTATTGTCTAGTTCTGAGAAGTATCTCTCAGTACCCCATTAGCATTAGTGCTGGGTTTTTCCCCCCTGGGTTCAGCTTCAGCCAGCTGCTCCTCATCTAAGATCTGATATTGTTCAGGTGCAGGATAGCTGGAGGTAGTATAGTTTACAGGGGAGGTGAAAGAGATAAATAGCCCAGTGTCATCCACATACTCCTGGCATTTAAAGCAATAGCATCTGATAAGCATCTGACATTGGCTTCTAATCAGTACCTCCCTTCCTACATATGCACACTGCCTCCACTTATCTCCCAGGCCAACGAGAACAGGAACTGTTGAAGGAATGAGAGCAAGCAGCCACTAGCTAAAAACATGAGCTAAAGAGGAAAGTCTCTGGGACAAGAAATTCCTTCAGACTTTCTCCAGTGTCCTATAGACACAGCCACTTTCTCATCAGCCATAGTTAATACAAAGTCTATGTCCAGCTGAGCTAGAGTGTACATTGTTTAATTAAACCTGTAGTGTATTCCAGAGCCCCCAACCTCCTCCACAAACTGCTGAAGAATGATCTGCCTTCTCTGACCAAGTTGCACTTGTGTAGAAGCAAACAAACAAGCATGGAATAGATAATGCCATGCCTCCCTTAAGGACCATTCAAACAGCAGGAGATCCTGGACATAGTTCCCTCCCTATGAGCCACTCCCTATAATTCTTAACCATACTTCACAGAAGTGAACATTTAGGCTCTCTAATAACACAACCTATTACCTCTTTCTTTGAAAAAGTAGGCTACTACCTACCTTGAAAAATGTTGTAGTTCTAGAACAGGCCAACCTGTGGCTCCGAGCCACATGCAGATCTTCAGAAGTTAATATGCAGTTCCTTGTATGGGCACCGACTCCAGGGCTGGAGCTACAGGTGCCAACTTTCTAGTTTGCTGTGGGGTGCTCACTGCTCAACCCATGGTTCTACCCCCACTCCACCTCTTCCCCTGAGCCTGCAATATCCTCGCTCCCCCCCACAGAGCCTCGTGCATGCCATGAAAGAGCTGATCGGGAGGGAGGAAGAGGCACTGATCAGTGGGGCTGCTGGTGGGTGGGAGGAGAAGCTGATGTGGGGCTGCTGACATATTACTGCAGTTCTTGGGCAATGTACATTGGTAAATTCTGTCTCCTTCTCAGGCTCAGGTTGGCCACCCCTATTCTAGAACCACTCCTAACTGCACTGAACTGGCAAACTACAGGCAAATAATCTCTTAACTTCCCTTTCCTTGGGATGGATTATTTATAAAATGATTAAAGGCAGCCTCATATCACCTAACAAGAGCCAATTTCCCAATCAGGCTTCAGCTGAGGATATCACATGGAAATGATACTGGCTGTCCTGATGACTGTCTCCTGGCCACTGCCAGTCAAACATTCCCCCCCCCCCCCCCTCTGCAGCAATTGAAACCTACATTATGAGATACTGCAGGACTGACTTAGAGAGCTAGCAGGAGTTAGTGGCAGTACCCCCAGATGTTTTCAGCCTTCCTAACAGACCACACCCAGAGGACAGCAATGGTTAACGGCACTTCTGCAACCAAGGGCCTAGTCTCTAAAGTTCCACCACGCTCCTTTCAACCTATGGAATGTCTGCATTAAACCTCTAGGGGAAGCTTATCAGATGCTTATCCTCTGTTTGAATGGTCCTTAAGGGAGGCATGGCATTATCTATTCCATGCTTGTTTGTTTGCTTCCACACAAGTGCAACTTGGTCAGAGAAGGCGGATCATTCTTCAGCAGTTTGTGGAGGAGGTTGGGGGCTCTGGAATACACTACAGGTTTAATTAAACAATGTACACTCTAGCTCAGCTGGACATAGACTTTGTATTAACTATGGCTGATGAGAAAGTGGCTATGTCTATAGGACACTGGAGCAAGTTTGAAGGAATTTCTTGTCCCAGAGACTTTAATTTGTAGCTCGTGTTTTTAGCTAGTGGCTGCTTGCTCTCATTCCTTCAACAGTTCCTGTACTCATTGGCCTGGGAGATAAGTGGAGGCAGTGTGCATATGTAGGAAGGGAGGTACTGATTAGAAGCCAATGTTGCTAGCAGTGGATATTTTTGTGATTATAGCATTCTATTTGGTCATGAGTGCCTTGACACTCTGGCTGTGCAAGAGTGCAGTGGAAACTTACTAAGAAAGCTTGTCCTTGTTATGTAAGAGGAAGTGTTCTGATAACCACTAGCAATAGATGGTGGTCCATCCATAGTAGCAATATAATTTTTGTGTTGGCTTTATACATATCCAGATTGAAGATAAGGTTCCATGTGGGGCCACAGGTGGGTAGAACCTGCGAGCAGCCTATAGTTGATAGCATGCATGTGAGGAGTTCTAGGTTGTAGGTGATAGGGAGTGTTGACATGGGTGTTAAGGTCTCTTGTCACCTTTAATGACAGTGTCGTCATTGCCTGCTAGGAAACTCAACTAATTCTATACTATGTTGCTTCAGTCTTCTGGTCCAGTGTGTTAATTATCACACTTTCTTATTGCTACATGAAACTGTTTGATTAAAAATACATCAGTCTTCCTTTATTATAGCCTGTCCCTTTCGTGAATTGGTACCTTAGGTGAAAGGATAAATCTCACCCCGAAGTCATTGTTCTTTCTGTCCTGATTCACCACGGGCTCATCAACACCCCTGAGAGCTCACTTAGGTGTTCCCCTTCTGAAAGGATGTATGCATTTTCAGTTCCCCTGTGGCCCCAGTTTGTAGATGTGGCCCCAGAATCCTTATTTTGCATTCCCTAAAAGACTCTAGAGAGGTTCCTGACTGCAGCAGTGTTTGAAATGACAGACCATAACATCCTTTTTATTATGATTGTGTAACTTGGTAAGATAGCAGCAGCTGGCCTAGTAGATGAACCCCCGTAGATTCCTGATGTCATACGAAGGAAGTGGTTGAGATCTGGATGACATCTCTAGATTACAGCAGAGGAGAGACCACCATTTGTTTTCCTATCATTGGTGAAATGGGCCCTTTGACCTGTCTCTACCAGTAACTCTCCTTTCTGTTAGGGTTAAGATCCAAACACAGCTGCACAGTACAAAATAAAAATCACTATCAAGCTGCTAAATTACATATTCTACCACAAGATGGCAACAGTTACTTAAAAAATAAACCCTTCTCTTCTAGTTCCCAGAGATGAGTGATATGCTGAGAGAGAAAGTGACTGGAAGAAGAACAGATTTAACTTTCTTCCTCATTCAGAATGCTGGTTTACTAACAGGATTTGCTGCTATATTGCTGATTACCATATATGCAGGAGACATTGAGTTGGAATAATGAGATTCTGAAGATGGCACTGATAATTAAGGATATTAGTAAATTAGAAATGGAAAGACTCTTGAAATCCATAAAGGGACTTTAAATTCATCTACCTGATTTAAAACAATGACCCTGTTTTCTTCTGCAAATCATAGAAAGTTAGCTGCTTCTCCCAAGTCAGTCCTATAAAATGGGCCATCAATTTCTGAGTATTACAAGCAATGGATTCAAACACTTGTGAAGGTGCCAGACATACTTGCACAATGGTAAAAAGAGGATTATATTCAATGGAATTAAGCAGGAGGCAGCTATACGTATTCCATATGACACTTTAAAAAAAAAATTGCCAGGATGGAAATTAGTACAAAAGAACATGCTAAGGTTCATACTCTGAATTTAACCGTGATGAAAACTAACCAGCTTGGAAACTGCCTGCTTTCATGACTTTTGTTGCAGGGTTTCCCTAGAAGCATATGAAAACCCCCAAATGATTTCATAATAGATGTAAATGATTCTAATTAACACGGGAAGGAAAGAGCAGTTAATGCTTTTGATCTTTTCTCTGTAAGTGCACGAAGATTGTGGATTTATTTTGAGAACAATTTTTTAAAAGTAAAAATTTTGGATTAAATTTGACAAATTATGAATTCTGTAATGTTTTAAAAGGATTGTGTATTTTAAGTTTTATAAATACTTTGCCTTGAAATGTTTGTTTTATATTCAGATATATATCAAGTTCCACAGATATCACTCTGGAGAAAAAAAATCAATGTTTGGTTTAGTTTTTGTAAGATCTCATTGACAAATGGCACTAAGAAAAAAATAATTGTCAGCAATCAAAGGGTTTCTGTAATGAGTAGTTTCCTTGTACAAAAGTTTAGTGTAGCAAGGAAAATATACATTTTTGAAGGACCAATCCTACATTCCTTGGACTCTCAAAACATTAATTTTTATTGTATCAGTTTTCCAAAATCATGCTGGCAAGAACTCATTTTTAAAAAACAAACAACACAACTGGCCTGGTATTGTGGGTTGGAGCGAGAGGAAGGAAATACATCTAGTTTTTCTTTTCAATTACCACTAATCTTTGGAAGGAGAAGAATACAGTTTTATAGTAATTATTTACGTTTTTCCCCTTGTTCAAGGGCAGCTTTACCATTTCAAAGTAAATACTGTCTCCCACCTCACTTCCTACTGTAGAGATTGGACTTTTCCCCATTTGTTAAAATCTATCTTTAAGGCAATAAAATTGATTTGAATATTTTAATTGTATCTTGATTTATAATTACATTATATAAACGTTATATTTCAAGGTTGCTAACGGATGGAACAAGTTTAAGGCAAACTGTATGGGAACGCTAAATGTTATTGGTTAGGCTTGATTATTTTAAAAATATGTATACAATATAAATATTTCATACAGTTTGCTATATAGAAACTGTATTTATCAGCCATCCAAATTTCAGGTCTCTAAAAGGAAAGGTATCCTGACCTCACTGAATATATTCTCTCTGTTTAAAAAAAAACAAAAAAAACCCAACATATTCTGTTTATTGGATCCTTTGGTTTTATTTCCTTCTACTGTGTGTGATGGGAACAAGACAGAGCAAGCCTTCAGTGATTAGTCCCTGGAACAGTTACGGTTTTTATGCAGGTGATCACTCCCCATTGATCAAATTATATGCTCATGTAGCTCTTTTCATCCATAGAGCTGATGACACTTTGCAAAGGAGATTAAATATCGTCTCTGTGGTACCGGTGAGGTAACGGAAGGGCAGACTTCAGATGACTTGCGCACGGTCACACAGCAGGTCAGGGACAGAGCCAGGAAGAGATCCCAAGTCTGACTGACAGCCTAGATTCATAGATTCCAAGGCCAGAAGGGACTACTGATCATTTAGTCAGACCTCCTGTATAACACAAGCTACAGAATGTCTGTAAAATATATTCTTGGACCATATCTTTTAGAAAAAACCTGATCTTGATCTAGAGAGTATTCACCACAACCCTTAATTGTTCCAATGGTTAATTACTCAAGGTTAAAAATTTACACATTATTTCCATTCTGAATTTGGCTTCTGCTTCCAGTCATTGGATCATGTTATACCTTTCTCTCCTAGATTGAAGATGCCATTATTAAATATTTGGTCCCCATGTAGATACATAGATTGTAATCAAAGCACCCTTAGCATTATCTTTCTTATGCTAAATGGGCCCATCACTGTAAGCCATGTTTTCTAATCCTATAATCATTCTCTCTGTTATCAGCATCCTTCTTGAACTGTTGACACCAGAACTGGACACAGTATTCCAGCAGTGGTTGCACCAGTGTCAAACAAGAGATAAATAATCTTTATTTAGACTCTGGATTCCCCTGTTTATGCATGCAAGGATTACATTAGGCCTTGTGTCTGCAACGCTGCACTGGGAGCTCACGTTCAGCTGGTTATCCATCAAGACCCCCAAATCTTTTTGGGTCACTGCTTTCTAGGCTAGGGTCCCCCTTCCTCTAAGTATTGAGTTGTGTGTGATAGCAGGGCTAGTCATTTGATACTTCATTTTTCTATCCCCGTACCTTAAAAAAAAAGGGGTATGTATTTGGATTCTAGGAGTGTATGAAATATGCTAGACTTCTGTCCGTACACAAAGGCAGATATAGTTCCTGCCCTATACAAGTCCTTCACTTCCATGTGGAAATATCAGCTACAGCTTAGCAAACAAAAGCAGACAATTTAAGACTGTGAGTGGACACTTCCCACTAACCTTCACGTTGGAAATATGGGAATAAATCAAGAGAAAAGACTTGTACATTCCTTTCCACTTTCACATACTGCCTACGCACTGTTGATTACACACTGCAATGCTCCTTAAAGCTTTCACTTGGTCCAACAGATACCCAAAAACAATATGTATCTCAGCTTCAAACCTGACGACTAATGCAAAGCCTTAACAGTGCCCTTGTACGCTTTTATATCACATGTCAACAGAGCAGTACATCCATCACACAATCCATGCATCTAAGATGTTATACCTTGACAGTGGCCTCAGCCACGTTTCTCTCTCGTGATGTGTTCGCACTACCACAGATATGGATCCAGCTTGGTGCCATGTTCATAGTTATGGCTAAAAAGCTATAAGAGGCTCCGCAGACAAACACTACCAATTGGCATATGAGAAGCAACAATATGGACAAAAGACAGGTCCCAGATTTCTTCCAATAGGAGTACAAAAAAAAAGTGCGACAAGCCAGTGAAAACAGGCTGAGATTTTATGAACTTATTTTTTTCTGTACCAATTCATTTAATGCATGTGTTAAATTGAACTTTTGACTCCATCTTAACTGTGGAATCATGACCAGTGCGACCACATATTGGGCAATGAATAGTTATCTGTCAACTCAGTATTCTTTCACTCAGGTAAGTGGAGGATTAAGCAGGTGTCTGTTAATAGCTCATTCTTACATACCACTTATATCAATACAAACATACATTTCAGACAGCAAAGCTTTCCTATTGAAACTGCTGGTTTCATCATCTTTAGATATACAAATAGGTTTATATCTTTAAAGGTCTCACACGCTATTAAAAGTTTCTAGGTTTGCCTGATCGTGAATTTTGAGTTGTGTGAATTCTCATAAATCTAGGCCTTACAGGGAGAAAAGTTTTAGAAAAGGGACAAGTTTCTCACTTGTGAAATCCCAATGAAGTGTAAATTCAGTGAAGTCAACAGAGTTGCACTAGTGTATTTTGGCCCTAGATATACTACTGTAACTTAATTTGGGATTGTATGATTGTGTATGTGTTTGCTAGAGCTGATCATTAACTTGGGATTTAAAACATCCAACAGACCTTTTGAATTCAAATTGTCCCTTACAAGGGTCAAACAGCTTTTTAAACAATCCAAGAATTGCCTTGGAATCTAGTTTGTCTGCAAAGCAGACAGTAAGCCATTTATAACATGAATGAGAGAGGCAAAGGAACCCCCTGTACAGCTGAGTGGGAATCTGGTGTAGGAGGATTACTAAATGTGGCAGATCAACCTCAGATGTTTGGGCTGAACAACCAATCACCACTTACACCCAAAAACACCTGTGTCGTGACAGGACAACATGCTAATTGGTCACTTACTAAGGATTCTACTCAGAATTCCTTACTCAGGCCTACTCCCATTAACTTCAATGGAATCTTGCCTGAGTGAGGACTGAATAAAGATGGAAAGATCTGGCCCTAGATAAGCATGTTATTTAAAGGAGCAAGTCTGAGAAGAGAGACTAACTTCAATTGTCAGTGTACAAACTATACAGTATGAGAAGACCAAATCTAGCTCTTTGTTACATTAATACTCCCTGTGCGCCTCCGCCCCGCCCCCCCAATTGGTTCCAATGGTTCCAGTTGTGTACATTTATACCTAATGGGAGATTGTGGCTCCATTATAATAGCCACAAAATTCACAGAATAGCATAGCTGCTTTATCAACTCCTGCAGTACCTGATGCTCACTCTTTCCGTAGAGTTTAGAGGAAGCTCCCTCCACTATCTCACAATTCAGTATATATTGGTGTGACAAGTTAAATGAGCATGGCTAAAATCAAAAGCAGACAGAAGGCCTCATGGCTGCTAGAGATAGCTACAACAAATGAAGCATCTGCCCATACATGATGTGTTTGGGATTTCATTCCAAATACATTTACCTTCTTATACCTATACAGTATCTTTACACTTCTTATTGCAATCCATATAAAGAATATGGCATAATTACATATTGACTCAATTGTGTAAATGTAACTGAGCAATAAGGTCCATGAGTAATATCTTTTATTGGATCAACTTCTGTTGGTGAGAGACAAGCTTTTGAGCTTACACAGAGCTTTTCTTCAGGTCTGGGAAACACATACTCAGAATTTAAACTAGTGATTATTAGTAACTAGTTGGATAATGGCATATGTATCCAGTTCTTTATCTTGTGATCAAGTCTTGTATGGGGAAAGGGATATTTGCCAATATCCTTGCTTGATTTTGAAGTAACAACCCACTCAAATTAAAAATTTCCAACTTGCTTTCAGATTTGGTTTCTTCCTGTGCTTCACATGTAAAATATTTCTGTTTGGATTGTCCTTGTGAAATCCACAATGAAGAAAATTCTGGTACCGTAATTTGTATAATGACAATACTCAGCTCTTTTATATATATATATATATATATATATATATATATATATATATATATATATATATTAGTTCTTTTCATCAGTAGATCTTAAGAGCTTTTTTTTTTTTTTTTTTAAATATAGTGATGAGGGTAAGTACCACTAACCTCATTTTACAGATAGGAGAATGGCAGCAGAAAGGTGAAATGATTTTCCCTAGGTGACAGGCCAGCAGCAGAACTGGAAACAATGCAAGGTTCTTGACTGCACTCAATTGCTCGACCCACCATTTATGAAGATGAACAGCCCCAAAAGTAATATTGGTCAAATACTCGCCATTTCTCCAGTGTCAGTCATCTTATTCACTCAAAGCACTCCCCGCCACACCCCGGAATCTGAAACAATACAGCAATAAGACATTTCAGACATTGCACCCTGGCAACTGTCACTGATGGCAGTGGGAGCCACACATCTATCATATACCATTGTTTTACAGGAGTGAAAGATGCCATTCTCCAATGATCAAATCCAGTCCTTCCATATATGGGAAGCTTATAATTTCTGAAGGACTCCTGGTTTAGGTTGGAAACTCCTTTAAATCTGCAACTTCTCGGTGCTGCTGTCTTTTGTTGACATTTCATCCAGTCACTCATGGCTGAGCAGCAGCCGCCACAAATTTCAGTCTGACTTGCTACTCTCTCTATTAGCAAGTGCTGGGGAGGAGGAAAGGAATATTAGATGCCCTGATAGCATTGCTAAGGAGAACACAGCCAGCGGAGGAGTAATCACATAATACTATCGATAGTTCAATAATCCCAACTCATTTTATGAAACTGGCTTTGGGAAGACATGAGTGTTCCATAAATTCATTAAAAAAAATTATTCCTCCAGATGTTTTGCTTTGCTGAATGCAGAGTAGGTAGCTATGGCATGGTGCCTCAGACTTTGGGAACAGAATTATATGCAGCTCAGTCACTTAAAGCATAGACATCCTCTTCCATCTCCACCTGGACTGGTTCTTTGGAGGAATGCAACAGGGATAGTCTTCCATGAGAAAAATAGTCCAATTATAAGAATCACGGGGATATCTGAAATTAATCAAGCATAGCAACCAAAGGGAAGTTTTTATGCAATTTTATAAAATAGGCTTTATGCAAAGGCTACAAATGCTACATTAAATTCACTCTTACTTCAATCCGCTGGTCAAAACTACTGCAGTTCCCATTGCATACTAGGCACAACAATTTAAAAACATAGAATAGAGTTAATCTATACACAGAACATTTCCCTAAATAAGACATTGAAAACAACGTCAGTGCTGGCCCACGAACTTGTGTATTTTTATTCTCAGTACCACTATCACTGTAAAGTGGAGTTATTTTTTTTTATTGTAACCCAGCTCCGTAGTTGGTTGAAAAGCAGGGGGTGGGGAAATTTTGAATATTGTCAACTTTTCCAAATATTTAAAATATTTTTGAAATCTCATTAATTTCAAAATCTGAAAATGTTAATCAACTGTTAGAATAGCCAAATTCAGCTTTAGTTTAATGCCAGTTACAGATATCCAAGAACTATGTATTCATTGCCAAAATTAATGCACGGCTTATGTACAGTTCAGACTACAAGGGTGTAATTGCAGCATGCACTAGCACAGTGCTCTAACTCCTCCACATGGACACTGCTGCTGCAAACAGGTCTAAGTTAATGCAAACTAGGTACCTTTTCGTTTATGCCCGCGGTATCCACACAGTGGAGTTATATCACAGCATGCTAGCGAGTGCTGCAATTCACACCGCTGTAGTTTGAGCTGGTGGTGTGGACATAACCTCAGTTGAGTTACCACATTGCTAACAATCTCTCAGGCTTGTACAGAAAACAGGAATCTGTTTGACACTATTGCGGCCTGAGGATTTGCACCTCCCAGTCTTCATGCCAGACTTTAAAGTCATTTCTATCTAATCTTCTGGGTTTACCTGATCTAGGGGATGAACACCCCTGAAAAGTTTATTTTCTTTCCTGGTGCTTTTATTTCACAATCCAAAATGGGTATTTTTCTGTGTAGAATGTACAGAAGAGAACAAAAGGAACAGTTCCACTTCCCTCTTAACCCCATGTAGGTGTTGAGCACAATAGCAGCAACAGTTTTGTCAAGATTGGTGTGGAGAGCTAGTCTGGGAAAAGAGGCTGGATTGTGGCAGATGGGACCATACATGGGTAGATAGGTTGCTGGGGTGAGTAAGAGGCCATGTCCCTTACCACAGGATGGTACAAGGGCCTGTGACAATTGCAGTCTCTGAACTCAAGGAGCTCAGAAACTGCACACCCTATAGTGCCAGCAGTGCAGCGTCTCCCAATGATCCCACATGCTTTTGCACCAGCCTGAGTAAGAGGCAAGGTGTAGGGCAGGGAACAAGCTATGTAACCTAGAGTATAGGGTAACTTCACAGTTCGCTTGCTCACCACATCAATTGGCCCAGTCTCTCCCAGGTACCCCATCAGTGGCTAAATGCCACAAGTCCTATGTGAATGAAGCCCACGCAAAACAGCTGTGCCTGGGGAAACTGTAAAATGAATTGAGCAATGAGGTGGAGTCTTCAACTACAAAATAGCGCTAAGGCCCTGTGTGGTTCCTACACCAACTCTGGTCTATGTAGACCCAATGACTATATGCTATTTGTGGATGTGAAGTCCACTTGTCTGCACTGAACACGCCCCTCTGACTCACAGGCAGACCCTTTACTGCTGTCCTCTGCAGGGACTGGCCAGGGAGAGGATACAGGAGAACCACTGCTTCCTCCCCAAGTCTGCCTGCTTTGGCTCCTCTGTTAGCAGGACCACGGGGAACCTCAGTTCTATTTGTCTTTGAATTTTGGAATCTTATTTTTATAGTTGTCGTGTTCCAAGAGGACCCTGAGCTGAAATGAATGGCATATACCACTAGACCACATTTGTTTTTGTGCTGCAGAATGTCTGAGATGCAAATACAATTTGTAGACTCCCTGACCTGTGTTTTAAAAATGATAGATATTAAGCTCAGACATTTGCCATTCACTGGTTCAATTTTTTCATTCCGCCTGCAGAATTGCTCTTTGAGGTAATGAGTCCTGAAATCAAAAGACCTGTGATTATCCATATAGCATCATCAGGTTCCAGATCACAGTTGCCAGCATCAGGCTTTTTTCCCTTCTAATTTTCCCCCGCACAACATTTGAAAGAAGAATTCCCTGGAATAGGGTGAGTAAATCTGTTTAGTAGACCTGGGGCCAAAATTGTTTATTTAACAATCCCTGATGCACAATGGTTTGTATCAGGCAACAGGCCCATCGGATTTAATATCGACTAGGGAGATCTACTAAAGTCAACAAATTGGGAAAACATGCTTGTTTAGTGCAATAAATGTTCAATGTACATTCCGATTACATACTGTAGGAGCAGATATTTGAGCAGTTGATTCATAGATTCCAAGGCCAGAAATGACTATTATGATCATTAGTCTGATTTCCTGTGTAACACAGGCCATAAAATGTCTGCAAAATAATTCCTAGAGCAGATCTTTTAGAAAAAGAGCCAGTGTTGATTTAAAAATTGCCAGTGATGGAGAATCTACCATGACACTTGGTAAATTGTTCCAATGATTAATTACTCTCACTTATAAGTTTGCTTTATTTTCACTCTGAATTTTTCTAGCTTCAACCGCCAGCCATTGGAGCGTGTTCTACCTTTCTCTGCTAGACTGAGGAGCCCATTATTCAATATTTGTTCCCCATGTAGTTACTTGGACTGATCAACTCACCCCTTAATCTAAATAGATTGAGCACTTTGTGTCTGTCATAAGGCATGTTTTCTAAGGCTATGTCTACATTAGCACTTACGTTGGTAAAACTTTTGTCAGTTAGGAGTGTGAAAAACCCCCCATCCCTCTAACTGACATAAATTACACCAACAGAAGCGGCGGTGTGGACAGTGCTATGTTGGTGGGAGACGCTCTCCTGCTGACATAGCTACTGCCGCTCGTTGGGGGTGCATGCCTGTCAGTATAGAGTGGCTGCACAGGACATCGTATAGCAGTGCAGCTGTTGCTGCTGCACAGTGTCAAGTGTAGGCATAGCCTAATTCTTTAATTATTCTTGTAGCTCTTATCTGAACCCTCTCCAATTTATCAACATCCTTCTGGAATTGTTGACAGCAGAACAGGACACAGAATTCCATTAGTAGTTGCACCAGTGTCAAATAAGAGATAAAATAACCTCTCTGCTATTACTTGAGATTCCCCTATTTATGCATTCAAGGATTGCATTAGCTGTTTTGGCCACACTATTGCACTGGGAGCTTATGTTAAGCCGATTGGTGGTGGTGGGAGACAATCTTCTTTAGTTGCTGCTTCTTAGATAGGGTCCCCCACCCTGTAAGTATGGTCTACCATCATTCCTAGATTTATACATTTAGCCATATTAAACAATATGTGTTTGCTTGTGCCCAGTTTACCAAATGATCCAGACTACTATGAATCGGAGACTGGTCCTCTTCATTGTTTACCACTCCCTATTTTGTATGTCATGCACAAGCTTTATCCAATGATGATTTTTTTCCCTTCCAGGTCATTAATAAAAATGTAAATAGCATAGGCCTTAATCCAGTCCCTCCAGGACTCCACTAGAAACATACCTGCTTGACGATGATTCCTTGTTCATAATTACACTGAGACCTATCAGTTAGCCAGTTTTTAATCCATTCAATGTGTACCATGTTAATTTTATATCATAGTAGTTTAAAAAAACAAAACCCCACATAACTTGATTCTGCATGACAACTTAACTTACAAAAGTATTAAATCAAACAGTTATCTTTATCAACCCAACTTGTAAATTTAAAAATAAAATATCTATTATAATAAGGTAAATATCTATTGTCCATGAATCCACATGGATTGGTATTAATTTTATTATACTCTTTCAATCTTTAATAAATCAAGTCCTCTATAAGCCACTCCAAGTTGGAAGTATATACTTGGAGAATGATCAGACAGACAGACAGTCTCCAGAAGTGAAGAGTGGAGCAGGTCAGGACTCCCTGCAGCCAAAGCCCCATCCCTCTGGAAATTCACCCTGATTTTTTCTTCCATGAACTTCCTCTTACACCCTCTCAATGCTCCAGCAATAGCTTAGAGCACCATGCTCTTGGGGAGCAATCTTAAAGGCCCTAAATCTGACCTAGCCTTTGCTCCACCAATCTGCTACAAAGCATTCAGGAAATGAGAATTTTAAGAGCTTTGTTTTGTTTTGTTTTTTAAATCGTATGTAATTAGTTATATCTACACATTCAGTATCTTTGCCACACAGCTTATATATTCGCAACATCTATGAAATGCTTCATGCGTGTGTTTTTGATATCACAGAGGAAACGGAAAAGATGCTTCTAAGGCCTCATCCTCGGTGAAATGGGCTAACTACCAAGACAACTGACAGTCTAACTGAAATTGGCTGCTCATGTAAGGTGCCGAGCACCCTTGACCCTCTTTGACAAGGGAGTTGAGTTTTTAAGACCTCATCCTGCAAGTTATTAAAACGGGCTGCCGTAGAAAGCAGGAGGATTAGAAGATAAAGAAACGCACGTTGCTAGCTCAGCTGGTTTTGTTTGGAATTTTCTCTGAATTCATGTTTTGTGTTGAAGACTTTCAGTTGTCTTGCTAGCGAGCCCACGTGAAAGGGTTTGCAGGATTAGGGCCTAATGTACTTTTATATCTTGTTTCCATTACCAAGTAATCAGTTTGTTTGCAAAATACTTGGAAAATTAAAAGCAATATTACTGTTTTAATGTATTTTCACACTTCAGTTTTGGGGGGACTTTCCAGATAGGCCCAATTTAGGGTAAATACCATATTAGCTATAGAAGGGCCCAATCCTATTTCCACTGGAGTCAATGAGAGCTTTGAAATTCACTTCATTGGAAGCAGTATCAATCTCTCCCCTCACCCCATGACTACTGATTCATAGGTTAGAGCAGGTTTCAGAGTAGCAGCCGTGTTAGTCTGTATTCGCAAAAAGAAAAGGAGTACCGGTGGCACCTTAGAGACTAACAAATTTATTAGAGCATAAGCTTTCGTGAGCTACAGCTCACCACACTTAAAATACAAAATGCATAGAAAACAGTATATCGAAGAGTTTACTTGTTTACAGCAAGTATTCTCTAATTTGTCTTCACAAAGTCAAGGTACTCCCATGAAAAAAAAATAAGTTATGGTTTGAAAAAATGGAAGGGGAGCAGTGATAGGGGCATATTACAAATGTCAATTCTGTTCTGAATACAGTAGTAGTACAATATTTTCCTCCAATACATTTTGGAATAGTGAGGTAGTATGTAGTCCCAAATAGCGGCTGAGAGTTACTTAGCACTTGCGTATCCAATTGAAGTCAACAGGAGTGATGGTGCTCAGTAGTTCTGAAAAAAAATCAAGCCCCTAACTTGTCATGAGATCCCTCTAGCAGGTATATAGTCCCCTGAACTATGGGTTAACATTACTGAACATCACTCAGCTCTGCTTGCGTCTCCAGACAGAGGAAGCATTACCAGCCTTGACAGTAGCCCTCAGCCAAAAGGAAGTAGAAGTATATGGTGTATTCACTTACTACAGAAATAATTTTAATCCATAGTAAAATAGTGCAGAGATTTTCTTTAAAAATAAAGACCATGCAATTTAGCATGATCGGCAACCCCTGCAGAGGAGAATTTCACTGGCAGCTTCAGGTCATGACTGATGTTCATTAGTAAAATCTTCTTGTATGCCTGTCCACCACTGTGGCTAACTCGGACCTGTGCGTCTCTTGTCACAGTTCAGGGCAACTGAATCTGTATTCCCCCTTTTCAGTCCAGGAAGGGTTCTAATGCTCCCCACTCCTCAGCTGTCATCGCTCGTGGGTGCAGACCTCTCTCCCTCCCTCCTGGCCAGGATTTCCCCCAGGCTTTCCTCCCCGTCTATTCCATTATTCCCAGCAAGTCAGACTGCCTAAACATACTAGCACCTGTAATTTGCTCTCTTTGAAGGCTATAAATAATGCAATTGTCCACAGTCAGTCACCACTTAGCTATTTAAGCAAGCACATTTATTCTTGAGGTGAAAGGGTTATAGAGAAAACATTAAAAATAATAAAAGCCTACATTGAGGTTAATAAGCTCATGAGAGATCATAACTCTGCCCATACCTTCCCCAACTCCAGCAGTAGGAGTCATTCAAACACCACAAACAGGTTTTTCACTGGTTCTAATTTCATAAAAGCTTTAGCTCAGAGCAAGCACATCTTGCATCAGTCTTTCCGTTATACACTTGGGCCTTAGATCTTCAGATTCTGGAAACAGGTAATCAGGAGACAACAGTGTCCTCAGGAGATAGCTTCACAAGGCTAGGCTTTGGCATCACCTGGAATACTGTGGGCAGTTCTGGTCTCCCATGTTTAAAAAGGATGAATTCAAACTGGAGCAGGTACAGAGAAGGGCTACTAGGATGATCCGAGGAATGGAAAACTTGTCTTATGAAAGGAGACTCAAGGAGCTTGTCTTGTTTAGCCTAACTAAAAGAAGGTTGAGGGGAGATATGATTGCTCTCTAGAAATATATCAGAGGGATAAATACCGGAGAGGAAGAGGAATTATTTAAGCTCAGTACCAATGTGGACACAAGAACAAATGGGTAGAAACTGGCCACCAGGAAGTTTAGACTTGAAATTAGACGAAGGTTTCTAACCATCAGAGGAGTGAAGTTTTGGAATAGCCTTCCAAGGGAAGCAGTGGGGGCAAAAGATCTATCTGGCTTTAAGATTCTACTCGATAAGTTTATGGAGGAGATGGTATGATGGGATAATGGGATTTTGGTAATTAATTGATCTTTAAATATTCATGGTAAATAGGCCTAATCCCCAGAGATGGGATATTAGATGGATGGGATCTGAGTTACCCAGGAAAGAATTTTCTGTAGTATCTGGCTGGTGAATCTTGCCCATATGCTCAGGGTTTAGCTGATTGCCATATTTGGGGTCGGGAAGGAATTTTCCTCCAGGGCAGATTGGAGAGGCCCTGGAGGTTTTTTGCCTTCCTTTGTAGCATGGGGCATGGGTGACTTGAGGGAGGCTTCTCTACTCCTTGAAGTCTTTAAACCACGATTTGAGGACTTCAATAGCTCAGACATAGGTGAGGTTTTTCGTAGGAGTGGGTGGGTGAGATTCTGTGGCCTGCGCTGTGCGGGAGGTCGGACTAGATGATCAAAATGGTCCCTTCTGACCTTAGTATCTATGAATCTATAAACGGAGGTGGGAATTTGCATTTACCTCCCTCTAGAGATACCCAATTGACTCTGTTTGTCAAAGTCCATTCTTATCTGCCACATTGTTCAATACAGTCCTTTGATTATCCAGGCCCACAATAAAACATTAGCCATTCACTTAATACAAAGGATTGTAGAGATAGGTCAGGTTAATTCAATATGATTTTTCAGTGATATTACAGGTAACTGCGATATCTGTCATCTTCCTCTTTCATGTTTGTTAAGTTACCCATAAAGAATAAGTAGTGAAATAAATGTAGTTATCTAGTTTGTGTAAAGGAGCTTTAGAGATATGTATTACTCCTCTTTCAGGTTACTTATTGAAATCAGTTCCTTTGATTAATGTAAACAGTTTCAGGGTGAGCCAACTAGCTTCCAGTCTCTTTCCACCCTCTTGCCCCCAGTTTTCTAAATGCTTCTTGCAATTTAATGGAATCGGTACTCTGGAGTCTGGACCATTTTAATGAGCTATTGTAGAATAAAATCTGCCCAGCCTTTTGGTTGTAAAATGCTGGTAACACTTTACAATAACTAAGCATTAATTAAAGCTAAATTATGTAGTGCCATTTGTCTGACACTCCTTACCACATGCATCAGACCAGATGCAGAGAAAGAATCCATCACGATTAATGTTTACATGATGATATTTATTTAAATCAGTGCCAAAAGAGTAATCAAGCAATATTCACCAGAGATTTTATAATTTTTCACCTTGCTTGTGTTAATGAAATCAAAGCTACAGCTGCTATTGAATTGCCAAATAAGTGAGGTGTACATTCTGCCCCGGGACTTTGTTTTTATCAAGTTAATCTGAAAGATTACAGCTCTGTGAAAGTTATTTTGTTTGCAGTCCTATTGTGACACTTACTCTTCAATGATTACTAAATCTATGCTTGTTTGTCTTACCAGATTTTACCATCACCTAGTAGCCCATACATGCTGGCAGAAAGAAGCTTTTCTATATATTGCCAACGGTAAAGGGCCTAAAAGTCTGCAAATTTTACTTCAGCAAAACTATTCTTCATCAGAATGTCTGAGGGTGCAGGGAAATGCAGGACTGGTCCCTAAAGATATGTGCGCTCATCATCTTCATACATGAAAAAAATCCATGTGCCTTTCATAAAGCCCGCTGCAAGATAAGGCACATTGGTATAATGTGGTACAGGTTTAATATAGATTTTGTGATACCACCTATTGAGTCATCACTTCTCACAGAATACTTCTCACCAGTTGGACTACAGCCTCAGCTATGCTTAGCTTTTCACACATTATGTTAGGGTCACAGGTGGGAAGGTACTCGTCTCTCTTGACTACAAGCCTAGTGCTATCTCCCATGAGCCACACTGCCATACCCTGAGGTAGAAACTCATGGGGAACAACAGTCTTCTCCACTACGTCCATTAATATTAAACATAGCTATCTTGCCGTCTATAAGCCTGCAATGTGTCTTGAACAGACAGCCTGGCAAGTTTACACTAACATTCCAGTTTTTATATACTTAGTAGAGCCAAGATGACAATTTTGCTATTAGTGGATGGCAATAGGCTATGAAACACCATTTAAGGAATGCTGATTAAGACTAAAGTAATTGAACTTTCTTTTTCTTCTCCCCTCTGAGCAAACAAACATATAGGGACAGACAACAACAGTAGAAGCGAAAGTCAGGACAATTCATTATTTCCCAGGACACAATTACCAATATAATTGCACCACAGTAACAGTAATTATTGTAATTACTTCTATTTACATAAATTCTGCGCTAAATACTGTAATTAACATATTGGACACACTGATTTGTAGCTTGTGAAAAGAATGATGATTCAAGAAGAGCTTTCCCCTAGCACTGAGAATATAGTTACTCTTCTCCTCATATGGCTAAGGAATTACTTCTGTACTTTCACACTTGAAATAATGATGGAAAAAACATCTTTCATCTGTAGAAGGAAAGACAGAAGTGCAGACAGAATGCACTGCTGGTGCAATCAGGTGTACGGTCTGCAATTTTCATGGGGTTGTCCTTTTTTTCTCCAAGTTGTTACTTATTATATTTGGGTGCCCAAAGGAGTGCTAAAACAGAAAAAGCTAAAGACAAGATCCTGCCCCAGATCTTACATGTACACCACAAATTTATGTGCAGTTGTACATGGGGAGGCATACCCTGCATTATCTTTAAGCTAGCTAGCATGGGTGGCAACAGTTGTGAAGGTGTGGCCGCAAGGGATAGCTACCCCACTAGGTGTCTGCTGGGGACCCTGGATATCTATGTGGGTTGCTAGCCCACAGTGAAGAGGAGAGTAAGCAGGAAAGTAGCATTCTTCCCTCCACCCCCCATTCCTTTGCATGGATTACGTAGATGGATGGTGAGTTCACAGAAGGAAGAGCAGGTTTGGAGGGGCCTTTATTTCTCCTCTCCTGTCTAGGGGGACCTGGAAAAGAGCTGGCCGAGACCACTTCCCCTTGGAACAAGGGGGGAACTCAAGAAAGGAATCATGACGGGGCTCGCAAGGAACAAGAACTCCTGAGGGGGTGGTTGTTAGGGAAACCCAGAGGTAACAGAATAATTGATGGAAGACCAGGGCACTTGGGGGGGGGGGGGGGAGGGGGCAAAGCTGTTGCTGGGAGGAGAGAATCTGGAAGAGGGAGGAAAGTATAGAGCTTGAAGGCTTTGGGGGAGCCTGAGATGGCTGTTGGGGGCATGACAGATCAGACCCATACTGCTCCATTCTCCCTCCCTGCCTTTTCAGGCCATGACCCCCATTCTCTCTCCTTTCCTAGCACCCCTTCAGACTCCCTCCCTCACTGGCCTTCCCCTCCCTACCCACAAGCCAAAAGATATCTAGAAGTCAGATGCTGGCTGATGCAGCCCCTGGTGACTGGCCTGGGAACTGTGCGTCATGCTTACATCCGGGTGGATGCATGATGACTAAATGTCATATAAAATGCACGATGCTTGGCAGCCCTGGAACAGATCTGCAAGAGACAATAGGAAGGAGTTCTCCTTCCTAAAGGATTACCATTCAAGCCCAGCTCCTGCATAAGGAGCAGAAAAGATGTTTTTCCTCTTGATAAGTATGGTCTAAAGCAGTGATTCTCAAACTTTTGTACTTGTGACTCCTTTCACACAGCAAGCCTCTCAGTGTGACCCCCCCCCCTTATAAATTAAAAACACTTTAATATATTTAACACCATTATGAATGCTGGAGGTGAAGCAGGGTTTCGGGTAGGGGCTGGCAGCTCGTGAACCCCCATATAAGAACCTCAGGACTCCCTGAGGGGTCCCAACCCCCCGTTTGAGAATCTAAAGCTTGAATGTTTTTCCAGTTTGTGCTCTGTGAATGAATAAATAGCCCTGAAAATAGCATCTCTGCAATCCCTTTTGTACAGGGCTCTACAGAGGAGCCATGCAAGTGTGGAGCGAGGCAGTGGGAGCATTGTAAAGGGCTGACTGATTGCTCCAGTTGTAGGCTGGGATGCTGGGGAGGCACCCACTGTGATGCATCTAAAGTGAAATTCTCCAGCCAACACATAAAGAGTGAAGCCAACGGTGGGGCAAGCAGCTAGAATCCCTCTAGGCTCTGGAGAATGAGTTCTCCCCAAATTGCCAAAGCTTGCTTTCCATAGTTAAAGTGAGGATCACACAGCTGTTTCTGACACGGCCCAAGTCAGTTCCTACACTGGGCCACTGACGTGCCCAGCCAAAGAGTTCTCACTTGAACTGGTAGTAGAACGCCCATTCTTGACAGACAGCACTAGGAGCCATAAGTGAATTGCAAACAAGGAATACGGGAGCTGTCCCCTAGCCCAGTTCCTCATTTTGAGGCACCAAAGCTTATGACTACACTGCAAAAAAAAAGTCTGCAGCAATGAGTCTTAGAGCCCAGGTCAATTGACTTGGACTCATGATATAGGTCTAAAACAGTGTAAATGGCCCGGTTTTAAGATTCTCCCACCTCACCAGGTTCCAGAACCCAGGCTCCAGCCCCAGTGGAAACATCTACACTGATATTTTTAGCCCTGTAATTTGAGCTCAAATCAATTGACCTGGGTTCACATGTGCTGCTGCCTTATTTTTTCTTTTTAACCCAGACAGTGTAGATGTGCCCCAAGAAACAAAACTCCAAAAGACAGTCTACTGTTCACAGAATCCTAAAATAAAGAACTTGTTGCCAGGTGTTTTGCTGCTTCTGCCTGTGGCTCATGTTCCATTGCTGTCACTAGTCCAGCAGGTTTTATACCTAAAAAAGGCTACCTTTGGAAAACCGACAGAAGGAAGGAACATGCCAGATAATGCAGAGGTATACAGAGCTAGACTCAGGAGACAGCATAGTAGTGTACAATGGTAAAGGGAAGCTAAATCAGGCATTCCTATCCACTCTTGCTTATGTGCTAGAACAAAAAGGAACATCAATGAAAGATATTTAAAACACCATACATGATTAACCTGGGGCACTTATTGCCAAAGATACAATTGAGATCATAGAAGGATTAAAAAAATATTAGGTATTTATATGAATGTGAATATCCACGGTTATGTAAGTTAAGGCACATTGTAGCCTACTGTATGCTTCTGGGAATAAGTCAACATCTAACAGATATAGTTAAGAAGAAATGTCATTGTCCACCATAAGATATTCTGTACCTTTCTCGGAAGCATCTGGTACCGGCTATAATCAGGATGCTGGACTAGTTGGAGCACTTCTCTGATTTGGAAGGCATTTGTGATGTTCTTAACAAATCAGCAAAGGGAAATATTGGTAAGGTTTCAAACCATAGAGAAAAGCAGACTAGAGAAGAGTTTAGGTAAGCTGGGGAAATGCATGTTGAAAATAAATTAATATTTGAGATTTGTCCCCCCCAAATCATTTAAAATATTATATGAAAGGAGACAGAAAAAAGGGTATGTGAGATGCTAAAGAGAAATAGGGGTTCTGAAACCAGGAGGAGATATGCTATCCTGGACAAGAACCAAACATTGATTGATTGTGGTTGTCGGTTATTTCTCAGTGAGTGTTCTATACTGAAATGTGTCAGAATAAAACACAAAACAGTAAGATAGTTTACTTCAGTTATGCTACTTGAATGAGTCACCAAACTTTGAAATATGTCTCAAGTGTCCAGAGGTCATGGTTCATGAACTTTTCTGTGGCTTTCAGAGAAGACAGTTGCATTGCTAGTGCAATACAAGCTGCATAGATGAATTTACAAGATAATGTGACCAAACTGTCACTGATATCGAGATTGAACAGTGCAAGCACTAAAACGGATCCCTGAGGGAGGCTGCTGTTCAATCTCTGATTTGCTAGCAGATTCACCCTGGTGTACATCGCATCTCGGTGACAAGTCTTAAGGTTGATTGGCATGGGAAAGCTAATGATAAATCTGCAGGAGCCCTGTGCACCTTACAGTACTATATGTGGAAGTAAGGTCAGCGAACGATGCTTCTCTTTTTAATTTTTACTAGTAGCTGGATTCTGTGTAGCTGGTTGAGGCCAGCACCTTGTCACAGCAGTTGCAACCAGTTCTAAATCTGAAAACTAGTGCTTCAAAGAACACTCATCTCTGCCTTTCACTTGAACCACCACAAGGCGGAAGTGTCTCTGAAAGTGGACTTCTGTGGTCTGCCTTTATCACATGACCACGATACACTGTATCTTGAAGTTACCCTCAGAGGCTGAGCTATCGCCAATATCTTGACAACATCAAGAAGAACATAAAAATGAGGGTCAACATCATTCAGAAGCTCACTGGCGCATCCTGGGGATTTGATGCATGCACTTCGAACATTAGTACACGCCATAGTTTTATCAACAGTGGAGTATTGCGTGCCAGTTTAACGCGTGCAGCGTTCAGGATTGCTAGCAGCTCTTGCCACTCTCCTGACTCAAATCCAGGAAGCCTTTCTGGATCCACGCATCAATGCTACAGGCCAAAGGAAAGGATGCCAACACTTGCTGACTTGAATTGTGTGCCACTCGTGATATCCCAAACAAATACCTGATTGATGATCCAATGAAAGAAGTCCCATGATTCTGCCTTTCCCATAGACAGTGGACTGCACTCAACTATGTTTGGACAAGTCATGGCAGGTGTGGATATTCTTCCACAAATGGGGAATAAAACCCCAAAAAGAGTCACCAAATTGTGCCGGTGGTGAGGTACAACCCACGTGACTCATCACGGATAACTGCAGCATCACTGTAAGCATGAATGGAGCAACAGGATACCCTTAGCTCCCCCAGAGGCATTAGAATGGTTTTTGAATCTTAAAATTTCATTATAACCCCAGCCTGTTGCTTTTCAAATGCTATATGAAAGAAGACTACTTGCATAAGTAAATGTCATAGTACCTTCACTTGCAGTTATGCTGTTCAACCATTAGTCTCTGTTCTTTATTGACAGGTCCAGAAAAACGTGGGGTTCCCAGAAAGTAGGGAGGCAGCTTGGGTTTTTTTGGAGCTTCCTATTCTTACTAATAAATACCTGTTTTTTTACAAGGACTGTGACCATTTATTATGACAGCAAGCAAATGACACATATTTACTACGTTGTCAACCCAAAGCATTCAGCAATCATCAGTCAGTCCTAAAAATCGTGAGATTTAAACTACTAAAGTTTGGATTCTTTCCATTAAGCTTTTTGGTAAGTAAGTCTCTAGGATTCAGATTCAGGGTTCATGATCAAGGGAGCTAAAAGTATCCATTAAAAATAATTAAAAAGTCTACAGCTACTAGCCTAAAGATAAGAAGAAGGATCTTTAAAATATATCAAGAAAAAGAAATCCTGTTAATATTAGGGTCCATTTCTCAATAGGGATGATAAATTTGTCAGTAACAATTCAGAAAAGGCAGGAGTGTTCAATAAATATGTTATACATCTGGAAAGAAGCTATAGAACATATTCACAGCTTAAAGTTATCATGAAATACTTTCATAGATAAGCCCAGAAGGACCACTGTGATCATCTAGTCTGACCTCCTGCAATATATGGGCTACAGAACTTCAAACAGGAATGCATTCAGTGAAGTAGAGCATCTTTTAGAAGAACATCCAATCTTGATTTTTAAATTGCTAGTGAGGGAGGATCTACCACAAGCCTTGTTAAGTTATTCCATTAATTAATTACCTTCACTGTTCAAAATTTGCACCTTATTTCCAGACTGAAATAGACCTTGGATCTTGTTTCATTTTTGTCTGCTAGGGCAAAGAGTCCATTATCAATTTTTTGTTTAAATGTAGGTACATTTAAAAAAAAATCAAGTCACCCCTTAACTGTCTCGTTGCTAAAATGAATAAATGAGCTTCCTGGGCATTACTACAAACCATGTTTTCCAATCCTTTTCCAATCCTTTAAAGTTAGACATGTTATCCTAGTGACAGACTTTTTAAATGCTTTAACACTAAAGTAAACGGTGGCATTGTCTAGTGATCTGAGCATAGCACTAGGGGATAGGGATAGCTAAGTTTCTAGGTCAGGTCAGGCTGCTGCAGTGGTCTTGAGTTAATCGCTTAACCACTTTCATTTTCTTCTCTGCAAAATGGGAACATCCTTCCTTATCTATCTCCCCACAGTGCTGTCAAGCATAACCAGTTAATGTTCATGAAGCACTTTGAAAACAAAAAAGCAGTATCAGCAGACAAATAAGAATTGTCATGCCATTCTCACCACTCAAAGATAATTGCACATCAGTGTCAGTCTGCTTAAAGATCCATTTGTGACTCAAGGCACCACAACAAGATCCATATCTCAGGCCTTTTTTATTTTTTACCAAGCTGACAGCAACTGAACGATTTGCAGTCACGTTTTCCCCCCAAAAAATATCAAGGAAGAATAATGGTTGAGAACTTCAGAGTTTAAAACACCAGCGACCAAGCCCACTTCCATGTTCTCACTGCAGGCACATCACTGTGAGGTTTGCCAGCATAAGGAGCATGGCATGGAGACCTTGCAGAGGAGACTTGGGAGTGGTAAAACAAGGACAAAACTGAGATGCCAAAAGACCAACAGAAAACAAAATGGGCTGAGGAAAACAGAGAGAAGAGTCACCAGCTCATCAGGTGACTGACTATTACAGCCCTGCTCCTTTTGTACAGTGACTTTCAATCTTTCCAGACTACTGTACCCCTTCCAGGAGTCTGTTTTGTCTTCTGTATCCTCAAGTTTTAACCTCATTTAAACTCCTTGTTTACAAAATCAGACATAAAAATACAAAAAAAGTGTTACAGTGTACTATTACTAAAAATTGCTTATGTTCTCATTTTTGCCATACAATTATAAAATAAATCAATTGAATATAAATATTATACTTAAATTTCAATGTATAGTATATAGAACAGTATAAACAAATTATTGTCTGTATGAAGTTTTAATTTGTACTGATTTTGCTAGTGCTTTTTATGTAGCCTGTTGTAAAGCTAAGCAAATAACTAGATGAGCGGATGTACTTCCTGGAAGATCTCTGCATCCCCTCAGGGGTATGCGTACCTCTGGTTGAGAACCACTGCTTTAGTGCACATAACAATAGGTAGCAATATTGATTTATATAAGCTGCGTTTGAAACCCATGGATCTGACTTCAAATCCACAGCTGTCCCTCAGATACAGCAATAGCAATGTTCCATTTCACTCTCAAAAGTACAGTAGTGCTACCAGAGCACAGTACATGATGGGCTAAATCCTGCTCTCCTTACTCTTGTGAGCTCTCCCACTGACTTCATCGGGACTACTCCCAGGAGTAAAATGAGCAGCATTTAGTATGATAGCAGCAGCCAGTCAGCATTGTCTCTCCAGGCTGGCTTAACTGGAAATAGGACTTGGGGGCTAGAAATTACAACATTCAAGCTGACAAAATGGTAAACAATCAATTTACAAGATATTATAAATTAATTATCTGTTTTTGTCTAGGCGGTTCCTGTGTTCTTTTTTACTTAATATAAAATATTTCGTTTTTTAAAGGACTGAACATAAAACTAAATAAATGTGGCTAGATAAGATATATAATTAACTCAGTGAATTCGAGAGGATGATGTGCCGTCCATTTGTATTAAATTCTATGTCCTATGTTACAGGAGATCTGACCTGCTGTTCTAACAGTTTTCTGGCATTACAACCTAGGACTCTCACTGAAGCAATTAGAACTGTACATTCATGGTGGGGAAATTTTCAAAAGGCCCAAACAGGAGGCACTCAGCTCCCACTGACTGTCAGTAGGAACTGGACCTCTAACTGCACTTTGTGCCTTTGACAGTTTCCCCATCCTTCTAACTCATTCCTATGACATCAGTTCATTAACTTAATCCTCCCAAGTCTGGAAAGTGAACAGTTACAGTAGTTAGCTAGTTAGTTACAAAAAGCCATGTTTCCAAATCAGAATAGGCTCCAAAAATCCACATTTAGACTCACACAAGAGTGGCCTGATTTCTTCAATCTTCCATCGAAGACATACTTGTCAAGAGACTCCATGGAACCGCACTTCTCTATAGCCAATATAGTTTTCTTCACAGGCAAACTGAACAAAAAAATCTTTTCATTGGCTCTTTACCTGTTAGTTTGAATCTATGTGGTTAGTGTGAATGGGCCAAACTCAACCTTGATGTAAATAAGTGCTCTCCTGAAGTCAATAGAGTGGTGCCTGTTTACCCTATAGCTGAATTTAACGTAGTATGTTGGAGTTTCTGATGAAGAGGAAGTCTAATGAAAAAAAATTCTACATTTAAACCATAACCAGAGAAAAATGTTTAGTCTTGATTACTCAAACACTTGCATGCCCCCTTAGCTCTAAGCACAAGAGTGGTACCACTCAAGTCAAGCCTGTGTGACCAGTGAAACCATGGGTGGATGTGACTGAACATAATTAGTCTGAGATGAAATCAATGCAGTATGGTGTGTCTTGGAACAAGTGCACACATGTATAAAAAGAAAAGAAAGCCCTGGGCAAGCAGATGGGCAATCGTCATCAGTGACAAAGACACAGCATGCAGCATTAAAAGGGACAACAGCATCCCATCAATTTGTTTCTGTAAATGAGTGAGAGGAATGGGGTGCATCATCAGGAGAGAGAATGAGGAAACGAGTTGAAGAGAAAGCACCTTGGGAAGAGCAGGGACAGCGCGGAACAGAAACCTGGAGAGGAGGATAAATACATCTGCCACCTCCCTTTCCTCTCCCAATACAAACATGACTGAAGTGGGGAGGAAAAGAAGAAAACCCACTGCCTAAGATTTCTACTGAAAAATGGCTCCTGGAGTACTATACAGAGGCCAGGTTGGTAGTGAACATTAAAAGGTAAATTTGAATTACTTGGGGAATGGTGGACCAGGCACTCAGATTCCCTACACTCTTCTCCTGGTTCCAAAGTGCAAGAGATTTTCCCACCCCCTAGAATCTCCATCTGATGAAGCAAAGCGTGGAGATAGTGCCACCTCACAGCAAGATAGAAATAAACAGAATGATAAAAAACACACACACTTAAGCTACATGTATTTGAAAGGAAGGTCAAGGAAGAAGCAAGTTGCGTCACAAAGTTTGCCATGGATTTCCCATAAGGGTATGTCTTCACTTTTGTCATCTGTGCAGATCATAGGGCAGATCTATTGTTGGGGTAAGTCATTAGAACTCCAATTCAGTTGATTTACTCCAACAGAGTATTTGTACCAATAATTTTTGTGTGTCTGTTACTTATATTTGGTAAGCAATTAGCTTAATTTCCCCACCCAAGAGCTTTCTATTTTTCAGTGTTTTTATAATTGTATTGCATGTGCAAGGTTTAAAAATCAAATTGGTCTAAAGTGACTCAGTACCTTGAATTCTGGTTACCAGCTTATACATACCATTAACATCCTAAAGACACACCATCATAATGCTCCTTCTAGATTTTATAGAATTTATAACCTTCAGCATTTTCTTTACTTATCATAGCAGAGACAAATATTAGGCTACTAGGATCAGATTCATCAACACTGTACAACCAGAACTAGAAGATTCTCATCCATTCCCCACCCCACATAGACACACTAGATTTGTCTCTAATTCAGTCTTGGGGACTCAGTGGTTCTAACCTGGAATCACATCTCTGCTCCATAGAGTCAATGGCCAACTTGACCATGTTTAAAGTAGTAGCTGAAGATGCATATGCTCTTAAAGAATTTCCCCCAAATAATGCAACCAAGCATATGGGTGATTTTCCATGAGTATTCCCTCCCCGATACAACCAGACTTTGCCTTTACAAAGATTCTAATGATTTACTCCTAATTTTGGAACCATTATAGCAAAATAGAATTAACCCAACTCAACAAATAAAATCTAATAGCCATCCTGTAAAAAGAGCCAAAGCTATATTTGCCTCCCCTCCCACCCGAAAGCTGCTGTTGGCCAGGGCTGTAGTAGTGGAGGTAACATTATTTGCTTCTGGGAGGGAGATTGCAATAAGGGCCTCCACTCCACCTTTGGGGATGATAACATCTGGGACTGCAATGGTCGGGAACAGACAACAGCCATTCGTGGGAGACAGCCCAGTTACATGAAGCTCCTGCCTCTTGATCTGATGCCCTTTGAAGTAACTGGCAGAAGTTACTGCTTTGGGAAGGAAATGAGCCCTGGTTTCAAGGCCTCCTTTTCCCAGCCTTAAATAGCTGCACCTGGTGGCTGAGGTAAGCAGCTTTCCATTTTGTTAGCAGTAAGAGTCTGAAGTTGTTGTCCCTTAGACTGGTCAGATAAATGCCCTTTGGCCCCTGGGATAGATTAGGACTTAATTTCTCAACCAAACCTGTTTGATACATCTATCCCTGGCATTATCTCATCTTCACTACCAGGAAAGAATAATGCTCCATGTCTACCACCAAGAATATTTGCTTCATCCACATCACCCTCTGTGTAAATCATCTACTTTTCTGCCATCTCCTTAACATTTTGGTTGCTCCCCAGCATTCTGAACAGCCTGATTGGCTCTCCCATGGTTTTCTACTTCTGAAACTCTTAATGTCTGCAAAAAGATGTCACCTAGATGTTAGTACGGTAGTTGATTGTCGGATATACTATCTCTTAACTCTTAAGTGCAAGCTATCAGTCATGTATCATGGCATAGAAGTCACACATACACATTCATCTTTAAATATTTTAGATTTGCTTACGTGAAAAAGTTTTAAAGATAATCACATCTGATCATGCAACCATTAGAAATTAGGGGGCCAGATCCTCAGCTGGCATAAATCAGCATACCTACATTGACTTGAATGGAGCTATACCGATTTACACTAGCTGAAGGTCTGGCCATAGGTGTTTTCCTTTCAGTTCAACCATGTTTGGGACAATGATTAAGCCCCAAAATGGAAACATCCCAGTTTCTATAGTCATTAATAGGGCCCTACCAAATTCACGGTCCATTTTGGCCAATTTCATGGTCACAGGACTTTAAAAATTGTAAATGTCATGTTTTCAGCTATTTATATCTGAAATTTCACAGTGTTGTAATTATAGGGGTCCTGATTCAAAAAGGAGTTGTGGGGAGGTTGCAAGGGGTTGTTGGGGCGGGGGGGGTTGCGGTACTGCTACCCTTACTTCTGTGCTGCCTTCAGAGCTGGGCAGCTGGAGAGCAGCGGCTGCTGAATGGGAGCCCAGCTTTGAAGGCAGAGTCACCACCAGCAGCAGCAGCACAGAAGTACGGATGGCATGGTATGGTATTGCCACCCTTACCTTCAGTCAGCAGCCCCTACTCTCTGGCTGCCCAGCTCTGAAGGCAGCAGCACAGAAGTAAGGGTGGTACGGTATGGTATTGCCACCCTTACTTCTGTGCAGCTGCTGGTGGAAAGAGGAGGGGAAGAGTGAGAAGACAAGAGCTTTAGCAAGAATAGCACCGTACTAAGGTGGCATATCTACACATTCCCCTCCCAGGCCTTTCTTCTGCTACTAATCAAGAGTAACTGCAGTAGCACTCATTGATGTTGGATCGCTTTCTCCTGTGCTCCTGGCCCTGCTCACCAGTTTTTGCCTTGTGCCAATAGGCACTACACTTGACATCAACACTGTACAGGATCAAGCCCTCTAAGGTTACATGAGGCCCAAGCTGTGACTCAAAAGAAATTAAAGATGTCACCCCGAACTTTGCACTATTGCCAATACCAAGCAATCAGAGAGCATGAGTCACACCTCACAAAATCATGCGATTAAAAAAAAATACATTGTGGTTTTTTGCCTTTTGGCATATCAACTTTTGCAACATACTAGGTTATGTTTTCAAACTTCTCTACAGCAATGAAGGCTAGAAACTGACACCAGCAGTGCCTAGACACAAGGGGGTGGCAATTAAAGACTGTTGAGCAAGATATCAGTTTTTAATATACAATTATCATGTATTTTCCTATTAGCTGTAATGGTTTTGCAGGAGCTGTTCCACAATAATGAGTAAATATACTATTTTAGAAAGGTCTTAAAGCCAAAGCATTGCTCAAGAGAGACTTGTATTCACATTAATGGGAGATCAGCACCCAAAATGATAGGAGACTAGAACTGAATTGCATTCAGGCAATTTATTATTCCAATTCCGTACACAAACAAAACAGACAAACAAAACCAAAACCTACATTAAAAGAACATTAAGGTCAGAGACAGGCAGTCAATTTTTGCCTGTGCAGCCTCAGTTCAGCCCCTTTGAATTGTCTTATGACATGATCACATACTGTTTTTTTCCCCACAGGACTCCTGCCTCTTTCAGTACACAGGATGGAATAATCAGCTGTTCAGTATTTTGTTTTATCCTCATTGTTCAGGGTGCGACTCTAGGCTTTATTTACCGCACACTATCTGAACGCGGATTTTAATATGGAATGAACAACTTCCTTAGGGCTTCTCAGTTAATGCAGTTAAACATTTGACAAAGTTATAAGCAACTGAAAACTGGGTCTTATAATCAGGAGTGTCAAACCTAAGTGTATGTGGCACCACCGCCTCTGCCTATAATTTGAAGCCTTCTGACAATTTTATCCATTTTCTGACCCTACACCCACTTTTCTTCTTTTAAAAGAAGATAAAAAAATAGCAAAGTAATTATTATTAAAACTGTATAATAGTCTAAGGTGAAATATAGTAACATAGATCTGGTGGAAGATTTTGATCAGCAAACTTAGTTCACACAAAAAATATACCTTGATACTTATTTCATTGTGTTCAGATGCAATGAATTTGCAATTAAGCCCCCTAGTAATTAAAATCCTGCAGATTTGCTACGTTTGGTAATCCTCCCTTAGAAGGCAGTAAAAGGGATAGTAATCACAGGTTTACTAAGTATAATCCATCATAAATCACCTAACAAAATAGTTTGTATAATATTATCTTCTAGAGCCATGCTTTAAATATTGCATCTATATTAAAGGAGCTCAGCAACCATTGAGAATCTATCTATACAAGGGGAGGAGAACTTATTCCATAAATATCCAGGAATAAGTGTCTAAATGGCACACGAGAAATAATTTATGGCCCGATTTGGTTCTCACTGACATGAATGCAAGTTTTAGTCCTGACTGCAGTGAAGATGGAAGGGTTGTCTGAAGCTGGGCCTGGTTTAGGTGCGATCTTATCAGTGCTACTAAATTAAGCGGTCAGTGCTAGGATTAATTATCTACTAGAAAAATCCAGGGTGCTGCAGTAATGGTGATTTAGTAGGTGGCGACGTATTTTCTGAAGGACTGATTCTGCCACTCTGTGCACGTGTCTCAACTGCAAAGCTGATAACTACAGGTAGTGTGAAGGGATTTGCTCCCCACATGTACTGCCTAGTGGTCAGGGTAGGGTATGACCAGCACTCGCTGTCTTGGCACCCTGTATTAACAGCCACTCCAACCCATAGATGCTTGAACTAGGGGTGCTACAGCACCCTCTGGCTTGAAGTGGTTTCCATTATATACAGGGTTTGCAGTTTGGTTCAATGGCTTTCAACACCCCCACTATACAAATTGTTCCAGCGCCCCCGCTCCAACCCTGCAGTAGCCTGTTCCCTTCTGTAACTCAGCCCTCTGGCAGGTCACAGATTGCATTCACTCCTTCTGGAGCGCATAAAGAGTCTAATAAAGGCTAATTCCACTGTCCAGTGAGGGGCTTCAGGCTTCAGCCAGCTAAAGTCCCAGAAGCAGAACGCTCTGGGATGTAAAAAGAAAAGGAGGACTTGTAGCACCTTAGAGACTAACAAATTTATTTGAGCATAAGCTTTCGTGAGCTACAGCTCACTTCATAGTCCTGAGTGTCTAGTATCAAGTAGGGTTGGGTTTTTTTTCTGTTTTTTTTTTTTAAATCTCTAACCCCATCAGGGGCTGAACAGAGGAATCCAGGCCTACTCTCTCCCTCCACCAGACTCAAATCCAGAGCCCAAAAGTAGGCAGTTGCATCCTGGAGTGCTATACAGCTGCCTCCTACTAGCCTCCCCACAAAAGAGAAAAAAAAAAAGCAAAGACATTTCCAACCTGGCAGAGCCCAGAGTCCTTTTCCCTCAGTAGGATAGAGTAGATCATCAATGGTCAGAACCCAGCCTCACCACTAGGACACTTACAGTGCTCTTTCTGCAGAGCTTCGGCACAGAGCTCCACCTCCACTTGCTGTCTACCCAAAAGCTACTCTACTCCCCTTGTCAGCTCCTTCCCCAGGCTATTCATGCATTACAGGTGTGGTAGAGTAGAGCTGCCTGGGCCCAAAGCAGCTCCTAACCCCCTCCTCTCCGTTGTAGGGTTTGCACACCCAGATTATCACACAGCTGACTTCTGCAGTCCTCTTAAAACTTCATCTGAAGCACCTGGCACTAGCTTGTGTTTGAGACGGGATAGTGGCGGGGAGAGAGAGTCTGATCCAGTATGGCAATTCTGGTTCCCCAATTTGCAGTCGGGAAGCATCCCTCAGTCCATATTTTAATTTGGGAAATTACATTCTGCATGTCTAAATGCCTTTATACTCTTGAGTGGTTTATTATATTCTTTTTCCTTTTGTAGTGTTTGCTATACACTCTGAAACCATTGCTACATTTCTGAAAGGGCTACATTTCCATAGTGATAGCTGAAGTGATGCAGTTCATATTTGTAATGCACTTTGGGATGAACTGAATGACAGAAATGTGAATAATTAATTTATTATTATTCTCCCAATTCCACCTCTGCTGAAATCCTCATTCTCACCATTATCTTCTCTACTCTTGACCACTGCAATGCCCTTGTCTATTCCCTGCCCTAGCCTCAACTCTCTAGTTTCCAAAATGTGGGGAATGCTTTTTCTGACTTTACACCTAAAAAGAAGTCACTATATAAACCATCACCCCTAATTAACTTCACCGACTCTCTTCTCTTCAGGCTCCAGTTCTAAACTGACTTTGTTTATAAAACCTTCCCTAGACTGTCCTGTAGACTCTGCCTTCTTTTCCCTGCTGCTTTTTTCCCTAATCCAGTGAAGTACTTAAGCACATGCTTAATTTAGAGCATGTATGTAGTCCTACCGAAGTTTTGTTTATTTCAGTGGGAGCAGGATTGAACCCCAAAATGCAAATACTGTAGAATAAGCCATGATCTTGGTCCACAGGAAGCTGAAGTTCTTGTGGGAAGTTTTTGTAGGAGAGAACCTGAAAGCTAGTGAAACTTGATTGGGTTCAGGTTTAGAAGTGTTACAAACTTGAATCTTTGGCCAGGATCACTGGAAAGTTTGTGAACCTTCTCATGAGTGCAAATAGCTTATAATGAGATTGGACCAAGTGCTATGTGAATTTGAGTCTGTTTCTGGTTTCAGGTAGAACAAACCAATTTCTGGGTTTGTTTGTGGGGCTCTCACCCACCTAACTCTCTCTGGTGTTGAGGATCTGTTAATGATTGCAAGTCACTTTGAACAGACAGCCCCCTCATTATCAAAACAAAGCTCAAGGGACCACATTTTCTGCTGTGGTTAATAGGCCCAAGGCCACTGCTTTCTATTCTCCCTGAATGGTCTGAAAAATATGCTGCAGGGAACAATCTTGCATTGGCAGAGGATGGTCTTTGTAAGGGACACCTACACTGTAGATAAGATACAATTACTGTATCACACAGACACCAGGAACCATGTCTAGAACCCTGGTTCTTCTAGCTCCAAAATCACAATCTTCTCCCACTAATGATGAAGAAAAAACTCCTTTAGAGGCTAGTAATAGCAGGTCACTTAGAGTCTCTCAACGCAGGCACCAGTGGGTGACATTACTCACTCATGCATATTACAGCTACTGTAGATAATCTAATAGACTTTTGGCTTCTCTAATTCAAATCCACTATTGAATCAGGCAAATGAAGAGAGTGATTGTTTCAGTCTCTGAAATAGGTCTCTTGTTGAGTCTGTCTTATAGTGCACTGTTGCATTCAGAAATGATCTATCAGATACTGGCAGCTGTAGCAGTGCGGACATCTCACTAAATGGACCAGTGATCTTACTTGTTAGTATACATCTTTTGTTCTCTAGTGCTTAAAGTTGTAATTAAGGGGAACAACTTGTGGGAGAGATAAAAATGAAAGAGAGGGGAGTGCAGAAGAAAAGGAAAGAAGAAAACCTTGTAATTTATTACTCTTAAGAAAACCACGTACAGGAGTGATACACTTATTACTAATTACACAATTACTTGTATGTCTTGGTAAAAAATTACTCAAAGTCCAAACGAAGTCTAGTAATAAAATTACTTAATCATTTTGACTTGATTATTTATTAAAAGTTAGAGTTTGCTGAAGAGCATTTTAAGGTGTTAGCAATTAATAATTACCAGTCATTTAAAGGAGTAATGTTTTTTTAAAAACTTCTGACATGTAAAAATTCTATCACTTGTGTTTACAATTGCCGTTAGAGATGGGGCTGAGCTAGCACTTCAAATCTGGTCCAAACTTTGATCTGGATCTGAATTTTGTAGCTTGTGACCCACCTGCAGGTGGGGAAAAAAAGGAAAAAAGTGGGGTGGTTTATATTCTTGTTGACTTTGGAACATTACTTAATAACGGAGATTATAATGACAGCCAAGAATTCTGGAATAAAATGATTAACAAGGAGTAGGTGTTAGAGGTGGTAGATTCAGTGGCATTACATCAAGGATGAATTTGGACCAGCGAGATTAAAACAGAGTTATTGCAGCTAGGAGGGCATTTCCATTCACAAATTTGTGACTCCTATAGAAACCTTCTAATTGCGAGATGGGCTGTTTTATAGACTTGAACAGGTTGAAAAGGGAAAATCTTAAATCCACCAACTAGTTACGATAATATCTATGGACAGAAGTTACATAATTGACTAAGAAACACTGGACAATAGTAGTGCCACCAATCCCAGTGCACTGTAACAACATCAGGGCCATGAGACCTAGGTGGCACAAAGGCATTAGGGCCAAATGCACTCATGTGCAAAGCCTGAGTAAATAGGCTCTGGGCAGGTGATCGAACAGGGTTGCTGGGAAAGGAAACTTTCCCACCTAACCTTACAGCTTGGTGTGCAGCAATTACACATTGCTGCATCAACTACAATTGACGGCCTATAGTAGCAACTGGGGTCTCTGCATACCTCATCCGAAGAGGTATTTAGACTTTTTGAACTATGTAGCAATAGCTACTTTCCTATCCCTCTCTGGACTACCCCCACTATGTCTACAGATCCACTTTGCTCAGTCATGAAGATAGGAACATGAAATAGATCCACAGTAGTGGATTTAGTACCTTGCACACCTATGAGAAAATTGATGGGGGAGGCGGGGGTTTCCAACCTTTGGCCCTTAAAAACTTCATTGATATTATTTTATACCTCTCTTGGTTTTTATTTGGTTCAATGGAGATGCTGGACTTTATGTTCAATGAATCACGGTATATAAATATAGATTCTGTACCAATCGCATCCTCAGTACATACTAAGTGTTAAATTTTTCCTCATTGGATATTTTTCAATATGCTTTCCATTCTTTACTATTACTGTAATATTTTATTTCTTGCTGACAAACAATGCAAAGTATTATAAAATAAAGAAACAGAATTACTTGCAAAACAAAATATATGTAGAAAATAAAACTAACCCCTCAAACAGTAAACCATGTAGAGTATTAACTGTATACAGTTATGACCACAAGCTTCCAGACAGAGTGTTTGGGAGAGACTGTGATCTCAGTTACATGGGTGTGACTCTGTTAAAGCTGGTGGATTTACATTTGTCTGGCTCTGTATTTGTTCAGAAGGAGATTAGTTTTTATAGGAGAGAAAAAACTTTTATTCTTTTGTGTTGGCTTTTAGACACTACAATGCCTTTTTATCATATGTTCTAGGTCCCTGAGACCAGTATGTATTCAAATAGATATGTTGCTTCAGTACAAAGGATTTTTGTAGCTTTTTTTCCCCATGTCGTTTAATACAAATTGTATACAAAATAACTGTAAATTACACATGAAGGCCAGTTTGAGCTAATTTTTGAAAAACATTTAGGCTGTCAGCATCCATAATATGTAGCTTGAAGATTTATTGGGGAATAAGACCCAGATCCACAAAGGGTCTTGGGTGTCCACGTCCCATTTTTAGGCTCCACTGTGATCCACAAAAGGCCCCCTAAGCAAACATCTTGTCCATCAGGTGCCTATGTTTTTGCAGTAAAAAGGTCCCATGTTTCTGCCTCTGGGCATGCACACTGCTTGGCACCTGGATGCCTATCTCTTGCCTAAGCCTCCGGGCGAGCCAAGAAGTGGGAAGATGGACACTCCTCTGCCTAACTTGCATGTGAGGCCCTAGCCAGTAGGCGTGCTCAGATGCCTCCTAACTGTACACAAAACAGTGGGAGGGGAGAGGGCGATAGACAGTGAGTCTCACTTTTTGGCCCAATAAATATTTAATTATGCAATTAAAGTGGAACAACTTGTTTAGAAGAGATTGGGAGCCCAAGTTTAGAATATCCACTAGTCTGGTGGTGAGGGAACACACCTCCGAGGTGGTGAAATCCCTTCTCCTCATCAGGCAGAGATGTGACTTGAATCAGTGGTTTCCTACATCCCAAGGGAGTACCCTAACCACTGGGCCGAAGGTTATAAGGGAGCTCCTCCTTGCTGCCCCTCCCACCAGGTATTTTGTGTACCGTTAAGTACGCTCTGAGCATTCCTACCAGCTCAGGCCCCACACATGAGTTAGGCAAAGGCATGCTATCTTCTCCCAGTTCATGGATCACAAGCAGAGATAGCACCTCCCTATAGCCCAGACTTAATGCCTATCTCTGTGAAGGGGCAGGGTTTAGCATACACTACTCTTGTCAGCATCTCCCATTGGCTAGCTTAGGTGGCTCCTACCCTGCATGCTGGCTCTTGTGGACTGCATTCTAAGGTGCTTAACTCTCCCCATTCATTGTATAAGGAGCCTGGCTACCTCACTCAGGCTTTGTAGACTTGTTGTCCTGTGATTTTCTAAGTGCCTAAAAGTTAGCCAGTGTGACCCTGAGTGTTGCAACGTCTAAGTCCCTTTGGGGATCCAGGCCTTACTCCTTTAGAATCTAAGTAGCTAGAATTATAACTTGATCATTCTGTTCAGCCTCCCTACAACACTGGTAAGGGCAGATCTAACTGAACCAGAAAGAATTGGTTACACGCGCAACTTCAGCAAAGATTAAATAGCTTTGGTTTGATAAGAACTTTACTGCAGTTGCTCATGTATAAAATGGGGGTAACATTACTCCCTTTCTCCCATGCTCCTTGTCTTGTCTGGTTGTACTGTAAGCTTTGGGGCAGGCACTGTCTCTTCCTATGTGTAAGTACAGTGCTTAGCACAATGGGGCCTTGATCCATATTGGGGGCTCTAGGCCGTTCTGTAATACAAATAAAAATAACTTATTTTTCAAACATTTAGGTCATTTGTAGAATGGCATCACAATGACTTTATACCCTAAGTGAACTATCAAACCAACCTTTAATAGAGGTTAAGAAGGAATTTTTCCATAACTTCCCACTAGAGAGATTTTTGCCCTTTATTGTGAAGCAGCTGATGTTGGCCACTGTCAGAGACAGGATATGGGACTAGATGGTCCTTGGGTCTCATCCAGTCTGGCAATTATTATATTCAGATTATGCCTTTAAGACACAGACTCATGGTGGGGGCTACAGGCAGCTACATCTCTGCAGCAGGGGCTCTAGAAGGGATTGTGTTTCAGGCCATGATCCTCCCTCCCTCCCTCTGCACCTTCTGCTTTCTTGGTGTGACTTGCTCAGGAAAGGCATGCCAGGAAGGGAAAGTTTCTTATGCTTTCACATACACACATTGTCACAACCCAATGGCCCCCTCCCATTAGGGAGTCCCCTGGGAAGGTAGATCAGCACTGTATATTGCTAACGCTGTTGCAGGCATCACAAAGCATTTTGGAGAGGGCTAAAGGTGTGTGAGTGGAGAGTGGAAGAGTCCTTTGCAGGAGTACGAGAGGCGAGGGGGGGGGGAAGAAGAAGAACAGAGCAGAAAACGAGCTAACTCAACACTGGAGCGCTAGCTCAGTGCAAAGATAAAGATGCTGGCCCCCACCCAAGGACACTGTTCACAGCCAAGACTTGGCTGACGGCCAAGAAAGATGGGGGCTTGCAGGTGCCTGAGCAGCTGTGAGAAAGAAGATTCCAACTGCACAAATCTGCAGAACTGGAAGGCCAGCACAGAAGAAAACAAAGTCTAAGACTACAGAGATGGAAAGCACGTGTGAGATGGAGCCGAGCCTTGAGTTCCTGAAGCCGAGGTGTTTTGATAAGCTAAAAAACCCACAGACAGCCGGCTTGGACTGGCACAGAGAGCACAAGGAACAGAGGTCGTGGAATGGAACACCCCCAAAGAAGCCCAGGACTTAAAACCCTCTTGAGAGCTGGACAACTCGGAGAGCAAAGCAGATCCTTGGTCGGCCTGGGCCCAAGGCAGCACTCCTGTCCACCTTCCCCCCCCTTCTTCTGACATTACACTCAGACTTGGCCAGTCTGGGTCGTGCATGTGTGAGTATGAAAGTGGGTTAGGGCTTGGGGCATTAATGCTTTCTTTCTTCCCCTGAGTGATGTGGGAGCGTTCCCAACACTCTCTGCTGTTATTTTATCATTTTATTAATAAAGCTTTAACATTTAGACACTTGGTGTGCCTCGTCATCTCCTCCACGAAAAGCTCCTGTGGCCCCAGCTTGATCAACTCTGGTCCCAGGCAGATTGGTAGCGAAAATCTCTCACAACATGCAAGGGCCAGGGAGAATCTGACTCTGCACAGGAATCCTGAAGACCCTACAGGGATAACATGATCCCGGACAGGTCTTACAACGTATGCAATGTTGCAGCAGTCACATCATTTTACTACAAACTATTAAAACTAAACAAAAGCAAACAAAGTCCAACTCGGACGTCAAACATGGTCTGGATCTTTTCTTCTCTCTGACATAATTAACATTTCATAGACCATGGGGACTTTCCAGTCCCCTATGTTAGGGAAAGGAAGCTCACTAACATGATGCACAGGCGCGGGAACTAGGGGTACCATGGGGGTGCTGCAGCACCCCAGGTTTTACACAAGGTCCCAGCTGCCGGCCCTGCCCCTCCACACCTGCCTCCAGCTGTGGCCCCAGCCTTGGCCTCCTTACCCATCAGCGCCCCCCCGCCCCCAAAAGTGTTCCAGTGCCCCTGACATAAGGAAGTGAAGGGAGAGAGAGAATGAATAAAGAAGACACATTCTCAGTACCACTGTGATCCTGAGTGCTGCACACTTATGTCCCTACTTCCAACTTGTCATAAGTCATCCAAAGAGTGATCGCCAGAAACAGAAATGTCGATGAACAGGATGAACAGGACAGGGTAATAGAATGTGCATTGTTAGGCTCCAGTTCTGAACACCTTTCAGATTATTATAATTCAGTATGGAATATTGTCCATATCCCATCGTCACCTTGTATCTTGTTCTCTGTCTCCTCACAGGTCCGAGTCTTATTCTCAGTGAAGAGTACCTTACTTTACGACCAGTCCGAATGATTTTAACTACATCAGTGAAACTACTCATAAAATAAGATGCAACTTATCTTGAGTCAGGGTAGCAGAATCCAACCTTGTATTATTATAAGTGGAAGGCCTCTATCCAATTAGTGGTTCACTTTAATAGTATTAAATAAGCCTTTGCACAGCAAAATTTATCTGGTGTAAAAGGATGGTCTTCATTGGAAGGTGAAACATTTCATACGCTGTCAAAGATTAATAAGTAGCATAGTATACATCACTCCAAGCAGCAAAATTAGTATGCACATCTCATGGCCACATTGAAAAGCTTAATTGAAACCAAAAAACTTTACAAACACATGCATACAGAAATAGTTATAATATAATGACCTGCTGCCAAAAACTACTCCAGGAAAAATGATAGATGGCTTCTCTGTAATTAAATACATTCTAGCATTCCATGACCACCAAGTCAATTACTCAAACTTTGTAACAATGTATAAAGAAAAAAACCCTTAGCTAATGGGCCATGACTACCCATATACACCCATTATTCAATTTTATCCTCTTCAACCAGAAATAAAAATGGTACAAACATTAAAAAAATTAAAAGACCCCAAGAACAAAACAAGAGCTTACTAGGAATTTAACACTGCACTAAAAGCAAGGCCTAATCTTGTGTATAAAGTCTTACCTGCCCCTGTCACCCTACCCAAGCCTAGCTTCTTAGAGATCTCTGATTCTTCTGGTTAAAGCACTAGAGGTTTATGATTAGCCGCTATTCAAATCTGGAAGTCCTAACGTTTAGGAATTTTGAATCACAAAAATACACAAACCCTCCAAATCTCACAGTCTAATATACAGGTCTGGGACATAATCCATCCCTCCAAAATTTTTCTCTTCCCTCATGTCAGTCTTTAAGAGCTGGCTGGCCCACTCTTCTCATTCTGTTTGTTTTAGGGTATCAGTTAGTAGGATTATGCCCCATTTCAACATCCTAAATTTTGACATCTTCTAGAGAGAGGGCAGCCTGTCTCTCTCTCTCTCTCTGTACATCAGTGGCAGTAGGAATGGAATGCTGACGCATACACTGGGCCCTTATGTCTGCCTCTGAGACATCAAGACTGCAGAGGGTTAAGGAGAACTCTACTTTCAGGTGATATCAGGGGTTTCCTTTAGCCCAGTGCACTCTGGAATCTTCAGAGAACATAATATTTGACCTGTTTGGTAAATTCACCACTTGGTTCATCCACCTTCGATGCAATCTGTGCCTTCTTCAAGGAAGGCACTTAGCCTCCATTCTCCAGTGCCTTTCCTGCTACACAATGGCCACTTACAAGAGTTAAGAAAAAAACCTTATTGTACAGTATGTGAAAAAAGCTGAATAACATAGTGCTCAAGTGATAATTGTGTTGGGAAAAGCAATTTGGTTGCTAACTGAAAATTATTTACTTGAGAGCATTTAATTGTTTTCTCCCTTTTTCAATGTGTTTTCAATTTTAAAAAAGGAACTGGGAAAAACTTACAGATAAACATGGATTTCATTCTGGGCCAGACTTTGCAAAGGGAGTGGATGACAAAAGATGATTATAAAGCTTCAACTCATAAATGAGATCCCATGAAACAATGGAAGAAGTGGCCAGATGTTATTTTTTGGCAATGAGAGGAACTTGGTCCCTCTACATTCAGATCAAAACCAAACCATTTATAAAATGGGAGGCAAATATGGGGAACTAGAAATCATGAACATTAATCAGAAGAAGTATAATGATTCCCCTTTCCCTCTTCTGATGATTAAAGTGGATTGGTTCTCCAGTTTATTGGTACAAATATGCAACATTTTAGCCCCCATGGCATTTCCAGTTTATATAGGTCCACAGATTTCTTTCTCTGATGCTTCAACCTGACTTCCCTACACAGCTCAACATTACGATGTATTGTAAAACTTGTAATTGATGTTCAAGTTACACAAAATCCCTATTTTGTCTTGATCTGAAAACTAAGGGCCTGGATTATCCATTGCCTTGTGTTGGACATTCACACCTGTGCAAAGGGGATATAAAATGCTACGTAATCAGAAGCCTCCTCTTATTTACATGGGTCGTAGCATTTTACATCCACACTACACAGGTTTGAATAACTATACAAAGTGCCAGGCAAGGAGATTCTGGCCCTAAGGCTGCAATTACACATTTTCCTATTTGTACCAGCTAATGACTGACAGACCCATCTGTAATGGACTTGTGCTGGTAATGTGCCTTTTAGGGAGTTCTGTTCTTCTACCTCAAGATACAAATAATGAATTACATGTATCCTTGGGAGGTGAAGGGAGGGGGGGAGAGAGAGAGAGAGCAGGATTAAGGCCCAAGAGATTCATTTAGGGTTGCCAACTTTCTAATCCCACAAAACCGAACACATTAACCCCACCCCTTACCCAAGGCTCTGCTCCCCCCTTCACTACATTTCCCCCTCCCTCAGTGGTTTGCTCTCCCCCACCCTCACTCACTTTCACTGTGCTGGGGCAGGGGGTTGGGGTGGGAGGGCTCTAACCGGGGGTATGGGCTCTGGGGTAGGGCCAGAAATGTGGGGTTCAGGGTGTGGGAGGGAGTGAGGGCTTCATCTGGGGGTGTGGGCTCTGGGGTGTGGCCAGGGATGAGGGGTTTGGGGTGCAGGAGGGGGCTCCAGGCTGGGAGGCAGCTCAGGCCTGGGGCAGGGGGTTTGGCTGCGGCTTACCTCTGGCAGCTCCCAGTGAGCAGCACAGCGAATGGGGGAGGTAGGAAGGGGGGCTAAGGCAGGCTGCAGACCGCACTGTGCCCCAGAAGTGGCCGCCAGCAGCAGATTCTGTTCCCAAGTGGAGGCATGGCAGGTGGCTCTGCATGCTGCTCTCGCCTGCAGGCATCGCCCCCGCAGCTCCCTTGGGCACGGTTCCCAGCCAATGGGAGTGCGGAGCTGGTGCTCGGGGTGGGGCCAGCATGTGGAGCCCTGTGGCCCCCCCGCCTAGGAGTTGGACCTGCTGGCTGCTTCTGGGGCACAGCACAGAGCCAGGACAAGTAGGGACTAGCCTGCCTTAGCTCCGCAGCACCGCCAATCAGACTTTTAACAGCCTCGGTCAGCAGTGCTGACCAGAGCCGCCAGGGTCCCTTTTCGACTGGGTGTTCCCATCGAACCTGGACACCTTGTCACCCTAGATTCACTGAGAAGATTACAGATATTAAGGGAACGTGTACACTGGGTAGAGTGGATGTGTAATTGGAGCACATGTGGATATACCTGAACTACCTGTAATCTAGCTAGCTCACGTACCAATAGCAATGAAACCAACTATGGCAGCATGAACTTCAGTGGGGGGCTATTCACTGTGCTACCCAGGGTCCCAGGTGGACTTGTACAGCCTGCACTGAAGCCCATGGTGCCATGGGCTATTGACACATGAGCTAGTCGATGACAGCTAGCTTGGGTGTATCTAGGTGGTGCAATTACACACCCCTCCTGATTGCAGTGTGTAGGGAGCCAGGGTGGCTTCCCTCCGAATCAGAGGGTAAAGAGCCACCCTCTCAGCCTGAGTGAGCGGGGCCAGACCAGTGTATGCCGATCCCCAGAAGGGGAGGGGTGGAACAGGAAGTACAGAGGGCAGGGCCCTTTGCCCAGCAGGGGCAGCACCAGGGAGGGAGACAGACACAGGCCGCTGGCTCTTCCCTCCAGACCCTGCTGTCGACCCAGGGGAGGCCCTGGGCCAGGAGGAACCTGAGCGGGAGGAAGGACTGAGCTGACCAGGGCTGCCAGCCGCTGAGGACTTGGAGGGGCCAGGCTGTAACCCGGGCCAGCGTGAGCCCGACACAGAGGGGGGGCTGGAGCTACCAGCAGCTGAATACCCAGACGAGCTGGAGGGACCGGAAGGGCCCCCTTGAGAGACCGGGTAGGAAGTAGCCCAGGGGCTGAACTGCACAGTGTGGTGGGTGTATTTGGTCAGCGGGGCGTGGGGGGCTCTCCGCTGACCCAGCGGCGGGACCCTCGCCTCCCACCGCTGTCAGGGCCCTGGGCTGGAACGCAGTGGAGTCGGGTGGGCCTGCATTCCCCTACCCCGGCCAACCTGCCTGCGGGGCGCGCTGCCGACCCGTGCCGGCGCTCCCCTGCCTGCGGGGCGCGCTCCCCTGCCGGCGGGGCGCGCTGCCGACCCGCGCCGGCGCTCCCCTGCCTGCGGGGCGCGCTCCCCTGCCGGCGGGGCGCGCTGCCGACCCGCGCCGGCGCTCCCCTGCCTGCGGGGCGCGCTCCCCTGCCGGCGGGGCGCGCTGCCGACCCGCGCCGGCGCTCCCCTGCCTGTGGGGCGCGCTCCCCTGCCGGTGGGGCGCGCTGCCGACCCGCGCCCTGCTCCCCTTCCTGTGTGCCGCAAGCCCCTGCCTGCGGGGCGCGCTGCAGACTTTGGCCGACACACCTTCCCTGCTAATTCCCCAGTGCCCGAAAGGTGTGACTAAGGCCTGCCAGTAGGACAGTAGCTCTCAATCGCCCACTAGAGGCTCGGTGGACCGATTGAAACCTGTCACACAGTGTATCATAGAATATCAGGGTTGGAAGGGACCTCAGGAGGTCATCTAGTCCAACCCCCTACTCAAAGCAGGACCAATCCCCAACTAAATCATCCAAGAGAGAAAGCAGCACTGTTTCTGCCTGGCGATGAACCAGGGACCTTTCGCGTGTTAGGTGAATGTAATAACCACTACACTACAGAAACCAGCTCAGGCATACTTTAAGATTACAAAGCAATTACACAATAAAGGAAACATTAAAAATAAGGGAATCTACAGAAAAAGCATTAGTGAAAACTAATTGAAAGGTATTGGGACAGGATGGACACTAATTCTGTATTTTTTAAATTGCAATCAGGCCCAATCTAGAAATACATTATTTATAATGTTTAAGAAATGAAGATTTGTTGACCTACCCCAAGTTTCCAGGTTTCAGAGTAGCAGCCGTGTTAGTCTGTATTCGCAAAAAGAAAAGGAGTACTTGTGGCACCTTAGAGACTAACAAATTTATTAGAGCATAAGCTTTCGTGAGCTACAGCTCACTTCATCGGATGCATTTGGTGGAAAAAACAGAGGAGAGATTTATATACACACACACAGAGCACATGAAACAATGGGTTTATCATACACACTGTAAGGAGAGTGATCACTTAAGATAAGCCATCACCAACAGCGGGGGGGGGGGGGGGAGGAGGAAAACCTTTCATGGTGACAAGCAGGTAGGCTAATTCCAGCAGTTAACAAGAATATCAGAGGAACAGTGGGGGGGGGGTGGGTGGGAGGGAGAAATACCATGGGGAAATAGTTTTACTTTGTGTAATGACTCATCCATTCCCAGTCTCTATTCAAGCCTAAGTTAATTGTATCCAGTTTGCAAATTAATTCCAATTCAGCAGTCTCTCGTTGGAGTCTTTTGAAGCTTTTTTGTTGAAGTATAGTCACTCTTAGGTCTGTGATCGAGTGACCAGAGAGATTGAAGTGTTCTCCAACTGGTTTTTGAATGTTATAATTCTTGACGTCTGATTTGTGTCCATTCATTCTTTTACGTAGAGACTGTCCAGTTTGGCCAATGTACATGGCAGAGGGGCATTGCTGGCACATGATGGCATATATCACATTGGTAGATGCGCAGGTGAACGAGCCTCTGTCCACATATCTATTCAGGGGATACCATCATAGGGCCTAATCACATCAGCCACACTATCAGAGGCTCGTTCACCTGTGCATCTACCAATGTGATATATGCCATCATGTGCCAGCAATGCCCCTCTGCCATGTACATTGGCCAAACTGGACAGTCTCTACGTAAAAGAATGAATGGACACAAATCAGATGTCAAGAATTATAACATTCAAAAACCAATTGGAGAACACTTCAATCTCAATGGTCACTCGATTACAGACCTGAGGGTGGCTATCCTTCAACAAAAAAGCTTCAAAAACAGACTCCAACGAGAGACTGCTGAATTGGAATTAATTTGCAAACTGGATACAATTAACTTAGGCTTGAATAGAGACTGGGAATGGATGAGTCATTACACAAAGTAAAACTATTTCCCCATGGTATTTCTCCCGCCCCCCCCCCCCCCCCCCACTGTTCCTCTGATATTCTTGTTAACTGCTGGAATTAGCCTACCTGCTTGTCACCATGAAAGGTTTTCCTCCTTCCCCCCCCCCCCCCCCCCCCCGCTGCTGGTGATGGCTTATCTTAAGTGATCACTCTCCTTACAGTGTGTATGATAAACCCATTGTTTCATGTTCTCTGTGTGTGTGTATATAAATCTCTCCTCTGTTTTTTCCACCAAATGCATCCGATGAAGTGAGCTGTAGCTCACGAAAGCTTATGCTCTAATAAATTTGTTAGTCTCTAAGGTGCCACAAGTACTCCTTTTCTTTTTCCCAAGTTTCCAGTGAAGCTTTTGTTGTTATTGACCACTTTATCTCTGTCCACTTCATCAAAAGATGCCTGACAAGTGGATGTCTTTCACCTCTCAAATGAACATCATACATACACTCTTTTGACTGATTTTACATAATAAGATAGGTCTAATAGCAGTCAAGAAAAAACAAGTTACAGTTAGAATTTGTCTTAAACACAAATGAAGCAACAGCTTTTGGAGCTCAGCACACCAAATGGAGTCTTCTGTTTTTAGGATGCCTGTATCACTTTTTGAAGAAGCAGAGGACAAGGAAGCAACTCATAGCTTGTGCTTGCTCCCTGTTTCCAGATGTCTGGAAACTTATAAGTCCTCTAAGGCCAGCCCTTTCACCAAAGTAAACAGAACATCTATCAGGCATCTACTGCAAGTCAAGCAAGTATCACAAATATATCCAGCCATAGTTCATGTAAATCTCTTGCCCCAGGTTGTCTTGCATTGCATTTAATTAAGACACAGCATGAAGGTGACTCATTGAGATAACTCACCTTTGGGTAAAAGGACAGAGGTTAACAGGATATCACTTACAGGATGTAGAAAATAAAGAAAAAAGAAGCTGAACCTTAATAGTTAATAGGAACTCTGTTGCAACTCTGCAAAATAGCCTAACTGCATTATCCTGTAAATAGTTAGTGTGATCATAAATTTGTTTAACTTGCCTTTGGGACAAAACCCAAAAAGTTATTTAGCAATAATGACAACGTTAACATCTTCCAAGCTATAAAACAGTCAATGTCCAAGGCAAATGGCTCTTCAACTCTGCAGTTTGCTTTGAATGGGAGCTGCTTGAGTGCCTCTGCTCAGTCTTTTCTTATCTTTCCTATCAGCTGCTTGATCTTATCCAGAGGTTCCAGAGTAGCAGCCGTGTTAGTCTGTATTCGCAAAAAGAAAAGGAGTACCCGTGGCACCTTAGAGACTAACAAATTTATTACAGCATAAGCTTTCGTGAGCTACAGCTCACTTCATCGGATGCATTCGTAAGTGAGCTGTAGCTCACGAAAGCTTATGCTCTAATAAATTTGTTAGTCTCTAAGGTGCTACGGGTACTCCTTTTCTTTTATCCAGAGGTTCAGTAGCCGATATGCTTTTTCAAAGTACAAGAGTCTTATCAACATAGATGAGTCACAGCTTAGCTGGGTGCAATGCTGCAGCTGTATGCTCTTCCCTCTGCAAAAAGCTTTTTCCAAAGAAGCAGTTTCCCACCACAGCCTGTGCCCAGCAGGGCTGATACCAGTGAAAGAAACCTCCTTGGCGATTATAACCTGCTTCCCCTGGCTGGTCTCAAAATGTTGGTCCTGTCATCAAGGCCTGACAACAAAGCAGTGCTGTATCTCCTGCTTTCAGATAGATTTCTGAGGGGCACTGCAAAGCACCTTACTGGCTATCATGACTTGCAGTGTTGTTTTGAAGTGTTTAATTGAATGTAGAATATGAATCAAGCTCTTTTCTCCCTGCTTTTAAGCAGTTCAATGCAAAACACAATAGAATTTAAACAGAACCAGGATTCTCTATTCCCAAGTGCATTCAGAGATGCATCAGGTCCCAGGACATAGGAAGGATTGGGTGCAGGCAGTACTAGTGGGACAATAGCTGTGTCTATCCAGTCTTGTTTTATTTCTTTGAATCTGACCAGTACCAGAAGCTTAAGGGGAAGGTTTAAAACCTCCATAATGGACAACTATGCAGCAACCTGCCCTCATTGGAAGCTTCTTCCTAACCCCTGCAGTTAGAAATGCCCATTATATCCATCTTATGTATCTGTAGATGATATTCTTAATATTCATGCATATGTCTAATACATTCTTCAAATTCTACTAAGCTCTTGGCCTCAGTGACATCTTATGGCAATGAGTTCCTCATGATAAGTATTTAATTTAAATCATTTTTAAATTTGTTGCCTTTGATTTTCACAGGAGTGCCCCTTGTTGTATTATGAGGGCAAGGTAAATAATTTACATTCTGTATAGTGTTCATAATTCTGGTATAATCATGTCCCCTCTAACACTCTCTGTCTTTTCAATTTCTTCCCCAATAGAGTCTTTCTATCCTTCCAATAATTTTTGTTGCCCTTCTCTAGACCTTTTCTATTTCTACTATATCCTTTTGAAGACTGGCGTGTTTGGGTGAGTGAATGGGTGCCTGTGTAAAACAGCACATTATATAAGGTGATGGTGCACCATCAATTTATATAAAGACATAATATTTTCAGTTTTATTCTCTATTGCTTTCTTAATGCAGCCTAACATTCTGTATGCTGCTTGGACCACAACAGCACACTGAGCAGCTTTCATCGAGCTATTCACAATGACACCCAGATCTTTCTCCTCAGTGATTACAGTCAATTTAGATTCCATCAGGCTGTGTGGATAGCCAAATTGTTCTCACTGACATGCCTTACCATGTGCATGTCAGCACTGACTTTAATCTGCTGTCAGGCTGCCCACTCACTTCCCTGGGTTAAATCCTTTTGGAGTTCCTCACAACCCTCTCTAGACTGTACTAATTAAGGAATTTTGCATCATCCACCAAGATTTTGAATAATATCAGAGGCTACTTGGCCACTGCCTGAAGATCCATGAAGGAGGAGCACGTAATCTATTTGTGTCAACAAAAATGTCAAAAGGAGGGGATAGTGGGGTTTACTGGGCAGTCACCACCTTTTTGAAGTTCACTCTAGGTAAGGGGAGGCCACTTCTACAGACCAAGAATGATTTGCTCAAACTAATCTGCAAGTTTACTCATACATTTGTAAGCAGAGTCAGGATGAGCTCTACCCTGACATCTGGTGGCGAGTCATGGTGGGTTGTGGGAAAGAACTTCTGGGACTGATCTCATTTGCATAGGCACACCCACCCTGCCTAGATGGTCACTTTGACTGCTGTAGGAGCCCCAGTTTCTCTGTTATTGGGGCAGGAATAAACTGTTATTATCCTGATTATGTGAATCAAGGATGGTGGAACTGTACTTGGCCTTTTGTTATGATGGAGGGACTCACCATCAACTAAGCAGCACTCGCTAGGCAAGGGTCATGGGTTCAAAAACCCAGTGAATAAAAAGAGGCTGGGGATAAGCATTAATACTTGGTAGTATTGGTCCCCTGGTGAGGGCCTTACATGCTAATTGCACTTTCTCCTCTTTCCACTGTGGAATATCAGAGCTAATTTTGATTCTATTAGGAGTTTAGTTACAGGCTGCTGAGCTGAATTCACTTTGGGCTAATGGTGCACCAGCACTGAGGCTCCCCTACTACAAGCTGAAATCACAAAAGAGCTAAACTTACTAAGAGCTGAAATCACTGAGCGTTGTGTTAAGTAGTGGAGGAGCCTGAAGCTATATTGCGGAGCAGTTTGCAGAACGGCTGGTGGAGCGGAGCAGTTTGTGGGATGGCTGGCAGACCAGAGTGGCTGGTGGAGCGGAGCAGTTTGGTGGATGCCTGGAGCAGCTCATGGGGGCGGATGGCAGAGCAGAGCCCCAGGGAGAGGTGGGGCAATCAACTTTGGACCATGTAAGGTGCCCCTTAACCCCTGCCCCATCTCCACCCAGGTTGGGAGGTAAAACTCTGCAGATAAACTTTCGAACTCTGGGGCTTCCCTGACCAGGGACAGAGACTCTTGGGTTGTTGGACTTTTGGGACTTTGGGTTGCTGGACTCAAGAACCAAAGGGAAAGGACATGCCCCAATTTGCTTGGGGTGGGTTTTTTGCTCATGGGTTGTGTTATGAATCCTGTTGGTGGTGTTTCCCCAACATAATGCCACATTGTTTCTCTCTGTTATTAAAAGGCTTTTTGCTACACTCAGACTCTGTGCTTGCGAGAGGGGAAGTACTGCCTCTTGGAGGCGCCCAACGGGGGTATATATTTGTCCCAGGTCACTGGGTGGGGGCTCGAGCCGGTTTTGCATTGTGTTATTGGAATGGAACCCCTAGATACTGAACCTGGCCCTTGTTGCTGCCAACTCTGATGGGCAAAAATGTTACACATTCAAGAAAATTATGAACAGCTCATGGACAACTACTGAACAGAAGAAGACATAATTTGACAGATAAAATTTCAATGCTAATTATTTTCTCAGCTTTCATATTGATGAGTAGCCAGGGCAGATTTTGTAATGCACCAGCTATTACTGCATGGAACCCTCTGTTAGGGTGACCAGATGTCCCGATATTATCAGGACCATCCCGATATTAGAAGCTTTGTTTTATATATGCAACTATAACCCTTCCCCCAAAAAGAAAGTGTCACAATTTTTCACACCTGTTACCTTGTCACCCTACCCTCCGTACTACTTTACAACTGAATACTCACTAGACTTTACATTATAGAAGTTAATGATGGAGAAGGCAGGCCACTTAAGTCATCTTGTCCATTCTATTACCCCCACCAATTGAGTATTGTTCCCTACACTACACTTGTATAATAGAATAAGCCTGACTTCCCTTTAAATGAAATACAAATGCTGTCTGAGTTAAGTACAGTCATTAAAATGGCCTTCAACCCTGAAGTATTCCCAGATTAAATCAACTAAGATTTGCAGAACTCCAGGCTGGTGTCTGAACATGGGAGGGAGGGACACAACTGGGGTTTCTGACAATATGATTAGATTATAAAATAGTTTGCTAGCACAGCTGCTGATTTGCTCACTTAATTCACACTTGGCAGCATTTGCAATGAGAAGGCTCCTAGTTTAAGGCAAGGTAAGTTAAAGCTTGTCCTCCTTGGGTTGCAGACATCTGGAGAAACAAACACATTGACGTCAGACCTGCAGAGAATCCTGTACCTAAAGTAGTTTATGAAATCTCATCTTAGAAATATGAACAAACACAGCGAAGGTTAATGTAATTTTCCTCTGTATGCCCAAAAGCCAGAGAACAACACAAGTTCGGGCTTTTAGAGTTTGTTAATCAATGGCCGTGGTGGGTTCACAAGAAATGGCTTTTAAGCCTCCTAATTTCTTTAACCACCTTTACACAACTGTAAAGCACTTTCCTTCCAATTACCTTCTTCCCTTGCTGCTGCTGCTCAAAATATGTCTTACATTCACATAGTGCCTTTCATAAAGATGAACTGGAGTCCAAGAGGCTGTACTAGATATAGATAATATAATCCATTGTTCACCACTGGAATGCAGCCATCTCTAGGGTGGAATGCAGCTCATGCACTCCAGCAACATCCAATCAATTTAGGTCAAAAAAAATATGATCCAAACGAAATGAAAAAGGACCCTTCCCCTATTTCCTCCTCAGCCTCCCAACTCTACACTGCAGCCCACTGTCCTGGCCAAGGACATTGGGAAGACACTTTGGAATCTGCCAACATTATGCCATAATGTCCCTTCAGATCCCATGCATGAAAATACATGTTTTCCTTACTACAGTTTAATGATGCTCTGCTTAGGCTACTGGAACAACCTAAATTCTTTACTGAAGGCCAGATTCTATCACCCTTACTCACAATGAATAGCACCTTATCTTGCAAATACTCCCATTGAAATCAGGGGGTTATCTGTAAAGTAAAGTACTACTCAATATGCTTAAAGATGGCCCTTAGTAACTCAGGCTGAGTAATACCTTACTAGTCATGAATGAATACTTGAAACCAAGCTAGAAACTAGGCCACGTCTATACTACCACTTATGTGGAAAAAAAACCCCTAAGCAATGTAAATTTTGCCTGCATAAGCACTTGTGTGCACAGCTTCTCCCGCCGACATAGCTACTGCTGCTCGTTTAGGTATGTTTATTATGTCGATGGGAGAGCTCTCTCCCATTGTCATAGAGCAGCTACATGAGTGATCCTACACCTTCTGATAGTGAAACAGCCAAGTAAATAACTCGTTACAATTGTATACTAAGAATCAAATTTTCAACCGTTGCATTCAATTCTGCATCTGCAAGTGTTTCACAAGAATCAAATAAGGGGCCCTAGATGTGGCTGGCTAAAATATGGGCCCAGAGTACTTTTAATCAGAATGAAAATAACTCTAGCATTTGCATCATCATTTCCCCCAACCCATTAGATGCAGGAATTAATTTAATTTTAAATTAATAAAAACTCACTCACTGGTGACAGACTTGTGCCTTCATGGTTGCTTTTCATTTTGTTTACTGCATGCTGAGATGACACAGGAACACAAGCATGTGCTCTGTTGAAGGAATCCCATTGCCCAAATAATTGCAGTGAGAGGTAGGCCAGAACTAAACTCTTAGAACCAAACACTCCTGAACTTTGGCAGAGGGAAGGTCAAAATCTAGATCCAGATTTGAGTTTTGTAGTTAGGGCCCATTTTGGATTACAAGCCAACACAGAGAAAATCTCCCTCTCCAATCATTTTGCGAACTTGCTTCTTGAAATCAATATACACGGATGTGGAACTTCTGCAGTAGTAAAGAAGAAGAAGAAACAAATAAAAAAGCCAGTACAGATGACTGAATTGAAACCTAGTTCAGGAACTTCCCAATGGAGAAGTACCTAAGGAATTCTGAGTAAGCAAAGAGTCAGGAACTGGAATAAAATTGTCTCTTGGCACAAGATCGAGCGGGATTTTCTCAGGAGACAGACATACTACTACTACTACTGTTATTCATTTCTATTTTAATAGCACTGAGAGGCCTCACCTGAGATCAGAGGCCATTGTTTAACTCCTGTAAAAATACATAAGGAAAGAAACTAAATAGACAAAAGACAAAGGGAGGGGGAGGAGAAGTGTTACTGTCTGAATTTTATAGATTGGGACTTGACCCAGGAAACCTGTGGCAGAGCCAGAAATTGAACCGACATCTGTTGAGTTTCAGGATCATTCTGTAACCAATAAGGCCATCCTTCCTCCCACAGTTTTATGTATGAGAGCTCCATTATTATAGACAGCTAAGAAACAGTCATCATCTTTGAAATCAGACCGCTTATTTGGGTGCCTAAACATGGATTTAGGAGTCTAACTTTAGGCATCCATGTTTGAAAACTTGGCCTTGATTTTTTTTATTCTTTAATCCTCTGTCATATGTCACTATGCATTTTGGTGTTTATTGTGGTTATCTGGCATGGTCATAATCCTGTCTCTATTAGAGTGGCATATAGTGATGCATGCGAATTCTACACCTAGTTAAGAAAGAGAAATAGATTAAAATGTCAGTTTAATTTTGTAATAGCAAGTGCTGACACTGAATGGTAGCTTGAGAATTTACTGTGGGTCTGAACATTATGTCTCTGATCAGCAGAGCATATCAACTGATAAGAGATCATGAATATCTTTCGAAAGATGTGTGAACTGTCAAATAGTGTAGTTACACTAAGAAAATTATGCCATTCTTGCTGTTATATGCAATATCTGTATATGATTTTCCCCTTGCATTTGTATATAACAAGTCATGTTACACCCAGTTCTGCTAATAGAAGAGAGGCTGAAGAGAGCCTAAAATATATGGCTGACATTTTAACCAGCATAAAGACCACTACTGTGGTTGCACCAAATGAAGGCCACATTACAAAGAAGCACCTCTCATTGAAAAAAAAAATCTTAGTAATTCACTGTAGCTCCAGGCAGGCAAAAACCTCCTGTCTCAATATCTGTCCTGCTCTTCACCCAGGGAGAAGAGAAGCTAATAGAGAAGAGAGTCATGAATCTGTCACACAGTGGGATGGATTCACTCCGCTGGAATATTTTCAAATAACTACGAAACCAGTGAAGTTATGTTTGCCCCACTCATTTTAAGATTTAATTGTTTCAATAATTTGCTTATATCATGCAGATTATTAAGGCCTGAGTCCTTAATGGAGGATGGGAACCTCCTTTAGTACTCGGTAAAGAAGACTCTCCTGTTAAATTAAAGGCACTGACCTGAGTGAAGGTCTTAGCTGGGAGGATGGATAATGTGACATGGGAGATGTTAGCCAATTTCTCTCAAAGATAATACCCTTTAATTTTCATCTGTCTGGGCCTGAGGTGATACAGGTGTCAGTGCAAAATGGAGGCAGCTAAGAATTCTTCCAGATTTGGTTTATCAGCTAAGCGAAGAGGCCAGCAGCCTTTTCCAGTGAGATACTGGAGTTAGCAGTAGAGCACCTCTCTCAGTGCAGCACCCGATAGTTGGTTGGGAGGAGCTGAGGTCATAACCTCACAAATACCAGCTTGCATCCCCGGGAGCAGGCTGGGCTGCTGGAAAAGATGGTGCAGCCTGCACAGTCCCACTGCACACCAGACCTCTAAGGAAGGAAAAGTGCCTTGACACTGAAATGTGGAATGTAAATAGTGTTGGGCATTTTCTGTTTTAGTTGACACTGAGGCTGGGATTTTCAAAGGGGACTAAGGGATTTAGGCACCTCACTCCCACTGAATTTCAATTAGACATTTTAGTCCCTTCAACCCTTTTGAAAATCCCAGCTTCAGTGTTTGGTTACTATTGTTACTGCTTTCTGATCTAAATTCAGAAGCACTAGGTTTTGCAACAAACTTACACCATTGGGGCTTTTCTGAGGAACAAACCTGGAACTCCCTAAAAGGCCTCATATGCATTATATATGTGCAGTGTTCAAGTATTATCTGAACTCATAACAGAGAGTATTGTATGGTCTTTAGAAATTAATCGGTCATCATCGCCCTTCCTTTTTTTTAAATACCAAGTTAAATTGCAAAAGCAGTTACTGTAATTCCTAACAGATGTGCCACTGGGCTGTCAGCAAGGAATGTGTAGGTGAGGGACTGAGGAAGAATGAATGAATGACTGAACAGAAGTGAACACAATGGGTGGGTGGAAAGAAGAGGCTGGCTATTGGCTCACTCCCTTAATACTCTTGAAATTGACACATAGAAAGTGGGGCGGGAGGAGAAGATGAAAGAATCTTACCCTCCCCTGCCCCCTCTTTTATTTCAGTCCTATTTGCCTTGGGGATATTTTTGTTTCTATGCTCTCTTTTAGATACAGGTAACATACCTTGGATGTGAATGCGGTGAATATTCTTAGGAACAGGCTTGCCTGTCCTGAATGCAAAAACTGCAGCTAGGTATGGAGCTCTCACTCTGCCTTGTTCTGCTGGGTAAACTGCTCTGTAATAACAGCTGGTCACATAAGGCTGGCTGAATAATTCACTGTGTTCATCTTGTGACATTCTAAAGATTCCGTAGTCAACAAAAATGCTGTCTTTTGTTTGCTTGGTTGATCCATCTGTCCATCTTTTCATTTCACTGGTCTGTTGATCATATAATTTATTTGGTAAATTTTATGTTTTTTTCGAGGAAATATGTAATGAGAATTCTTTCCCAACATTCAGCCAGCTCTCTGTCTGGGCTATGTTGTAACAGAGCCTATGTGGCCTTGCTTGACAGTAAGGGGACATAAAGGCCACCAATCCCGTGTGCATGCAGAGGATTACCCAGGATAGAGAAAGCAATCTCCAGGCAGCCATTAATAAGCAAGTGGGTGGGATGGGGCAGGGTGTGAGTGTACTTTGAGGAATTTAGTCAATTGGAAACTCATTGGGCACTACACTGTACACTGTCCCATACTCAGGGTTGACAGTAATTTCTCAATCTAGTCCTGTCTAATCTAATCTAACCCCTGCTTTGATTTTCATGTAATTTAACTTGGTATATTGAAGAAAGTACTAACTGACTTCAAAGATGCCTTGTCAACTCCTTTTTTTTAAAAAATATACTCTTGATTTTATTATTGCTCTCTAGTTTTTGAAATATTATCTTGGAAACCTAAACTAACATGCTCTTTTTTCCTTCTACTCTCTCCTCAAGTTGCAAAAGCAATTTTTTGTTGTCCTGTTTTCAGTGCTGCAGGAGTAAACACAAATTCTTCTTTGCTTAATTCACTTCACTCACCTCAGGGATGTCAGCAGGCTCCTTAGCTAAATTCTGCTGCAAAACAACAGGAAAGGGGGATTGCTTATAAACTGGATTTGGAGAAGTGGAGTCTGTCAGATTGATGACTGTCTGCTTAATTTGCCAAACTTCCCTGATTTCAGTGGAGTTGCACCAAGGGTACCTGTGAGTAAGATAATCCTTGTTAATAAAGTGATTAACTATTTAAAAAATCTAGTACCTGGGTTATTTGCATATACAAATATGACATATTAATGTAACGATGGCCTAGTGCAAGAAAAGTACTTTTATAATCTGACGAGGAATTCAAACTAGTCAGCATCTGGAATTCACTGTTACAGAAGTTATGTGGTCAAATACCAGAGCTGGATTTAAAAGATTATGGAGCATGTTATGATAAAATAGGAGTAATCAAATCTCATGTTTCATGGTATGAGCTGATTAGTGCAAAGATCAGGAAGGATTCCAACTCTTCCACAGCAGGCAAGATATGTTATGGCATTTTTTCACCTTCTTCTGATAAATGCATGTGCACCATGGGTCCCAATGACACCACACATTCACTGAACTGGACTAGCTGTAAGGGAGAACCCAGGGGGGTGTCTCATACTGCAAGCATAGAGATGGCTTTCCATATAGTTGGGAGGCTAACCCTCTGATCCCCAGCCCTTTCCCTTTGAGGTGCAAATCGTTTATACATATTGAGTTTGTCATTTAACTTGACCAAAAGTGGGTAAAGTGCCTCAGTCCATATGCTCTGGCAAAATAAACGTGAGCTTTGCCTGACTGAGAACTACAGTACGGAGGCACCAAAACTGTAAAAGTTTAATTTCAAAGTAGTCGCTACTTGTGGCTTGTAGCTATGACACATTGGAAGTATAGTTTTATTTAAGATTGTATTGGGAGGGCAAAACAAGCTCTGAAGAGCTCATTCACTTACTGCAAGGTTGGCCAACCTGTGGCTCCGGAACTACATGCGGCTCTTCAGAAGTTAATATGCGGCTCTTTGTATAGGCACCGACTCCAGGGCTGGAGCTACAGGCACCAATTTTCCAATGTGTTGGGTGTGTTCACTGCTCAACCCCTTGCTCTGCCCCACTCCACCCCTTCCTGCCCCCTCTCCTGAGCCTGCAGTACCCTCACTTCTTCCCCCTCCCCCCTCAGAGCCTCCTGCACACCACAAAACAGCTGATCGGGAGGTGCATGGAGGAATGGGAAGGCGCTGATTTGCGGGGCTACCAGTGTGGGGGAGGTGCTGGGAGCGGGGGGGGGTAGGGGAGGGGGGAAGCTGACGTGGGGCTGCTGATGTATTACTGTGGCTCTTTGGCAATGTACATTGGTAAATTCTGGCTCCTTCTCAGGCTCAGGTTGGCCACCCCGACTTACTGTATGAAAAATAAAAACATGATGTGCTTCTACTGTGAAATGCTCAACAGTGTGGGCTGTAACTTCTTCATGTTTAGTTCACTCATTTTACATTCTTTTTTATAGGATTTATGATTAGACATGAGTTTGACAGCTAAAATGTATAATACGCAACAAATATAGAACTTGTATTAAGGTCAGCAATCAGAACTGTAATATATGATGCTATTACTGACTTTTGTGGAAAAAATAGTGTGACAAAGGGCAGATGCTATTGTACTGGGTCCCGCGCTTTTACTTAGTGTGGTGGGTCAAGGTGCCACCTCGTGCCCCTATTCTTGGGCATCGAGGGCTCCACTAGTGCCCTAATGGGGGAAGAGTCGGGGAGTGGGGAAGGGACCCAGGTCTGCCCCCTTATTCTGAGTTCATGGGCTTCTTACCCTCTTTCCCCATGGGTAGGGTTTCCCTTGGTCCTCTCTACTGGGGATTCCCTCTACTCTGCTTGGGCAGGGTTTCCCTTTCTCTCGACCTCTAGTTAACCGCAATACTCCTCCAAACTCTAGTCAGTTCTCCTTCCCTCCTCCTATCTGACTGAAGCTGTTTTTTTAATTAGGTCTTGGGCAGTGCCTTAATTGGCTCCAGGTGCTCCAATTACCCTGTAGTAACCTGTCCCTAGTCCACAGGGAATAAGGCTCTGATCATCCTAGGGCTTACACCCACTCACTTCCCTGGAATTTCAATAGGACCATTCTCCTGCTCTGTCTGGGGTTCTCTGCTCGGTGTCCCTGTCAGGTTCCCTAGTTTTGAGCCTTTGACCTCCACACCTCTTCCTCTTATTTCCTTTGTTGTCCCCTGAACTTAGTTGAGTTCTGGGCTCAGTGGATCCTCCCCAAAGGCTGGGGGAATATCCTTTAGCTGTGGGAGGGCTTATGCCTGCCCACTTCCCTGGAATTCAATAGGACCACTCTCCTGCTCTGTCTGGGGTTTTCTGCTTCGTGTCCCCTTCATGTTCTCTCTTTTTGACTCTTTGACCTGCACACCTGCCCTTGTTTTCTTTTTTGTTGTCCCATATGATCACTTGAGTTTCCTGGCTCAGTGGATCCTCCCCAAAGGCTGGGGGAGGGTCCATTGGCCATGGGCTGGCTTATGCCCGCCTATTTCCCTGGAATTTCAATATGACCATTCTCCTGCTGCTCTCTGGCCCTACTGTATCACATTAGATTGAAACAAATCATAGCTAATATACTATATGAATTAAGATGTCCTCACTGTACAGCATACCATTAAGAAAACTTCTAAGTATAAATAACAAAAGTTGTAAGGTTTAACACATTTCTGAGGGCAGAAAGATGTAATATGCCCAAACCTAATTAATTTTAACTTCCATTTGTCACAGCTTTCCCTTCTACCAATCAGGAATAACCAATACATTATCTGACTTTTTTCAAACCGGCAATGAAATAATTTAAACAAAGGCATTTTCACCCCATTCTTTAATGCAGAAAAAAATAATTCTTCCTAAATCAACTGGATTTTGTCTACAAGAGGCAGATCATATCTTTGTTTGGGCTCCTTTTTGTTTGCTAGGGAAGTTAAAGCAAGCATTATATAGGGCGTAGATTATTTGAAATCTACTAAATGGAACAAGGAGAGAACCCTCTGTAGCCCATCAGCCTGTGGCAAGGGGATGGAAGAAATGAGGCTCTCAAATGAGAGAACCCTCCGTAAAATATAAAATCAGGTGATGCAAAGTTGTGTATGTTAGTTGGTGGTGGGGGCCTTGCCTGCTATTGATCCTAAATAGAACTATGGTGCTTATATAGCCTCCGTTACTACCATAGCTGATCGCCTCAATCTGTATTGTATTTATCTTCACAATATCCCTGTGAGGCAAGGCAGTGCTATTCTCCCCATTTTACAGAGTGGAACTGAGGCACAAAGAGGCTAAGTGACTTCTCCAGCATCACACAGGAAATCTGTGGTGGAGCAGGGATCTGGAGAACCCAAGTCTCAAGTCCTAAGCTAGTGCCCTAGCCACCAGTAAGCAATGTGCCAAAATTCAGGTATCCCACACTGGCCCTTGTTTCTCCAAAGCTTTATGGTAAAAGAAATTTTTACCAGGAGTGCCAGAAAAGCTCTTCGCACAGCTGATTTACATCCATATCCCCCCCTTTGTAAATACAAATAAATCATAGGCACTTTTAGTGTCTTTTTTTTCTTCAGAGTTCTCAGACATATTGTTAACTAAAGTCTGGCATGACACTAATGAAATCCACCCTGCTGTTTTAAAATTATACACCATACTTCTAGCTCCTCTCAATCCTCTTAATCAAGACATGGGCATCTCCATAATCCTGTTGTTTATTATGCTATCCACTGTCACCTTGTTTTCTGCTATTTGTTGTGTGCACCTGTTGTCTCTCATATATTTGGACTGTAAACTCTGGAGCAGCTATTTTTGTAGTGTGTGTGCGTGCAGTCTTATTCCCAATTGGGCCCTCTAAATATTTCTACACTACAAACAACAACAACTCCAAAGGATGTAAATATGGAGTGGTGTATCTTGTAAATGGAATTGTTTTACTGTATCTTTTCAGACTACAAAAACAACAAGGAGTCTGGTGGCACCTTAAAGACTAACAGATTTATTTGGGCATAAGCTTTTGTGGGTAAAAAACACCACTTCTTCAGATGCATGGAGTGAAAATTACAGATGCAGGCATTATATAATGTCACATTAAGAGAAGGGAGTTACCTCAGAAATGGAGAACCAGTGTTGACGGGGACAATTCGATCAGGGTGGATGTAGTCCACTCCCAATAATAGATGAGGTGGTGTCAATTCCAGGAGAGGTAAAGCTGCTTTTGTAATGAGCCAGCCACTCCCAGTCCCTATTCAAGGCCAAATTAATGGTGTTAAATTTGCAAATGAATTTTAGTTCTGCTGTTTCTCTTTGAAGTCTGTTTCTGAATTTTTTTTGTTCAAGTATAGCTACTTTTAAATCTGTTATAGAATGTCCAGGAAGAGTGAAGCGTTCTCCTACATACAAATTCAAGCTAGAAGTGCAAAAACTTTACAGAAAGGGTAATTAACCATTTCAACAATTTATCTAGTGATGTGGTGGATTCTCCATCACTTGAAGTCTTTAAAATCAAAATGAGATGTCTTTCTAAAAAGATACGCTATAACTCATCCAGAAGTTATGGGCATGATACAGGAATCACTGGGTAAAATGTTATGGCCTGTGTTAGGCAGGAGGTCAGACTATAGTATCATAATGGACCCTCCAGGCCTTAAAGTCTATATGAATGTATTAACTGAAATACTGTGCTGTCTAAAAATGACACTTGATGTATTTCATCTTTATTTGACCTGATTTTCGTAAGCTTGTATGGTCTGGGTTATAATGGGCCTCTCTCTGCCCTTGTAACTTTTCCATTCTGTACCTGTAATTTTCAAGATGCAAAAAAAAAAACAAAAAAACCCACAAAAAAAGTCTATGGGAGCAATTAATGAGATGCAGATATCTCAGAAGCTGATTCCTGTGTTCAACATCTGATATCAGTTGCACCTTCATACTATTGCAGTGCAAAAGTTTTAAAAATAATGTAAACACTTGGCACAGGCTGGATTTGCATCTTTAAGTGGGATTTATGGAAATACCACACCAATGAAGTGGTCATAATTGGCACTCTATTAGAATCATGATGACACTTCACACATATTTAGCACATTCCCCCTAAGGCTCCCCAAGAGCTCTACACATGTTTGATTAATTTAGTTTGAGGGCTAGGTGCTTTTACTCAGTTGGGAAAACCAAGGAACAGAGAGATTGACTAGTCTTTTGCAGAGCTGGACATGGAGTTGGAATAGGTCTACAGATTCCTTGGCCTGAGCCTGGAACACAAAACCATTGTTCCTTCCCTTAGACCACTTTTCCTTCCCATTAAACTAACGCTGCTTTCCTGATATAGTTCTTGTTTTAGAGTCTCAGTAACTGCAGTCTGCAGGCTAGAAAAGGCAAGATTACCTGCTACCCAAACTATCTGCAGTGGGTGTGTGGAGAAAAAGTTTGCCTCCTTCCTAGCCTATTTCTGGATCTATTCAGTGAAGCTCGATTGAAAAGTAACTTTGAAGTTTGTCAAAATGAGTGTTGCTCACGATATTAAATGGGCGGTCAGTCAGTCTGTGTGACCCACTCATTATTAGTGTCCCTCCCCGAGGACTGTTAGTAAAATTCTCATCATCTGGCTATTATTCCTGTAATGAGAGATTTCCTATTTGAAATCAATCTTCAGCAGCACTGACATTTTATACCCAGGGTCCCAGCCCCACTAATAAAATAAATCTGGCACATTATACACACAGTATAGGGATAATGAATGGAATATGTCCATGTGATTCATGGTTGGTAGAGCCACTTGACAATATAACCTTCCTAACTAGTGAAGATACATTGGCTAGGCCAACTGCCTTCAGGTCTGCTACATGTACTAAATTTATATTAGAATCTGGTCAAATAGTCAACAAATGGATTGAGTTGATTCATTGCTGTTGGACAGCTATAAAGTTGAAAGTCAGAATGATGAAAAGGATATAAAGCTAATCATTGTCAAGATGAAAAAAAGACAACAGGTGAATGAAAAAGTGAGCCTAAAATCTGAACCATTGTTTAATTTGGGAGGTTGAAGTTCATTTAGGTTTGAAACTGAATTTGGCTCCAAGTGAGAGCCAGAACTGGAAAGGGCATGTTTCCCCACAAGATTTCATCACTGTTCAATTGAAACTCTACCCCCAATTCTCCCTCAAATCTGAACATGGAATGTAGCCTGAAGCTAAACCAGATCCACATCCAAACACATAGTCTCTTCTGTTCAGTTCTACAAAAGATGCACCATTGACCAGCATGAAAAAAAAACTAAATAAAAAAAGACAACATGGAAACCAACAGGGAAATAGGAGTTCAATAGCTGCTACTGGACTTCATAGTTTGGACCTCCAGCATTGACACTCTTCACCTTAAAGAACTGAGAGTTATATCAGAAATTGTAGAAGGATTTTTAAATGGAAAAATTCCTGAGCACTTGCAATGCAGTGAAAATGACAGTCTATGCAGATGGTGTGGGAGGCTGATTGGAAGGTCTCATGTGAAGTGTTTGAGAATTTTAGAAATTTTGCAAAGGTGCTACAAGATTTACTGATAAGCAAAGAGCACTGAAAATACCAAATTTATCTTTCCATACACTAAACTGTACTCATTTAAAACTGGATTGAAAAAAAACAATTGAAAAATAACAAAATACTGAAGATAGTAACATCCAGAAAATATGTAATGGTGGAAGCAATTCTGGTTGCATTTTATAGTTACCAATAACCAAAGCTCATCAAATTGGAATGCCATCCTTTGGAGTGGTTTTCTTGCTATAATTGCCTCTTGCTGTTCTTCTGACTTGTGGTGTTACTTTTGCAAAATTTCTAAAATTCTTAAATACTGCACATGGGACTCCTTAGTTGAGCTAATATACATACACGCCCCTCCCCCCTTAGCAATATGGGAATAGCAGGGTGATTGTGACCTCCTGTCACTTGTTGGGGGTTGCAACATCTGTGCTGAGAACCCAAGATCTACATATTCACAAAAAACAACCAATAGTCTGAGCAGACTGAAGGAAACTAGAGAAAATACTCTAATTATTAACACCAGAGAACTGTCATCTGATTTGCACCATCTCAATTTATACTATAAGCCCCTCAGAGCAAACACTATGTCATATAGCACTTACCTAATAATCAATAGCAAATTGATGCTCATTTGTACAAGTCTGGGGCCTGTATTAAGACTGAAGAATTAATGCCTATATTTTTACAAAATTTGGCCAGTCAGACAATGTCAAGCTGTATCTGTGCCCTCATGATATTTGTCATCAAAAGTAACAGCCTCACATAAATCATGGAAGAGACATGCAATAGCAAGTTGAAAAGAAGAAAAACAAAACTGGTGACATATTAAGACATATTATTTTTGAGAGTTTTAGCTGATCATTGTCGAAAATCGTTCTCCGAGAACAAATAGATTCCTCTTGAGCTCAGTGTGCCTATTAAGGCTTAGTCTTTCCCCAGTGCCCTCTTAGGATGTGACTGCGTGCTGTACTCACTCAGCCCCTCATCCAGGTGGTCCACTGTTCAAGTCTGGAGATGGAAAGTCAGCCTTCTGGCTCAGGTCCACTGGAGGTCACCTATTCTGGGGTTCAGGAGAAAAGAAACAGAGGCCCAAACATGCCACAGGCCTCTCTTCCTTCAGGGTGACCCTGGCAATCAACACAGTCTGTCTTAATGTCACCAGGCAAGCAAATGTCATGAGGTAACCAGTGTGTGTGTGTGTGTGTGTGTGTGTGTGTATTAAGAGGGGTAGCAGAGATTAGGAGTAAGAGATTAGGAATAAGAGCAGAACTAGAAACAGGCCGGAATCAAAACTTTCAGTCCAAACTAGAGTTGGTGGAAAAATATTTATTTTTCCTAGTAAAACTAAACATTTCCAGCCCAAACCAATAGTTTTCAGGTTTTGGATTTTAATGAAAATGAGAAATTTGCTACAGAAAGCAGACACTTTTCACAAAAAATTACATTTAGTCAAAAACCCTATTTTCTATGGTGAAATGGTTTCAACAGAAAATTTTCAACCAGCCTAATCACCTTAAAATTATACACAGGTGTGGGAGACAACTTCATGAGAATACCGCGTAAGACTTTGTTGGTGTCAAATCCAGACCTGAACTCTACTTTAAATCTAAGCCATATCCAAACACTGGCTCCTCAGATCATTTTTGTTTGTAACAGTTCGCTTTCTTGTCACAAATAACTCTCATAAATCAGGGCAAATAGCAAGAAAAAGTCCTAGTGACCATGTTCACTCACCTGAATTGTGCCTCAATCTGACCATGGTCAGAGCCTTTTCTTTTTTCTTTTCCATAGACATTGGTATTTTGTTCAGGGAGGAACTTTTATTCAAACATATTCAGGTGCTTGTGCATTAACAAGAATATTCACACTGGAAATGCTTACATTAGATCATCCAGTCAGGGAACACAAACCATATCAGGTGACTAAGTTGCCTAATTACATAGCTGAAAGGGCAGATGGAGAATTCTGAATGTTTGATATGGCCCACTATGAACAGTGCATGAACAATGCACAGGCCTAAATGTGTTGAGGAAAATTATTTGCCAATCAATAATGAATTACCAAAATATTGGTAAAATTCATGATCTAAAAACTTGTTCTCAAATAGAAAATCCAATAACTAAATTGCTGGCACAAACATTTCAATCAGTTCTAGCATTGTGTGAGTGCTACCTACAGGATACAGTACTGGCTAGACTGTAAACTGCATATACATACTTGTACATTTCCCTTGCGTGGATAAGAAGGGTCATTTCTTCAAATCTTGTAAGTTTTCCTGCACAATTGAGGGTGCTCACTTAAATCTCAGAGTTGCTATGTGAATGTAGACCACAATTTGAGTCAAATTCTGCTTGGTTATGCCTATCACTGCATATGTCTTATTGGGGTTGCATGGGTTTAACGGAGGTTAGAGCCTGGCTCTGTGTTTATAGTTTACCTAGCCATGCTATTAAATATACATACACACACAAACAAACACAAACCTGCCTTGTAAACATTATTTTTTGTAATCATGCTTATAGCTGCAGCTAACTCGTGCTGATTTACATCCAAACTTAATTTACAAAGATACAGTTTAATGGCCATTAGAAAGTAGCTCTAATTAGAATACACATTCCTCCGGGCAAAAGAGGCAAGTTTCCCGTATAAACAGACATTACAAATTTGTATAAAAATGTTTTAAACAACAAAAAGGAAAACATACAACTTCTCTGTATTTATAACTTCACCAGTTGTGTGCATGTGAGTCCATTTATATCAAGCATCTTATTTAACTTTTTAGTGGCACTTTTTAGTTGCACTTCTCTAACAGTTTTGTAGCAAAATTGAAATGAGTATAAAATGTGGTACACAAAACAAGGCACAGTTTTTTTCTTAACCTCACATTTAGAGAATCAACTGAAATAAACTGCAAGGAAAGAGTAAAATTTAGCGCTGACTTGACAAGAAATTTTTATTACTGCTTTCTTCAGCAATGCTGGACTTTTGCCAGGATCGCCAGAACCATATGATTCCAAGGTGCAGAAACTGCAGTGATGAGAGCATGGTCATTTTCTTAGCAATATGTGCAGTAGATTGAGCGTAAGTCAAGATGTAGATTGGATACACGTGTGGGATGCTGAACAGAGGCAGCTGATGCAAGACAGAATGAAGAAGTGCACTGCAGGGAATAATAAAAAAATGCATATTATTGAATAAACTTTTAGCAATGGGTGGGTACATGATCAAATGCAACATTTCTTGAAGGTTTAGATAAAGCATCAAGAGCATTAATTCTGCTCTCAGATCCACACCCAGGATTTCAAGTCTGGTCTTTCTACATGCTTAGAACTCAATTTGATAAAGGAGTGAACACCACATGAAAGCTGCAGTGCTGAAGACAGAAGAGAATTTGGCCAGAGAAGCTTACTTTTGAATGTTTATTTGTGTGAGGAGCCTTGCTAATTTGCATTTCATTAATGCATGTATTTTATGATTTACACTCAAATATGTCTTCCTTTCCATGCCCTGGCAAAAATGCAATAGCAGAATGTCAGCGTAAAATTATAGGTTTCAGAGTAGCAGCCGTGTTAGTCTGTATTTGCAAAAAGAAAAGGAGTACTTGTGACACCCTAGAGACTAACGAATTTATTTGAGCATAAGCTTTCATGAGCTACGAAAGCTTATGCTCAAATAAATTTGTTAGCCTCTAAGGTGCCACAAGTACTCCTCTTTTTGCGGATGCAGACTAACATGGCTGCTACTCTGTATTTGAATTTGTAAACTTTCAGGTCATGCTGAGCCCTATGTAACAGCCACTTTGAGTTTACCAGCTTCTGGAGCTCCAGTCTGAGCCTTTAGGGGGCCCTTCCAAAAGGGACTACAAGTAAAATAGCTGCCCCAGTCCTCTGACCTCATTGCCGGCATGCTTGGAGTCAGGGGTAGGGACAGATGGTTCTAGAAACTCCTGCTGAGGCTGATAGGGAGGCGTCTGCCTGGGGCAATCTGTACAAGCAGTCCAAGGGATTAAAGACAAGCAGCTTAACAGCTCCCAATAAGGGAACAGCCTGATAGACACAGGGAGAGCATGTCGTTTCAGTTTTGAGTTTGGAAACTGGAGGAGAGACAGTGCAGCTCATGGAGTCCCTGCTAAACTCCTACTTCCCTTGAAGTGAGTTTCACGCTGCTCTGAGACTCTAGCTGCATAAACCAGGCAGTTTCGACACTGCAGCAGTCCACATCCAGAGGGAGAGATCTGATCCAGCACTGGCTACTGAGAGCCAGGTGAAACCCTAGGAGGCTTCCAGACCCAGGAACCAGTGATCCCAGCTGGAGTCTGGAGAGGACCCTGCCCTACCCAGGGGTGAAGAAAAAGCAAGGTGACTTTTATTTAAGCCAGCCAATGCCACAGTGCTGCGACACTCCATCTCAGGACATTGAACCTCAGCTGTACCATCTGCCTCAGAGAGGTGCCAGGGAGGAACTGGGGTTTGCAAGTGTTGGGAGGAAGGGAATTCCTTTATTTTTAATATTCATTAATAATTAATGAACCTTAACCCTTCCATTCTCCAGATCCTATTTTCCCATTGCCAGTACAGTCCCCCTTTGTTATGCTGTTATTTCCGGTGTGTCATTCCTTTGCAGAGATTTTTTTTATTTACCTTATTGTTCCTTGCTTAATGGGCTTTACACACCTTGCAAGCTATCAGTATTTTAACTGATTTTCGCAAGGGGTCAGCAGGCCTGGGTCTATGGCAAAGTGAAGTGTCACTTCGAGTGGAGGCACCAGATGCCAGAAAAGAACTCAGATCCCAAACCACATGAGGACAGGGCAGAAAATGCTCCAACACTGGTGATCGCAAGCACCACAGAGAGAAAAGAGAGGAGTCTTAAGCCACACGTCAAGGATGGGGCTATAACTGTCTGTATTAGGGAGTCTGGCGAAGGAGCTTAATAAGTGTGTTGGAGGATGGGGAGGGAATCTTTAACTAACCTAAAAGCGGACTACTGTCCAGAGATGCTGTAAGGAACAATAAATCCTGAAGCCTTATTTTCCTTTCATATCAGCATAAATCAGGACTGGAATCAGTGGTTTAGAACTGATATAAGTGAGAGGAGAAGGAGTCCCAAGAGAATGAGGCCAATAGTATCTATTCTAGGAGAGAACTTTTTGCTCAGGATTTTTCTGTAATTTGTTTTAACGTCACAGATTTAGGCTAGAAATGGACGTACTGTGACCAAATGCACCCTTTATACCATTGTAATAATACTTGTACAAAATATGCCTTGTAAGGTATCATTTGAAAACTAAACTTGCTGGTCAATAGTATCATGATAAAATGTGGGTAGCAACGTTATATGTAGGGCCCTACCAAATTCACCATTTTGGTCAATTTCACGGTCATAGGATTTTAAATGTCATAAATTTCATGATTTCAGATATGTAAATCTGAAATTTCACGGTGTTGTAATTGTAGGGGTCCTGACCCTAAAAGGAGTTGTGTGTGTGCGGGAGTGTCTCAAGGTTTTTCTAGGGGTGGTTGCAGTACTGCTATCCTTTCTTCTGTGCTGCTGCTGGCGACGGCACTGCCTTCAGAGCTGGGCAGCTGGAGAGCGGCGGCTGCTGGCTGGGAGCCCAGCTCTGAAGGCAGAGCCATTGCCAGCAGCAGCGCAGAAGGAAGGATGGCATTGTATGGTATTGCCACCCTTACTTCTGTGCAGCTGCCTGCAGAGCTGTGCCCTCCATCAGCAGCTGTTGCTCTTCAGCCACCCAGCTGGGAAGGTAGCAATGCAGAAGCAAGCATGGCATGGTATGGTATTGCCACCCTTACTTCTGCGTTGCTGCTGGCAGGGCGATGCCTTCAGAGCTGGGCACCCAGCCAACAGCCACTGCTCTCTGGCCAGCCAGCTCTGAAAGCAGTGCAGAAACAAGGGTAGCAATACCACGACACCCTTAAAATAACCTTGTGACCCCCCTGCAACTCCCTTTTGGGTCAGGACCCCCAATTTGAGAAAGGCTGGTCTCCCGTGTGAAATCTGTATAGTGTAGGGTAAAAGCACACAAGATTTCACAGGGGGAGACTAGATTTCATGGTCCATGATGCGTTTTTCATGGCTGTTAATTTGGTAGGGCCTAATTATATGTACATTTTTTAACAGAAGCTGAAATTATCACTGAAATGTGTTTACCAGACAAGCCATGGAAGGGGGTCAACCTGTTCCTCGAAGACAGAAGATAAGCTGATACCTCTAGTCAGGTGTCAAAGTTGATGGGCAATCACCGCTCAAGTGGCCATTCTTTGTCAGCGAAGGGGGGGGGCAGGAACAGATCGATTTGCATTGCAAGAAACAACAACATGGAACCTCTTTCACTGCGAGACTTCATGCCTCCATCCTTGAAGGCATGTTGGAAGGTACTTTATCTGTGGGTAACTCTCAGGAAAATGCATTTCAAAGGTTGACTGGACTATAAAAGTCAAGGGCAAAACTCCTCTCTTTCATCCAAGAAGACAAAGAAACCAGCCTTTGGACTTTGTGAGAGATACTGACTTGTAAATTTGATCAGAAATGATGATGGGAGCCTGTGGTAAGGATTTTTACCTTGAACCAAGTCTAGTATCTTAAGTCTTAGCTACTATCTTTATTTCTCTTGTAACCAGTTCTGACTTTCATACCTTATACTTGTATTCACTTAAAATCTCTCTTTGTTGATAAACTTGTTTTATTCTTTAATAAAAACTAATCCAATGTTGTGTTTAAACTGAATCGTTTGGTAATGCAAATTAAAGTAGCAAGCAGTCATACACTGACCCATTTATAGGGGCAATGGACCTCTAATATCTGAACTGTCCAGGAGAGGACTGGACAGTGGAGAACACACCTTTTTATGGAAAATCCTGGACTGAGAATTTGGTGGGGCCACCCAGGCAGTAGTAACCACTGCTGGAAACCAGACTGTGGTTGGTGTGTTGTTGACAGGCTGCTGGGGTCAGAGTGGCTGGACCAGGACTGCAGTTATACACAGACACTCAGGGTGTGACCTGCATGCTGTTAGGCTGTTTGTGAGAGGCCCAGGTTGGGAGTTACAACAACAAGGCATTGTGAGGCACCCAAGTTGCAGGCCAGGTGGTGAAATAACCCTGACTGGTCTGGATTGCACCCCACAATGTGATATCTACGGAGGGGACGGTGTTTAAATTTGTTTCTGTCACTGCTTTTTACAGCTGAATGGTTTAACCTTGGCCCTTTCACTTTGCACAAACCTGTTAAATGCCAATGTTTTATCAGCTTGTGACAAAGTTCCTCCTCTGCCTTGCTGGGTCCTGCGCTTTTTGGCAGATTTGCTCACCTCAGAGGTTCACAGGAGCCATCAGTTTGGCCGCTTCTGCTAGAGGCTCAAACCTGCCATTCACTCAGCTAACCTCATCACTGGCCAGCATAGGGGAAATAGAGAACAATCCCACCTAGTGGGTCAGGGACAGGCCAGATTCCTTTCCAAATTAGACCTTCCCTTCTGGTGTTGCTCACAGACCAGGTCAACTCCTCCTGTGTCCGATCAGGAGTTGGGGGGAGCTGTTACCAGCAGGCGGGGGGGCGGGAAGGAGGAAAACCTTTTATGGTGATAATCAAGGTGGGCCATTTCCAGCAGTTAACAAGCAGACTTTCTTGTTAACTGCTGGAAATGGCCCACCTTGATTATCCCCCCCCCCCTCCTGCTGGTAATAGCTCATCTTAAGTGATCACTCTCCTTACAGTGTGTATGATAAAACCCATTGTTTCATGTTCTCTGTGTGTGTGTATATAAATCTCCCCACTGTATTTTCCACCAAATGCATCGATGAAGTGAGCTGTAGCTCACGAAAGCTTATGCTCAAATAAATTTGTTAGTCTCTAAGGTGCCACAAGTCCTCCTTTTCTTTTTGCGAATACAGACTAACATGGCTGCTACTCTGAAACCTGTTGTTCATTAGTTGTCCCCCGTAATTATTTGGCTTTCCAGGTCCTGTGGACCCCCCTTTTAGGCTGGGGGGATCCTTTAGCAGTGGATCCCAATACAACCAGACTCCTGTAGGGGCTTCGTCCACCCACTTCCCAGATCCCAATAGGACCAGACTCCTGTACCGCACTGGTCTGGGTCTCTATAAAGTTATATAGTTAGCTATAAAGCTATAAAGTCTGAGTGAATGTAATACTGATTCCGCAGGCCAAGCTCTGCACTCAGAGCGAACACTTGTGGATTCCATTGACCTGCCCAAGAGCTGGGGACAAAGGGAGGTAGCATATTCAGCACCCATCTTTAAAGTCTCATCTGGCTGGGAACTGCATGAAAGAGCATGAATGTCTTCAGAAGTCTCTTGGTGCAATGATGGTGCGTGGAAGTGAAGGCACTGATCTGGGTAAGAAAGACTGACACTGAAATGAAGCCAGCTGGATGGAGACAGGCTCAGTAATGCACAATAAACTGAAGTGGCCAGACAATACTGAGGGCTCATCTAATCCCAAAAGACACACAAACACTCTGTTTGATTATAGAAGCAACAATAAAACAGGATAAAGTGCAGCTAAAAGCAATAGCTGCAGTGAGTCAAAAAAAGGTCATATTTTAAACTATACTATTGATGAAGCACAGAGCCAAGTTTTAGAAATGTGGGCTCAAAAAGCCTAAACAAAGGGAATAAATGGCACTGTTATAGACATTGGCTCATATTGTACATGCTCCTCCTGAGCAAAATGGTATGGAAAGGAACGAACTAATATAAAAACTTTGGTGCTTTGCTGTGTTCATTGAGGAAGTGCTTTCTTTCCTCTGAGGTGTGGCGCTGGCAGGTGTACAAAGGCAGAAGTGCTGCAAATATAAGCAGAGGGCAAGAGGCCACAGAACAATAATTGTCCAAGCCTATGGATCTCAGTCATTAGCACAAAAAAAAAAATCCTTGTATCATCGGTCTCCCGGCACACCAGCAATGGCAGCACAATACATTGTCTAGCCATTTCATGGCTACAGTCTGTGATCTTTCTAAGCGGGTTCACAGAGCAAGGAGCAGAAGTAAATATTGCTTCAACCAACATTAACTGTTAGCAACCTTAGCCCTGTAAGATATGTAGATTCTTCCTGGCAAACCAGTTCTCCAACCTCGCTCCCCACGTACACACTGGAAATGAGTGAAAAGAATGTGACAGAATAACGATTACCTCTATCTTCTTGCCCCAGAAAGTACTGATGTTTTAACCATCCCCTTATTATCAGGAAAGAGGGAGCAGTGACACCACCATGAAGGAGAAGAGATTAGAATGTGATCGAAACCTAGTTTTATGAGGAAGATCTATTTTCTTGTAATGTCTCTTTTCCATCTCTCTTCCATATGTTGAATGTCTCCCCTATTGTTTGTTTATCCATATGGTGGTGTCCCTCCCACCTCCCATGTTACTTCCCTGCCATATGTGCTGTAGCAGCAGCAGTGGCAGAGTGTCCGTGAAACTGACTGACAGTCCAATCTTGGAAGAGCCTGAATATTGCACTTCAGAGAGCAGGAAATCAATCAGGTTCACTGACACTAACGGGAAACAAAACAGGAAGACATTCAATCCACCCTCCTTCATTTAAGCGAAGGACAGCAAGTTTCAGAGCGCTTCATATTAAGATTACTTTTAAAGTGTTGAAAATAGGTTATGCCACCCATTACCATACAGTGGTACTTATATAGTATAGTGCAGTGTTCCCCCTTGCTTAGTGCAGTAACTCACATAGCACAGCATTTAATTTAATATGGAGATATACCTATCTCATAGAACTGGAAGGGACCCTGAAAGGTCATTGAGTCCAGTCCCCTGCCTTCACAGCAGGACCAAGTACTGTCCCCTATTTTTGCACCAGATCTCACAGAACTCACAACCCTGGGTTTAGCAGGCCAATGCTCAAACCACGGAGCTATCCCTCTCCCTTCCAAGACAAGGTAATTGTTGGCTAAAGTTGAGCTTTATAATGGTGACTACAATAGCCTATTTCGGAAGTCAGATGCAATATTAGTTTTAGTTAAAGGGGTATATTATCTCCTCCTCATTATAACACAATTCTGCAATTAATGTATCATTATATTATATATCAGTAAATATAGTAAAAACTTTTCACTTCTATAACTTAAACATTTTAAAGTGAAGTCTGACCGTCCTTGTCAGGTAGGTATTATTAGCTGATTTTGCAGATGGGAGACTGAGGCACAAGAAGCTCCAGTTTTCAGAGCTTCTGAGTACACTCAGCTCCCGCTGACATCAACAGGAGCTGCTGGTGCTCAGCATGCATGAAATCAGGCCATAGGTAACTTGTTGAAGGAGGACTGTGGCAGTTTCAGGAACAGCATGCAAATCTTCTGACTCTCAGCTCTGTGCTTTCATGATATAATCATTCTTCTCAGTGTAAGGCTGCGTAACTTGTTCAGATGGACTGGGTTCTTTAGTGGGCTGGCAACAGGATGTAGCAACTTTCATTTCTAGGTAATTGGTTCAAATTCACCTCAGGGCCAGAATGAAGGAAAAGTAATGGATAAATTCTGTGAAATTAATTGGTGGTCTCAGTGGATCACGTCTGGCACTCTTGTTGGCAATCTCAGAAGAGAGGCTAAGGACTGCACTGACAGGAAGACTATGAATGCAGTAATATTCTGTTTATCTCTATGTCTTCTAAGCAATCAATCCTAATGATTCATCATTTCACAATGTTTAAAATAGTTTTAAAAGCAATATAGGGAACAGAAAAAAAAATGCAGGTAGCAACTGGTGATTAAAACAGACTCCTTGAGGTACAATATGCAATAGGATAGAGTATCAATGAACTGCTAGAGAGAGCAATTAATATTTCAACAGGATATAATGAGATGCCCAAAGTAGGAAGGTCACATTCATTAACAAAGCCCATCAGCAAACTCTGCTGCTATTGAAAATGGGTGTAGTAAATACACATAATCCTCTCATCATTTAAATTACAGATTACTGAATGGCTATAGCTGATAGGTAATTAGTGCTTCTCTGAAAACAGCCTCCTTACATTAATACCTTTGTAAGTTTTACCTCAGTGATTTCTTTATTAACCAGTTGTGGTGTTGGAAATAAACAGCATGCAAACAGAATATAGTGTAAAAAGAAACAGCAAACAACCTCAGTGGTTAACTTTGCAGTGACAGCTCCAAATTCTCTGGTGAAGGGACATCCCTTTGAAAATAATGGGGCCATTCTCTTGTACCCCTGTTCCAGGATAAGCTCTACTTCTGAGCTCTCTCTCAGTCTCTTCAAGGGTAGCCTTCCAAGTGCCAGACCCAGTGCCAACACTTCTCAGAGTGGAATCCTGTGATTCATCCCACTTATAGAGTGGGTTTCTAGGTTACAAAACCCCTGTTTAGCAACCATGTTTCCCCAACAGATCCAACTATATTTAGCCCCTCCTACAGGCTTCCATTCAGGAACCTGTGATTAGATGAAAAGGCAGTGACCCTGATAAGTTTTTTCAAAACGAAGTATGTATTCATGCATAGGACTAAAGCAATCAGAGAGGCAAGGGTTAGAACAACAGAAGATCTACACACATGGCATCTTATCTAAGCATAGCATTTCCTTCAAGCCTTAGTTAGGTCCAATTTAGCCCTTACGCCCACTCTCCTTGAGACTGGGTTACAACCTTTTTTGCAGACCTGCCTCTGCCTTCAGTTTCACAGTCAGTGCTTTTAACAATTTCCAAATTCTTTCTTCAGATTTTCTCTCCGCAGGGCCATGGTTCTGCCATAAACTAAGGGTGGTTGTGCTCCCAAAAGAGCAACATCCTTTGACACCCATATTTTTGTCAAGTATCAAGGATTTACAACCACTGTCTGCCTTTGTGCAGATGTGTAAACCACCCAAGACTGAGTTAACTCTTTACTATCATACTAATACATGGATACAATCAAATAGAAGAGGTACACAGCATATCAACAACAACATTTCAGATATCTCTCATCTCTTCACACTTCCTACTACACATTTGTATATTTTGCTGTTAGTGAGTGACTTTCACTTGGGTCACTCCTTGGGTTCTGGCAACTTCTGATGACAAGACAGGCTGTGAGCACCTAAATTAGGATACAGAGGTGCAAGCAACCTGAACCCGCCCTGTTCTGCCAAGAGGCTGGAAGTGCAGGTGTAACCCATAAGTGTGCAATGCTAGCCAGAGAAGGGGCGAGTCCAGAACACCTAGAAAATGCTTGATTGAGTGCATTCCTTGGACAGCTTTCATCTCTTACGGTGTCCCAGATAGATTCTAAAGCTGTCCCACTTACGTGAAAATAAGTTGCAGCATTGATTTAGTTCTGCCATAGAAGTAAGGTACCTGTGGTCCTACAGGATATATCTGTAAAATTATTTAGTCCCTAGCACATAGGGAGCCAGGATGAACTAAGTGGCTAGCTTTGATGTCAGTGGTGGTCCTTGGTGAGGCATTTTAGGTTCATACTAGGATACTAACTTTCCTTCATTCCATTACATACGTTCACTAATAAAGGGCACATTTGAAAGTGCCCTTCAGTGCTGTATTGTGGCTGAGAGGCTGGTTAATGAAGTACTACTGCTGCTTTGAAATCCCCTTACTGAAAGGTGCACTTTGCAATAAGGGGACCCAGAGCCTCTGCTGCATAAGAATCCCTCATCTTGTAGTGCTAAGCTTGTCTCTTTCACCAACAGAAGTTGGTCCAATAAAAGATATTACCTCACCACCCTTGTCTCTCATACATAAATTATCAGCTGTGAATTATACACAGAATTGGGCAAAGGTACATTGATTTTCTTAATTTATTCAGGGTAGCAGTATCCCTGGTTTCCCAGTGAGAGAGCCTTCACTGTTTGTCACTAATTTCTGGTGAATACCCTTTCCCATGTCTCAAGGCCTCTGGATATTGCTTTGCAGGTCATACAGTTCGCAAGCCTACTACAAAAATGTAAACCCTTTCAGGCAACCTAGAGAAATCTCCAAAGATTCTAGAAATGAACAAAAATATATCAGTCGTTCAGTCTAGGTAGCTCACACTTGCCATTGCAAAAACCAAACACAATCCTCTTTTGGGGATACTGTTCACCTAATGCTGATCTCGCACCTCTCTTATCCCTTCATTCTCCATTCACGTCAGTGGAGTCACTACTGATTTACACAGATGTGAGCAAGATCAGAAATAGACCTCATATTTAGATAATGATGTTTTTTAGTTACATGCAGCACAGGTTTTATTCAATACCTTTAGGGCAGTATATGTATAGTATGATAGTATAGATATGTTCCGTATATCAGACTACATATTTCCGTAAAGCCTCTAATTTTTGCTCGTGTAATTAGTTGGCACCCACTTTTTAATTGCATACACAAGCCAGACATGTTTCTGACTCAGTACAAATCTGCCACTGTACTACTGAGGGCACACTTAAATCTGACTAAAAATCAGGGCCCTAACGTATAATACATAACACTACATACTATAGCACTATGTGCATTTCTGTTTATTGCAGTAGGGATACCAGGATTATGGCTGAGATGTCACTTCTATTCCATGGTTAAGAGCATGCATCACCAATATGAAGCACTTTATTAGGAATTGTTTTATATAAAAATAAATAATTTATATATGCTCTTACCTTCATTAATTATCTTTAGGCATCTGTTCCTTTTCTGGTGGGCTTCGAGTTGGGGACTAAAAAGATGCATACAATTTATAAACAGCCATGAACGCTACATGAGCAGTTAGGACAATATAGAATGTTGAAAAATGTAGTGAGGTCACAAAGTCTATAGTTAGAGTGAGTTATTGTTTTGACACAAAGTGATATGTTAATTTTTAAAATTCTCCTTTAAATTCTCCAATATCCCTTCTATATTTCTGGCAGCCACTTAAGTAATGTTTTCCTTCCAAGGTGTTAAATACGGAAAATGCTATGGGGAAAACTGTGAAACTTCTATAAAAATAGGTCATTTTTGTTGGAGAATGGGCTAGGGGTCTGACCCTTGCCTCTGACTATACAAGAGTCCCCTCCTGTTTGTTTGGGTACATGCAGCTGCAAGGATGGAGTGGCTTCTGAGGGAGATTGAGAGGTTGGGGAGTATTGTAAAGACACTGGGCCTCTCTGAGAACATCCCAGCCATGGTCTTTAACATCTTGGTTCTTGGTCATTCCATGGAGTTTAAGGAGGGGTGAAAGTAACTTAAAGGATTTACCGGTATGCCGGAGTCCTGAGCAGGGGGTGGGGCCTGTCATAAATATAAAGGGAAGGGTAAATACCTTTAAAATCCCTCCTGGCCAGAGGAAAAACCCTTTCACCTGTAAAGGGTTAAGAAGCTAGGATAACCTCGCTGGTACCTGACCAAAATGACCAATGAGGAGACAAGAGACTTTCAAAAGCTGGAGGGTGGGAGAAACAAAGGCTCTCTCTGTCTGTGTGATGCTTTTGCTGGGGACAGAACAGGAATGGAGTCTTAGAACTTAGTAAGTAATCTAGCTAGATATGCGTTAGATTCTGTTTTCTTTAAATGACTGAGAAAATAAGCTGTGCTGAATGGAATGTAGATTCCTGTTTGTGTGTCTTTTTGTAACTTAAGGTTTTGCCTAGAGGGATTCTCTATGTTTTGAATCTAATTATCCTGTAAGGTATTTACCATCTTGATTTTACAGAGGTGATTCTTTTACTTTTTCTTCTTTTAAGAACCTGATTGCTTTTTCATTGCTCTTAAGATCCAAGGGTTTGGGTCTGTGTTCACCTATGCAAATTGGTGAGGGTTTTTATCAAGCCTTCCCCAGGCAGGGAGGTGCAAGGTTTTGGTGAGGATTTTGGGGAAAAAGACGTTTCCAAACAACTCTTTCCCGGTTATATATCTGTTAGACACTTGGTGGTGGCAGCAATAAAGTCCGAGGGAAAAAGGAAAATAGTTTGTACCTTAGAGAAGTTTTAACCTAAGCTTGTAAAAGTAAGCTTAGGAGGTTTTCATGCAGGTCCCCACATCTGTACCCTAGAGTTCAGAGTGGGGAAGGAACCTTGACAGGGCCTCAACCAGAAGAGGTGGGGCCTTTAAAGACCTGGGCCCTTTAAATCAAGATTTAAAGGCCCAGGGGCTCCAGCTGGGCCCTTTACATCACCCCTGGAGCTATCAGCTGCAGAGCCCCAGGGGTCAGGGTGATTTAAAGGGCCCGGGGCTCCGGCCGCTGCTACTATAGTGGAGCTCTGGGCCCTTTAAATCACCGACGGAGCCCCAGGGGCTCCTGGCTGCTGCCTCTACCCCAGGGCTCGGGTGGACATTTACAGGGCCTGGGGTGCCACTGCCACAGCAGTGGCCGGGAGCCCCTGGCCCTTTAAATCACTGCCAGAGCCCTGCCACCGCTACCCCGGGGCTCTGGTAGCGGGGCTGGGGTGGCGATTTAAAGGACCCAGGGCTTTGGCCGCTGTGGGGAGCCCCGGGCCTCTTAAATCACTGCCAGAGTCCTGTTGCCACTACCCCAGGGCTCCGGCAGTGGGGCTCAGGCAGCAATTTAAAGGGCCTGGGTCTCCCCACAGTGGCCGGAGCTCCAGGCTCTTTAAATCACCACCAGAGCCCTGCTGCCGCTACCCCAATATGGTTAAGAAGTCTATGTTTGAAAAGTGGTATCTCCATATTTCACTTGCAAATGAATTCAAACAAATGTGGGAGCTATGAAAATATCTATACGTACCAGTTTGTTAAATGATGTGGCGTACATCATGTCTCTAAAATGAAGGCTTTCCCCACAAACTAAAGAAAGAGAAGATATGTTACTGTAATTTTTGTTTCAAGTCATGAATTAACATCTGTTGGGTGGACAGAGATGTAACCTTTTAATGTCCCAGCCTTACACTCATTATTTTGACAATTAAGTCAGTGGGAATTGTGTAAGAACTCAAGGATTAGGCCCTCAATAGTTAAAATCTGTTTCAAAAGGATCTGGGATCCCTTCCGTTCTTCCCAGTTTCTCCTTTTATGTCTCTGCCTTGTCATTCCCACCCAAGAAGGGTTGATGAAGTTCTGTCTTATGCCCATTTTGAATGCCAGCTAGAGAGACACTTTGGAGAGATGTAAGACACTGTAGCAGGATTGACAGATGTTAAGACTTGAAGGGAACATTCTGATTATCTAGTCTAACCTTCTAATGCACACAATAGAATTTCTCCTAGAATGGCAGGGCTCTCCTGTTGACCTTGAAGGTCAGGTGGCAGGTGTGGTTCATTAAGAGAGAGAGTGGCTCTCAGGAGAGAGGAAACTAGAGAGAACTAGGATACAGGAGGTCTTGGAGGGAAACACTAGGAGACAACCAAGCTCAGAGAGAAAGCTTAGTTTGAGGTTTATATCAAGTAACCGTTTGTGAACTACCAATAAAACCAAACCGTAGGAAGGGAGTGATTCTGAATAATAACTCAGGGTCTGTGTGCTCTGTTGCGAAAGCTGATAGGGATTCAACCATTTCACAGGCGCAGTGCTCCAAGTTCCTGGCAGTGTGGGGACTTTCAGACTGAAATCCTCTAGGTTACTACTACACCATTCAGCTAACCAAAATGCATTATTTCAATCTAAGGAACCGCTATATAACTTGGAATTTCTGTGCAGTAGTTTTTGCCAGAGGGGCACTCTGAAAACTACCTATGCTAAGGTGAACTTTTAAGATTAAGCTAGTATCACTTACTATTTGGATGATGTTCAATGGTGATTTTGTCTGTCAGGAAGAAAAAAGATCGTTAGAATGCATTATTTGTTTTACTGTCTTTCTGGCATTAGAGCAAGTGTGTGTGTGTGTGTGTGTGTGAGTGTGTGTATTTTCCCTCTTTGGATTGGATTGGATAACTATATAGGTGTGTAAATAGAGAGACACAGTTTCGCTTGTACACACCCACACCCACTCCCTATAGGTATAGCTATATATGAAGGGCAGATTTTTTTTTTTTTTTTTAGCAGTTTACTATTCTGTATTTGTCATAACCATACAGCTAAGGATAGCCTAGAATTCCTCCTTACCTGAAAGGGGTTAAGAAGCTCAAATAACTGGGTTGGCACCTGACCAAAAGGACCAGTGGGGAAAGAAGATACTTTCAAATCTTTGGGGGGGGGGATATTTTGTTTTGTGTGTTCTCTTGGGAAACAGAGAAGCATCAGGTCAGAAAACTCCTTCTCCTATAAACCATCCTAAAAGTCTCTCATATTACAAAAATTGTAAGTAAAAGCCAAGCAAGGCGAGTTAGATTATCTTTTGTTCTGCTTGTGAACTTTTCCTTTGCTGGAGAGAGCTTTATTCCTGTTTTTTGTAACTTTTAAACTAAGCCTAGAGGAAGTTCAGCTGTGTTTTTTAATCTTTTGTTACCCTGTAAGGTTATTTTCCATCCTGATTTTACAAAGGTGATTTTTACCTTTTTTTTAAAATAAAATCCTTCTTTTAAGAACCTGACAGATTTCTCTATTGTCCTAAGACCCAGGGGTTTGGTTCTGTGATCACTTTGTAACCAATTGGTTAGGATATTATTCTCAAGCCTCCCCAGGAAAGGGGATGTAAGGGCTTTGGGGGAAGAGGAACTCCAAGTGGTCCTTTCCCTGATTCTTTGTTAAATCACTTGGTGGTGGCCACGTACCCTCCAAGGGCAAAGAATTTGTGCCTTCGGCAAGTTTTAACCTAAACTGGTAGAAATAAGCTTAGGGGGGTCTTTCATGCAGGTCCCCACATCTGTACCCTAGAGTTCAGAGTGGGGAGGGAACCATGACAGTACTAATTGTCAAAAATAAACAGCAGGACAGGTTGAACTATTTTTTAAATGCGATTTCACATACACTGCACTTGACAAGCAATTAGTATTAATATTTAGGAACAGTTTTTAGTTACCCGAGTGACTACCTGTTTAAAAGGTACCTATTTTATATTTACTTTAAAAATGCTCCTTGATACTCCAAAGAGTACTCAACGAATACTGAGTTTTATCAGATTACTACAACACATTAACCATCAAGTCTATGTAAGTGCACTGTTTTCCAATGAAAACAGTAGTGTGGGTGATTTCCTGATTAGGGGAGCAGAGAGAAAAATAAATTTGCAAACATTTTGTGATTTAGAAATAGAATTTTGCATTGACTGTGTTCACATCCTATTTTTAACAAATGTTCTGTGAATGGAGTTTTGTTTGTATAAATATTTGCGGAAAATTTCAGGTTCATACTCAAGCTTTGTCTAACCATGAAACAAATATTTAGTTTCAAGACAGGATGAAATTTGTTTGCAGGCCATCCCATCAGGAACAAAACAATATGGTAGAATTTTAAATAATGAAAAAAACCACAGCTCACATAATGAATACTAATTATGTGACAGAGCTCTTGCAGTGAGCACTTCCCGAGCAATTCACAGGCACTAAATACGTATAATTTTGAAGAGTGAACAAGTTAGTAAAAACCAATGTGTGCTCATCGATGCGTCAAAAACAAGAAAAAAAAAAGACTAAAAATTCACCACATAAACTGTTATTAGGAAATTGATTGCCCATTTCTAGTCCCAACACTTTATTAAGCAACACAGTGCATTACAGGAAAGCTGAGCACTAGACACCAAGGGTGAAATCCTGGCCCCAAGTGAAGTCAATGGCAAAACTCCCACTGACTTCAGAAGGGTCAGGATTTTACCCTAAAGGTTGATCAAGTCTTAAAAGGTGGTATTAAGATAATACCTGTGAGTTAAACCAAGATACACAAAAGTGCTCACTAGGGTCCTGATCTAAAGGCCAACCTGGGATTTGGATTGGTACTTTAGCAGAGATATGGCATATTTATCCCTCAGTTCATGTCTTCATTGTATTGAAATGCTACTTACCATACATAATTTCTTCTGGTCTTTTCCCAATAATGCTATCTCTGAGCTGGCGTACTTTTTCCTTAAAAAAGAAACACACAAACAACAATAAAAATCAATTAACTAGGGTTGATTGTAAAAAAATGAATGAATAAATAGCTGGAAAAGTTGGCTTTTTAGTATTCTGAACATTTAGCTTCTCACCACAGGAAAATCATTTAAAAAGGCTAGAAAGAATGTTATGCTGCACTATAGGTGCAGTCTTTTAGTTTCAGCATTTATCCCCAAGCCATCAGCAAGTTACTGCATATCCAGGACTAGATGATAGTTACACTCCTATCCACATAGATTTAAACAGTCTGCATCGGTCTTTGTAGCCATAATAAGAGGTAGCCATTTTCTAGCCAATTGAGAAATAAGGTGCTAGTAGAAAGAACCTTTAGGGCCTGATCCTACCACCCTTATTCATGATAAGTAGCATCTTATTACGCAAGTAATCCCACTGATTGTCTGCAAAGACATATTGATTCTTAAATATTTATTTTTTTTGTTTAAAACCGATGTTTAGATTGAACAAATTTCAGCCCATGTATTGCTTGTGAACTGCAAACTGAAAGAGGCATTTTAATGGAGCTTCTCACAGAATAAAATACTATTCAGCATGAATACTGATACAGTAGTAGAATCATGGTCTAGGAATCTGGAAGATATCCTATTCTTCACTTCACTTTTTTTTTTGTACTTCTGATAATTGCTGGTGGGGCTACTGCCAGCGTAATGATTTGTTTGTTGCAATATAAAAATGGTTCCATTTTAGTGGTGGGTGGGAATACAATGATCCCTATATGTATATACCAGACTGTAGCATGTAATTCTGCATGCAAGCGGTTTGAAACCCGTGTAAAACCTATGCAATGTATATACAATGTCCTATATATCTGAAATGGTAGAACTTCCATTAGCTGGCTCTATTCATTTTGTGTGTAATTGAGAAAGGTTCAGCTTATTCAGTGAGAGAAGGCGTATGATGAAGAATTCAAAGATAATCATTTTTCATAGATGTTACACAGCTTTCATAGATGATCAAAACAACAAGATTTAAAAAGACAAAACAAAACATGAACAAAATGGTGCAAAAACTATGTTCTAAATACATAGTTGGGTACCAAAATACTCAACTGAAATTAAATGCTGAGAACCCACTTGTTCTCACTGAAATCAGCTGCTGGGTGCACAACACTTTTGAAAATCAGGTCCCTGGGTATGTCTATACTACAGCTGGGTGGCCAGATTCCCAGTGTGGACAGATAGACTTGTGCTAGCTCTGCTCGAGCTAGTATGCTAAAAATAGCAGTGTGGACGTTGCAGCATAGGCGGGGCCTGAGGCTAGCTGCCTGAGTCTACGCCTGCTGAACTCCTGGGTCTTAACTTGTGTGGCTAGCCCAAGTTGCATCTGCACTGCAACATCCACACTGCCACTGATAGTGCACTAGCTTGAGCAGAGCTCGTGCAAGTCTGTCTGCCAGTGCTGGGAATCACAGCTGCAGTATAGATGTACACTTATTTGGATGCCTAAGTATGGCTTTAGGACTCCAAATTTAGGTACCTATTTTTGAAACTCTTGGACAAAATGTTCTACAAACAAACATAATCCTTCAGAAGTATACCTGCTGTGTGACTTCTAAATGGCTTTTTTCATTCTTCCATTGTTTAAACTTCTCAAGTGCTTCATCCACAGTAATTGTTCCCTTCTTCACCTGTTCCTGCAAAAGGATCAGTTTTTCCTGTCCAGAAGGGATGCTGTGTCTCAAAGTGGAATCAGTGGAAGTGTCAGTTACAACTCTGTCTGTAGTTATCAAGTGTAAAAGAGTTTAAAAAAAGAACAGACGGTTAATTCATTTTTCAAAATGAAAGCTCATTTTGAGCAAGAGCATGTGAGCAGCAAATCTGTAAGGAGATGGCAATTAATCTTTACCATCTTAACCATATTTACAGCCAAGCTCTATAGAGAAAAATGCAATGAACTATTTGCTAGTGTTCTTTTGAAGTAGTGTGAAGTAGTGTGTCCTGGTGAACAAAACTTTCAAACTCATCGCCATTTGCCTGATTGGTTCACTCTTCATTAAATTAAGTTTATGTAGAAACTCCTCATTTGAGATAGTGCCGTACCATTAATTATGAAATTCCACAGAATTCAAAATGGAGTCCTGACATAAAAGAGCTGCCATATATTGGGTCAGACGATGGTCCATTTTGCCCAGTATCCTGTCTCCAATTGTAGCCTGTACAAGAGCTTCAGGGAGAGTGTACAGAATAAGGCAATTATGGAGTGATCCACCCCTGTATTCCATTCCTGGCTTCTGGCAGTCAGAGGTTTAGGGTTGCCCTGAGCATGGGGTTGCATCCCTGACCATCGTGGCCAAGAGCCATTTATATCATATGTAGACATATTATATCAGTGCCAAGTTATTTGCTTTATAAACCATGACATTACTTGGAGATAGGAGTGGAAAATCCCAAATTCCCATCAATATCCATTCTCCTCTCCTCCCAAAATCACATATCATATTTCCCAATAGCTTGTGCTCAGAGTAGGTTAGAAGCGGTTTTGAATTTTCATATAATTCACTCAACTATAATGATCAGAAAATATGCAGGGTCAAAAAGGAATCTTTTAATTTCTATGTAGCCTCATCGGACTAGGTTCTAACTAATCCCTTTGCAGGTGTGCAGTTGAAGAGAAGTAATATGGAGCTTTATGCTCCCACCCTCACAGTTTAGCCCATATGTTCTTAGTATTCTCAGCTATTGTAATGGTTGCCTGGGGGCAAAGGCAGCTGGGAGTAGGCTAAAGCAGCCCAGAGGCTGCTTTGATTTTTTGAGGAATACTGAAACAGCTCTCTGTCAGCCCCAGAATCAGGGAACTAAAAAAGGTGGCATAATGCCACTGCTGCTCTGCTCTCCTCTCCTCAGTTCCTACACAGAATGCAGCTAGGCTGAATCTCCAAATGGAAGCCATAGTATTTGTCTTTACCTACATGTAAGCTTTTAATTGATTATGTCTGATTCCTTACTGTGCCTGCATGACATCCCTTTATTCTACATGAGGGATGACCAGCTGTGCAAAGGGAAATATACCTTGATGAAGAGGAAAAAAAGTCATCATTGAGCCCCACTCTGCTCTTTTTCAAGAATATTAAGTACCAGCATACATTGGCCATGAATCTCCACCACTTTGCATCTCTGATAATAATTTACATTTGTGCTAAGAGAGTGCAAATGACTATACCGGATGCCGGGCAGTGGAAAAAATCAAACCTAAAACTTTTTAGGGGAATAACCTTTGTAGGGATACACTAGCAATGCTCCATTACTAAATGTTGCAGTTATTTAATCATTACCCAGAAACTTCCTATATTTCAACACTTATTTTTTTTAATGAATTTAGTGCTTGCAAAAAGTGACACCGACAGTACTAGCAAGTGGCGTTCTCTGTTTATTCACTGAACAGACAACTGTAATGCAGCTTCCCTACTCTGCTTCAACTAATACGCCCTAATCCTGACCTAGAGGGGCTATTTCCTGGAAGGGTAATTCAGTCTCAACTCCATGTTCATTCATTTAACAATAATGCTAGTTATGCTAGGATACCAATTAATGCCAATTGTGGTGGTAATTTAGTGATATGGACTCTTCTCAAACAGCAATTGGGCTGGGGACCAGCAACTCATTTTACATGGGCCACAAAGCAGCCATGAGATAAGCTTTGGTCACTTGCTGTTGACTCAGGCAGGTTAGAACTGGTGCACAGCATACATATGAGCCACCCAGTTCCTCCTTTTTTAGTTTTAATCATTATAGCAAAAGCTGATAGAAAAGTGCAAAGTCATTTTTGCTTTTTCATATCTTTCCAAAAAGCTTTTATAAAGCTCCTTGATGATTTGCTTTGTTAAAATAATAATTTTTTATTTATTTGAATTGATTTTTAAAAGCTGAAGAACTATTGGGGATTTAGATCATCTTGGTAGGAAAAAAAGATATTAAATCCTTCAAGAAAAAAATCAAGCCAGAGCAAAACTCTCATAGTCCTATTAAGGATCATCAAGACAGTTACAATAGTAAAAATGAGGTTCCACACCTTGCTTCCTGAAACCATAGTACATCTTCTCGTTATCACTCTGAGTTCTGGTGGTCTTTTGCTGAAACACTGCAACAAAATAAAAAATGTTAGGAAGTTGGTCACAATTACACAATAAGGAAATAGCTCAATGCTTATCAGAACTTCAGTGTCCTGCAAGGTAATTTTGGACCATTGAAAGTAAGCTGGAAGAGGAAAATAAAGTTTTGGAATAGCCTTCCAAGGGAAGCAGTGGGGGCAAAAGATCTATCTGGTTTTAAGATTCTACTCGATAAGTTTATGGAGGAGATGGTATGATGGGATAATGGGATTTTGGTAAGTAATTGATCTTTAAATATTCAGGGTAAATAGGCCAAATCCCCTGAGATGGGATATTAGATGGATGGGATCTGAGTTACTATAGAAAATTCTTTCCTGGGTATCTGGCTGGTGAATCTTGCCCATATGCTCAGGGTTTAGCTGATTGCCATATTTGGGGTCGGGAAGGAATTTTCCTCCAGGGCAGATTGGAGAGGCCCTGGACGTTTTTCGCCTTCCTCTGTAGCATGGGGCATGGTTGACTTGAGGGAGGCTTCTCTGCTCCTTGAAGTCTTTGAACCATGATTTAAGGACTTCAATAGCTCAGACATGGGTGAGGTTTTTCATAGGAGTGGGTGGGTGAGATTCTGTGGCCTGCGCTGTGCAGGAGGTCGGACAAGATGATCAGAATGGTCCCTTCTGACCTTAGTATCTATGAATCTATGAAAAAAAATTCTCTCTCAATGTATAAAAGCAGCATTTCTGGAATTTGCTTATGTGAAAGAAGAATGCACAAAAAAGGATGCCATGAAAAGGAAATTGGATGCCAAAGTGATACAGAGTAGTTGGAAGACTCAATGACAAAACAGAATCAACTTCAAGTAGTAGAAGTTTAAAGAATGAACTCTTTTGCAAGCACAAGAAGGTGCAGGAACAAATCCAGATATTTACCAAAGAGAAGACTAAAAAGGTGTGAAATGTGCAGCGACTCAGTGCAAGTGAAGAGCAAAACACGCAGGGGGAAAAAAAAACAAACTTCTATTGGAGAACGTCTGGATGTGCTTTGCCAGTAACAGAGAAAAGACAGTACCAGGAAGAAGCATGTATTCTTTCTTCCATTCAGAGTAATTCAGAGACCAGAAAAGAAAAGCTAGTTCTTCATAGTGGAAAAAGTTGCACAAAATCACAGAAGGAACAGGAAGCCTGTTTATAATGAAAGGATTCCAGATCATAGCAGCCTGTTAAAAGCTTTTGAAAAGCAGACCCCCTGAACACAAATGGCCAAGGAATCTTTTAATTGTGACCAGAATAAGGAGAGGATGACCAATGAAGAATGTCCATAGGTGTGTAGTAACTGTGCTTGTTATGACAAAAAACCCCACCTATGGATTCCTTCGTTAGCCTTTGCTGGAAGGAAGATAGCCTTTGTAAAGCATTGAGCATTTGTCCTCTTTAAGACCGCTGTAATTTTGCAATCTGAGAACTTTAGCACCACTACTAGTTAATCTGCCACAAGAACTATTAAAAGTGCACAAGCTGTTAGTACTGCAGCTCTCCTAATAACAGAGTTTTAAAAACTGTACGTCTGCGTGTGTTTGGATTTAGCTTGCACTCGACAACACAGCTACTGACTACAAAAATACCCAGATCTTTCCTGTGAAATTCTGTGGAGAAGAAAAACTTTGTACATGTCTATATTTATTTAATCTTTTTTAATCTGATTTTTCTTTTAACCCTTTTTTGCAGTTGTCATTTTACCACTAATTTGCAAAGTTGTTTTGTTGCATAGAGACATTTATTTTAACCAGCCACAGAGTGCCCACATATTATTATGTGAAGGGTATGTTACAAAATAATAATAATAAATAGACACACTGTCACATTAATGACATATAGTTTGTATTACAATGTTTACAAATAATTGCTAAACATCATGGGTCTGTTTTGGAGCTCAGTTAAACTGGTGCACATATTGAGTTCCATTGATGTGAATGGAATTACTCCACTGAAGTCAATAGAGTTCACATTGTGAGATCAAAATTTGGACCCAAGAGTGAAAGGTGTCATGCAACATTTAAAACTTGTCTGAACCCAAGGAACTCCTGAATTTTAATTCCATCTCTGGCACACATTCTGTTTATTGCACTGGACAGGTCATTTAACATTTCTGCCTTAGCTTTCCAACGTGTAAAATAGGGCATAATTGTTGGCTGCCTCACATAGGGAACTGAGATGATTGATTAAACCATGTTTTTAAAGTATTTTGGAGATAGACAACATTTATGTTAGTGCTATGTACTATTATTATTCATAATAGTAAACAGAAGAAAGCAATCTAAATGAACACGAATTAATAGCAATTGCTAATGTTTGTCCTTTCCTAATTACCAGCAATTACAATTTAGTTGGTTTCTTAATCAGAAACAAAATTAAGATGCAGTAAATGAATGCTGCAGTTTACATATATCTGCACAATACACAGTGCCCAATTAATAACATATGTAATACAACTATATAAAAAAGAATGTGTAGTCACATAGAATTCTAAGGATAAAGCATCTGAGTCCCCATCCTACTAACATTTAATGTGTATGTAATTTTACTCTTGTGAACAGACGCATTGACTTCAGTGGGACTATTTAAGTGCATATATAATGCATTTAATTGTGGGCCTGTAGCCTTAGAATTGAGGGCACTCAGCACCTTTTCAGAATCAGTTCTTATGCAGCAAAGCTTTTAAGCACATGCTTATCTTTAAGCATGAGTACCCCTAATGAAGCCAATATACTTCTGTATTTCCAAGGCCTCTATTTATTTCATCTTATCATTTCCATATTCTAGAAACTGATAGCCAGACCTGTAAGAACCTAATCTCCTCCCGTTTTATATCATCCAGAAGCTTTTCCATTATGAGACTATCCCATACTCTTCTAAGACACAGTATACTGTCAGGGGGCTCCTTTCTCATCCAAAGCACTGCCAAAATGCAGATCTGATGCTGTCAAAAGGTATGAGCAATTTTTTATTATTGAGTGGATAGATCTTTTTATTTGTAAGCCCCTAAAGTTTTACTAATAGATCATAAAACTAACAGATAGCTGGTAATTTCTCTCTTGTTCTGTCCACAATGAAGTTTAAGATAATTGACTAATATTCCTGTGCTTAGGAATTTTTCTACCAAATATAGCTTAAGGCATGAATTGTCTGACACATCTCTGTAGGTTTCCGTTAAAGGAGTGGTTGTCAGGTACCACTTTAATAGCACTTATGACTATTTTCTTTTATAGTTACACATATGAAAGAGGAGCTGCTGTATGGCAAATAAGAGACCACAGCTCTAGGAGCCAGATCCAAAGACCAATAAAGATAAAGGAAAGATTACCATTGGCATCAGTGGGCTTCGAATCAAGACCACAGGGAATTTTCTTATCTAAAATTTTTCCCACTTATTAATATAATTACATTTGTCTTCAATGGCAAGTGTTGGTATAATGAATATTTGAAATTATTATTATTAATATTAATATTAGAGACTACCTGACTAACTTAACCATGAATTCCTTTATGAACTCAAGCATGATTAGGTAGGATCTGACAAAGAACCTTCAGATTCATGGCTCTTTGTATCTGCTGACTTTAGCAAAAACTGTTTTCTTCCTCTAAGGCCTTCCTTTCTTATCTCCTCGCCCCTCCTTGCTTACTAGCAGAACAGTGGGAAGGGTTGTGCTTGTTTATTTTAAGACAGTCTTTCTTTGTATTGTTACTGCAGCTGTTTATTTTATTAGTTACTTTTTGAACCATACATCCTTCCCACATGACAAGCAATAGCCAGGTTATATGTCTTATTCTCACAACCTTCTTTTATTTACTGATTGGGACCTTTTCCTTACTAGCGACAAATAATAAAGCAAATATATTATTTTCTTAACCAAAAAAACTAACTTTAATTCTTTTATTTTCTTAATTATCCCAGTGAAGGAACTTTCATTTCCAGGTGTTCACGACTGCCCCCATCTTACAATATTATCAAGGCCTATTGCATATACCGCCAGCACTATATCATTTTCTTTAATTAACCCTGATGATCTTATTACACTAAATATATTGTAAAATAGAAAATTGCAATACTTCTAATATCTTTACAGGGATTTCTAGTGGAAGGATTTGAAAGAAGAACCAAACATTACGGAGAATGGTCATTTCTGTCATTAAATATTTTAAAAATCTTCTCAGTAAAGGGTCATAATTTGCTTCATGTAATTTTTCCAAAAGGGAGGTAATATTTAGTTGTTGTTAAATACATGTTAATGTTAATACAAATACAAATATAATACAAATATATTTGCCCAGTGGATTTTAAAGTTTTTTTGTAAAGATTTTTGGGTATCCTAGTTTAACTGTCTTTGCTATATATCATCATCTTGATTTATCTTTCTTTTGTTGTTTTTTTTTTTTTCAGGTATCTTATACCAAAGATGAATAAAACATGGCTTTTCCTAGCACTAACCTTTAATATTTTTGTTTTGTGAACTTTATTGGACAATATTTTAATCTATTTAAGTTAACATGCTCTTGTGTATGTCTGAACATTACATTCATGAGTTACATTCTGACTTACCCACTAATAATGCAATTATTGCAGTTTATTGCTGCTGCTGTCAGGTTTTCCCTTTGAGGAGCAAATTGTCAATTCCTTGTTTGTGAATGAGACTAAGGATAAAGTGTGGGGAGGGACCAGAGAAGAGGGAGTTCTTTGTTCAAATAAAAGTGACAAATTATGTCCTTGCATTAAGCACACCATTTCCATAGATGAAAACAGAACCTGTGCATGTGCATTTTGGGATAAAAAAGAAAAGGAGTACTTGTGGCACCTTAGAGACTAACAAATTTATTTGAGCATAAGCTTTCGTGAGCTACATGATGATGCATCTGATGAAGTGAGCTGTAGCTCACGAAAGCTTATGCTCAAATAAATTTGTTAGTCTCTAAGGTGCCACAAGTACTCCTTTTCTTTTTTGCAAATACAGACTAACGCGGCTGCTACTCTGAAACCTGTCATTTTGGGATAGAATTTGTCCCCAAAGTTTTACACGTTACTGTGGGGTTATCTAAGAGACATATATTCTTACTAGGGACATTTACTTATAGTGTAGCGGGCCAGGCCTCAGTGCCATTTAAGCTCAGGGCTCAGGCTTTGCACATGTGTGCAGAGTGGAAGTCGTGAAGGGAGTGCCTCTGTAATGCAGGATAGGTCTTCAGATCGACCTTGCACAGAATGGTAAGGAACGTGCTGATGGAAGCAAGCCAAGCGAGTGGCCGGAAATTCCATACTGCACAAGCTTTGTGAATACACTAAAAAACTGGATCTACACACAGGCTTTTCCAATGACCAGGAATGGCCCTAGCGGTCTGCCAGCCAGGATAAAAAATGGATTTTGGTACCACCCCCAAAACAAGCAGCTGAGTAAAAAGCAAATGAACCAAAATGACCAGCAGAGAAAAACAAAACAAAAAAAAACCCAGCTGAGTAGTATGGAGCCCCCTGAACTCAGGGTGTCTGCCCTGCTTGCCCACCCTACAAGTAGCCCTATTAAAACTCATTCATAGCTTCAGTTTAGAGGGTTAGATTTCACCTCTTTAACCTTTACCTCTTTGAGCCCACCTAGTCCAACTGAAGTATTTTCTCCATTGTGGGCTTTTTCTCCCATTTGTATGTAGAGGGTTACTGGTGTTTAAAGGATTTTTCCTTTTTAAAGTAGGGGACAATAGAGTAACCACAACATAGAGGTGAAATTGTAATTATTACTGCATAAAAAGGCATCTGTATTCTATTTTCTACCAGTATTGTTAAATCAATAGCTTGGGGTGTGAGAATTAAGAGCAGAGTTTCTAACAAAATCATCAATAGGGGAAATGAAGTGAGTCCTGGATGGGTACTCTCAACAATATCCCTAATTGGGAAGTATTTTAATTGATAGGCTTTGAGATTTCTGCTGAGCTTTGAAATGCTGGAGTAATCAGAAATGGAATTAGTCTTCCAGCTGTTGAAAGTAAAATCATTAAAACCACTCTGCATCTTGCTAAAATGATTTCAGCTGGCAACAAACGCTCCGTGTGGGCGAACTAACTGAAAACAAATTAGTCCAATTTTTGGAATGACTGAAAAGATGTATAAGTATAATGCTATACAATGGACACGTACAGAGATGAATCAAGCAATTTGTTCTACCACCCATATATTGTAACACAGGGTGGGCAAACATTTTGGCCCAAGGGCCACATCGATGTATGGAAATTGTATAGTGGGCCATGAATTCTCACAAAATTGGGGGTTGGGGTGCGGGGTCTCCAGCTGTGGGTGCAAACTCCGGGGTGGGGCGGGAGATGAGGGGTTGGGGTGCAGGAGGGTGCTCCGGGCTGGGACCGAGGGGTTTGGAGGATGGGAGGGGGATCAGGGCTGGGGCAGGGGGTTGGGGCGCAGGAGGTGTGCAGGCTCCAGGTGGCGCTTACCTCAAGCAGCTCCCAGAAGCAGCAGCATGTCCTCCTCTGGTTCCTACGTGGAGGCGCAGCCAGCCAGCCAGCCAGCTGTGCACGTTGCCCCATCCGCAGGCACCGCCCCTGCAGCTCCCAATGGCCACAGTTCCCTGGCTGCCCCGACATCTAGGAGCTGGAGCAGAGACATGTTGCTGCTTCCAGGAGCTGCACAGATCGGGGCAAGCCCCCAACTCTGCTCCCTGGTGAGAGTTCGAGGGCTGGATGCAGCCCTCGGGCTGCAGTTTGTCCACCCCTGTTGTAACCTCTGGAATACGGTTGAACTATTATATAGGGAAGGGCTTGCTTGTGTGACGGGGAAATTATTCTGTCCTTTCCCACATAAAGAAGAAGAATAAAAAGGTGCAAAGGGCATCAATAAAGCAAACCCACATTTTGATGGTCAAGATATCATACTTTATTTCCATTCAAGGCAGGGTGTCTATTTTCTGAATCTCTCTGCTTTGGGTAATTAAAGTGAGAAGCTATGCATTTCCATTACACTTATTTATCCAACCTGTACCTACAATGATCTCCAAGATACTAAAAAGATGGCCCTTTCAATTTATATTCATATTATAGCTGATTAAGGCATGTGTGTGGGCATTTATGTCAAAAAACAGAAATCCAATTTAAACTATAAATGAAAAACCAATACACTTTACATTCAATATATAGATACATGTATCCCAGAGAAAAACTATGTCAAAATGGAGTTAAGATTGAGAGTACTCGTCACTAGTTTAGGGTACAATGCATTACAGGAATGTTATAATCATCCCCTCCCCCAAAGCATTATAAACCCTGAAAATTCAGTTTTCCAGGTTCAATTTAAAAAGAAATACAAAACATAGTAAGTATGAAAATGCACAGGTAGTGTACTTAAATAACCTTAACTCTGCCCTACAGTCACATTATGCATTAAACCATATGTTTATGATTAAGACATTTCAGAGTTTGTAATCTCAGATTAGATTACACTGATCTCTAAAGAAACATTTTTTTAACTCCCCCTCCCCAGTTATAAGACAGTTAAAATTGTTTAGATGCACTGGCTGCATTTCTGTAACGTATATGGAATTCTTTTAGGTATGTACTATAATCCAATTAACTCTCTCATGTAAGGAAAGATGGAGAGCAAAAAGCAGATGTAGGCAGATTCCAGCAGGAAAGGGAAACAGAAAACAAATACTTGAAAGCATGACTGCAGTGATGCCTTGGAAAAATGCCAAATGCCAGGGTTGCAGAATTACAGAATCCACAGGACCCTGATTGAGATGCAAGGGGCAGTTCACACATGTCAGAGTTATTGTTTTGGCTCTGCAGATGCAGGCAGGAAATATTACACTATTTCAACCTTGAAAACTGAACCAAGCATCTCTCTACAACCCTAAGACTAGAAAATACTTTTTTAAATGAAATCTGAGATTCTGGAGCACAATTCTATGGCAAAGGGGACATTCCACAGCAAATTCTTTGGCCAATAGGAGTTGCAGAATGTACACAGGGCCCTGGTTATTGTATTATGTTTGCACAGTGGCTGCAGACTGAAGGAAGAGTTGGAATTTGGCTCCCTAAGATATGTGAAAAGAAAAGGAGTACTTGTGGCACCTTTAGAGACTAACAAATTTATTAGAGCATAAGCTTTCGTGAGCTACAGCTCACTTCATCGGATGCATTAGGTGGAAAAAAAGATTTGTGAGTTTCTAATGCAAAACTGAAATAAGGGATTGACATAGGCAACTACATTTGAACTTTGAAAGATCAAAAATGTACCCAGTGATGACATCTTTAAAACAATAAAATGATGGTATGACTAACAATATAGTCACCCAAGAGAGAAAAAAGCTTCATTAGGAGATGTAAACTTGGATGAATTTAGTTAGATGTGTCTAAATCTTACTGTCCTCTTTAGCTGTCTAAAACAGGAAGCTAAGACAGGAAAATTACTGATTTGTTTATAGAGTCATAGATACTAAGGTCAGAAGGGACCATTCTGATCATCTAGTCCGACCTCCTGCACAGCGCAGGCCACAGAATCTCACCCACCCACTCCTATGAAAAACCTCACCCATGTCTGAACTATTGAAGTCCTTAAATCATGGTTCAAAGACTTCAAGGAGCAGAGAAGCCTCCCTCAAGTCAACCATGCCCCATGCTACAGAGGAAGGCGAAAAACCTCCAGGGCCTCTCCAATCTGCCCTGGAGGAAAATTCCTTCCCGACCCCAAATATGGCAATCAGCTAAACCCTGAGCATATGGGCAAGATTCACCAGCAAGAGACCCAGGAAAGAATTTTCTATAGTAACTCAGATCCCATCCATCTAATATCCCATCCCTGGGGATTTGGCCTATTTACCCTGAATATTTAAAGATCAATTACTTACCAAAATCCCATTATACCATCTCCTCCATAAACTTATCGAGTAGAATCTTAAAACCAGATAGATCTTTTGCCCCCACTGCTTCCCTTGGAAGGTTATTCCAAAACTTCACTCCTCTGATGGTTAAAAACCTTTGTCTGATTTCAAGTCTAAACTTCCTGGTGGCCAGTTTATACCCATTTGTTCTTGTGTCCACATTGGTGCTGAGCTTAAATAATTCCTCTCCCTCTCCTGTATTTATCCCTCTGATATATTTATAGAGAGCAATCATATCTCCCCTCAACCTTCTTTTAGTTAGGCTAAACAAGCCAAGCTCCTTAAGTCTCCTCTCATAAGACAAGTTTTCCATTCCTCGGATCATCCTAGTAGCCCTTCTCTGTACCTGCTCCAGTTTGAATTCGTCCTTTTTAAACATGGGAGACCAGAACTGCACACAGTATTCTAGGTGAGGTCTCACCAGTGCCTTGTATAACGGTACTAAAACCTCCTTATCCCTACTGGAAATGCCTCTCCTGATGCATCCCACAACCGCATTAGCTTTTTTCACAGCCATATCACATTGGCAGCTCATAGTCATCCTATGATCAACCAATACTCCAAGGTCCTTCTCCTCTTCCGTTACTTCTAATTGATGCGTCCCCAACTTATAACTAAAATTCTTGTTATTAATCCCTAAATACATAACCTTACACTTCTCACATTCTTACATTTGTTGTGTTAGCAACACCATGTCTAAAGAAAAAAAAATCACTGATAACATATACACAATTTGTGTTGATTTTTAAAATAATCCATTATTGATATGAATGAAGCAACTTTCATGAAATTGTGCTCTTGAGGACGAATGTGATTGGGTCAGAAAATCAGCGTAATGTCACCTAATCAGCACTTTCAGTAAAATACACATATGAAGCAGCAGCAGGAGACAAAATGGTAGATGTCATTCATCTGAAATCAGCTTGATCAGGGTTATTCAAGTTGCATTTATTTGTCAACTTCATTGAGTCTGGTCTTAGCAAGCTACCTATAACAAAAACCGCATTGCTTAGGAAACACTGACAATTACTAATCACAAAATTTGAAAAAAATTCTACACTGGGATACAGGGCTAAATGGTAGTGTGAGTTAATTTATACACCAGGATTTTACTTCTTAATATCACCGTTCACATTTTAACTATGTCACCAATCGGAATAAGTTTGTTAGTTTCAAACTTATCCTTACTCAATATCTGGTCACATCATAAAACAATCACACAATTAACTACAATGACTGCATCTGATCAAGAGAAGGCCAAGAATGAAATAGAAGGGGTAGGTTACAAATCAGTGTTATGGTGCATTGATAGACGTATGTACGAAATTATTTCTAGCTTTACTTAGTGTAATTATTTTATTACTTAAAGATCATGCCAGGTGTACATGGCATTTAGAAAAATAAAACTGACAAGTCTCTTACCTGGGAGAGATTAAAATCTAAATTAGACAAAATACAGCAAGGGATGTCAGTAAACAGAGGACAGCAAGCAGGAGATATGGAAGAATGAGGGTTGGCACAGTTAGGGATCATGAGTTATACCGACTGTTATGTTTAATTCTATTAATTGCTGGGTTTTCCAGCAATAAGAGAATGCTGGGGAAAACAATCAAGTGGATTGACTAACTAATAGAATGTGACATTAAATTGCTAGGCAAGAGAGCACCCCAAGAACTCTTGCTCTGCAGCTTCTATTAGTAGGTAAACAAACATATGATAGAAGTTGGAAGACCTCTCGCAGTGCATCTCAGGAATATTAGGTTCATTATGAAAATGGAACAATTAACTAAGCCTAAAACTTTGGATATATTTATTAGGCTTTGGAGTCCCATTTTTGTTGCACAGAGAGAAGATACTGTATGAATTTGCTTTGAACATTATTCTATGTATATCTACAGCTATAGCTTCTTCATTGCTAGTGTGTGGAAAAACTGCAATAAAACACAGTGGGCTGACATCTCCTGTCTGGTACATGGCACACTGTTGACAAAATGGGAGGAAATTACATCTAATCTTCTGCAAAACATATATCAACAAAATAAATTTTAGCAAAATAAAAAAGTCTCATTCTCCTGTCATGAGTAGGGTATTTGTGTGTGTGCACACCATGCTCATCTTCTGTGCCTGCTGCAGAAAAAGAGTGAGCGTGACACTCCAAAAGGACAAACAGTAAGGGCAAAATCCTTTACACAGTATGGGCTTGAACCAAAGGCTGTTGAAGTCAATGGGAGTCTTTTCAATAACTTCACTGTGGGATGATCAGGTCTTATGTTCCCCTCTGTAAAGGAGTTCAGTCACTGCAGGAGCACCTCCTTGTGGCCAGAAGTGGTGTAGCGGCTGTCTTTCCAAATGGCACCCCCTGCCAATGGTCACTTTGGTGGTCTCTCCTTTTGTAACTTGGTCCTCTGGCCAGGTCATGCTTTATTCAATCCCCTCCGGGATAACAGAATCCAACCCATCATTAATCCAATGACTGTAGAGCAGATCTTCCTGTCTCTGGGCTCGAAGGTCATTACAGCCTTTACCTCAGGGGGTTTCACCCCACCTTCCTTGGTGGCTGGTAGGGGAACTTCTACTCTGGGTTTCTGTTCATGGACCCTGTAGCTAGCAGCCAAGGTCTACTCCCTCAGAGTCCTTCCTGTCTCTCTGGACCACATTTTATTTCTTCTATCCCCTTCCCTCCCGAGACCGACTGCAGACTCTCTCCTTCAGTCCTTACTCCTACTCCTTCTTCTTCTTCTTTTGCTTCTGAGTTTGTGGAGCAGCAGACTCACTTCCTGAGTCTATGACTACCATTCACTGTTAATTCAGCCATAAAGACAGATGAAATTAGCTAGCCTTACCTCTTTCGTGACTCCAAAGACAGACACACAGAAAGCTATTCCTGCTCTACCCATTCCTTCTTCTTTGGAGCTGTCAGTATACATTTGACAATAGTGTCTCCATGTATCACAGATGTACGAGATTTAGCAAATCAGTGTATTTATCATTCTTCTCCCTTGTTTATTATACAATTCCATTTCTATCGGGGGGGGGGGTGGATTTCCAATGATAGGGTATTTTCCCATTGCTACAGAGTTTGACTTTTCTTAAGCCCTTCTTTTCATTGACATCCTTTACCCACTGCTTTACAATACTTACATGTGGAATTTTCAGTTTTTGTCCTACCCAGTCTCCAGTTAATCCCCAACAATATATATTAGTGTAGCGTTATCTTCACTATCATCTAATGCTTTAGACCAAAAGCTTAAGTCTAGGATCTTCATTCTAAGAATAAAAACAACGAGGAGTACTTGTGGCACCTTAGAGACTAACACATTTATTTGGGCATAAGCTTTCATGGGTTAAAACCCACTTCATTAGATGCATGGAGTGGAAAATACAATAGGAAGATACACACACACACACACTCTCTCTCTCTTCATGAAAAGATGGGGGTTGCCCTACCAATTCTAACAAGACAATTCAATTAAAGTGGGCTATTATCAGTAGGAGGAAAAATCACTTTTGTAGTGGTAATCAGGGTGACCCATTTCAAACAGCTGACAAGAAGGTGTGAGTAACAGTCAGGGGGAAAAATTAGCATAGGGAAATAGTTTTTAGTTTGTGTAATGACCCATCCATTCCCAGTCTTTATTGGCCTAATTTGATGGTGTCGAGTTTGCAAATTAATTCCAGTTCTGCAGTTTCTCGTTGGCATCTGTTTTTGAAGTTTTTGTTGTTGAAGAATTGCCACTTTTAAGTCTGTAATTGAGTGTCCAGGGAGGTTGAAGTGTTCTCCGTCTGGTTTTTGAATGTTCTAATTCTTGACATCTGATTTGTGTCCATTTATTCTTTTGCATAGAGACTTTATTGTTTGGCCAATGTACATGGCAGAGGGGCATTGACAGGCATTTCTCTAGCTGTTACCTGCATTTCATACACAAGTGTAGGTAATGAAGACACCACATGCTATACCCAATGCCTGTGCTTGGATACTGTCTAGTTTTCTCAGATTTGTTTTTGATGCTGACCTGAAGGCCCGGCAGCCATACTCAATATTAGGTCTATTTAGAACTCTGTTTAGCACTATCACTGTTTTTTTTAATCTGCTCCCCTGGAGGTTCCAGATATACTTTTAAGTAAGTTGATTCTCCCCTTTGGACTTATTTATAATATTTGCAATATGGTCCCTATCAAATATCACATCTAAGAAATTCTTCCACTATACTTATCTGCTGGTCATATATATAATATAACGTTACCTCTTTTTGAATCTTCCAGTCCAAGTTGTGAAGATCATTCCTTTAGTTTTATCAATGGAGAACTTGAAACCCCACCTGTTTCCCCATTCTCAACTACTCTGAAGTGCATTGTTGATTCTTTTGGTGGTATTTTCAAGTTTTCTGCCTTTGATCCATATGGCACTCAGTCCTCAGAAAATAATGTAATGCCTATTCCTGCACTCGTCTCCTTTGATAGGTCATTTATTATGATTTTAATAAGGGTTAGGCTAATGCCACTTCCCTGTGGAGTTCCATTTGTAATGGAATATATGGTGGAAAAGGCCTTTCGTATCTGGACTTTTATATTCTTTTGCTTAGAAAATCTCTTATCTATCTATACATTCTTCCTACATTACCCATAGTTGCCACTTTTTACAAAAAAGATTTACATTACCCTCTTCAGTGTAGGCTTTTTCTATGTCCAAGAAGGTTCCAATGTACTCATTGGTTTTCAAGCTTTTATGCGTTTCTGTCTCTATCAGTACAATGTGGCCAGTCACACTCCTACTTCTTCTGAACACACTTTGTGTTCCATCTGTGAGCCTATTTCTTTCTAGGTATATTACTAATACGTCTGTCACCATCTTTTTCATAGTTGTACCTAAATATGCTGTGAGGGTAATTGGTCTGTATGCCTCAGGCCCAAAGTGCATGTGGATTGATTTCTTCACTGGGACAAAAACCATGTTTCCAGCCCCTAGATATTTTCCCTTTCCTCTATATGCTATTGTTTCATTTTAGTATTATCCTCAGGCTTTCATCACCTAGTATGAAGTATTTGAGCACTTCAAAGCTTATTTTGTCCTTGCCTCGTGTGGTGCTTTTGCTTCTTTTCATCACTTTTTGGAGGTCCTGAGAACGGAATTTTTCATTTAAAATAAGACTGACATCTTCCTCCCACCTATTCATTATCTCATAATTATCATTAAGGAACGTTCTTTTCCTTTCCCTAATTTCCATCCCCTGAGCCTCATCATTACTGACTTTTTGAAGCATGGTGGCCAAAATTTCTGCTTTTTCTTTGTTGGAGCTTATTACTCTGACCTTCCACTGAAAGGCTTTGTGTTGCTCTTACTCTTATTCCGTTCATTTTCTGAAATTGTTTGTGTACCTCTGATGCATTGATATGTTTACTTTCCCGCAGATTTCCTCCAGCTTTTTCTTTTCGCCCTTTTTATAGCTCTATGTGCAAGTACCTTACTTTTTTTTTTTAATACGTCATTAAGTCCTCACCATTTAGTGTAGTTTTTGCTTCTTATATGCCTTGTTCCTTTCCTTAATTAACTGTAAACATTCCTTGTTCCACCACAGTACGCTTTTCTATCTTTTATAAGGGTTGGTATCCTAGGAATAGCTAGGCTGGCTGTCTTTGTAATTTCCTTAGTAATATTACTACAGAATTCCTCAGTATCCTCACTTATACACTGCATGCCCACATGTTCCTCATGTTAAAAAACTTCCAATTTGATTTTTTTAGGTTTCAAGTGGAGGTATTAGTCTCGTCTTTGTATTTCCTTTTCCTTGATATCTAATGAATGTCAGGAACTGGTCACTATCCATTTCATCCTCTCTGTAAATTTCCTGGATGCATTTGCCTGCTATGTTACTAGAAACTATTCCCAGGTCTTGGCAAGAAAGGCTTCAGTCTGCTACAGTGAACCTGATAGGTCTTCCATCATGTAACATTAATAAATTATTATCTTCAAAAAATTGCTCTAGGACATTTTCTATTCTTATAATTTTTCCAACTTTCCCACAATCTGTTGTGATTGTTCAGATCACTGCAGATAATGTATGGGCATGTAACATCCACAGTTAATTCTTTCAGTTCTATAGTCTCTAGTTTTCTGCAGGGATTATAAACATCATGTACTTTGAGAGATGCGGAGCTATTTTTTATCAGTATCTCAACAGCATTATACTTGATATTTAACTTTTTAACTCTAAATCAAGGTAGTTTAGATTCTCCTTAACAAAGGTGCAGACACCCCCCACCCTTTCCTATTTCTCTAGCAGGTCTATACATGCCAAATCTTGGATTTTTTTTAGTCTAGTTTTTCTATTTGCCAAGTCTCTTTTATGCATAGTACATCAGGCTTTGTTTACATATCAATAACATTTAATTCCTGCCCATGTGCAATAAGACTATGTGCATTCCAGATAAAAACAGTCACCCCCATTCTTGTAACCTTCAATACTTCCTTCACTTAGGAAAGTATGGGAGATGTTCCTCTGATAAATTGCTAGTTCACAGGTATTTTTCAGCAGCTTTAACTACAAGTCTAATTTTCTCTGTTTTCTTTCCTGTCTGAAAGAAGTAGCATGTATGCCTCCAGTCATAGATGCAATTTCTTTTTCTATAAGTAGTATATCATCTCCTTTTGACCCAATGTCACTCATTACTTTCTTCTCAGTATTTTGTTGCTTGGTATATTTTGTTGCCTGCCCCCAACTGGGTATTATTTTCCCCTCCAGGTGTCTCCTAGAAGCTTCCGCATATGAGATTGTAATGATTTTGTTTTTTATATTCCTTTAGCTTGCTTTGCCTCGGTGCATTCTCCATATGCTGAGCTGTGTTTTCCTTCAAAAATGTTCTAATTGTGTTCTGTCCCTTCCTCATAATTATCATATGAATGGTCTTCTCCATACTTGCTGCACATTAATTTCCCTTTGCAATTATTTGCTAAGTGACCAAATCTTTGACACCTGTTGCGTCTTCCCTGTTTGTTTCAGTTAGGAATCCAGGTAGCTAACTGTTCACTTTTAGCTTTCTTAGCACCTTTGTTTTAAGGAGCTGTCCTATTTGTTCTTTGTTTTTGCATTCCACTAATAAGACTCCATGCAGTAGTTTCCCAGATCTTACTATATCTCCAACACTTTTTTTGAACCATTCAGCAATCATCAGGTGATTGACATACCATATCTTTATCTTGGGATTTTACTGTTATATAATTTTCTCCCATGTCCCATTCGTGCCTTCCCACTTGCAGTTCTTTCTATGTGGTTCTAAAGAATCTATCCTTTTCTTTTTCCTTGTTTTCAACCAGTCTTTCTCAATGCTTTCCCTGTCCACATTTTCTAGCCTTGTTTGAGTATCATTTGTTATCACTTCCATCTCTCCCCAACCAGCAGTTTAGTCTGACGAGTTTTCCACTTCAGCCCCAGCAAGAGAACCAGCCACATCTATCCAAATCCCCTAAACCTCTTTATGCTACAAACTTCCTACCTTTATAATCACCACCCAGCCCCATCCCAGTTGGGCTTTAGTCATCCATTAAGCCTCTCTCTCTCAGGTATGTTATTTGGACTCTCAGGCCCACATTAACCCCTTCAGAGCCTGTGTGGAGTACACACCTCATCACGCCCACCAAAGCAGTTCAAAAAGTTTCAACAATTCCTAGTTTCAAATTACTCCTATTCCTCTCCACAAATATTATTGCTAGCTTGTGGTCACTTCTGCTGAGAAATAGTTAAAGGCATACAGTACTTGCAGATGGATCAGAAAGAAAACAAAATTATGTCTTATTTGGGATATGGATCTATTAGTCCCAGATCCACAAAAGGACTTAGGAACTTGCACCCCCAGATTTAGGTGCATATGTCCCCAATTTAGAGGCTATTGCAATTTACAAAACTCCCTCTTGTCTGCTGTCTTAACTCAGTAGATGCTCAAATTCACTCCATGCCTAAATTTCCACTGTAAAAGTTCCCTGGGCACCTAAGTTTTCACCTCTGGGCATGCACCTGACTGCCTGAGGCAGACTTCTGAATATTTAAGGGCCAGCACGATCTTCAAAGCTGGTCAAGATAGGCCTTCCCCTTGCCTATCTCACTTCTGGGACTCAATCCACTAAGGGTGCTCGGAGCATGTCTAACTCTACCCAAAATGGCCATTCCCCACTGTGCTTGATGAGGCAAAGGACTTGAACAGGGGTCTCCCACCTCTCAGGCAAGTGCCCTAACCATAGGGTTATGTGTCTCTCTTTAGCCCAATTAATATTTAATTAATTAATACAAAGTAGTATTTTTTTCCCCAGAGGACTGATGAAACTGCACCCTTTTTTGCCTCTGATGGATTCCTCAGCTTTCAATCACAGTAATGCATCCTAAAAATGTTTCCTCCCATTGCACCTTTTCAGTAGATTTCTTAATGCCCCAAAGTTTGCTCATCTAAAATCTAACCTTAGTTTACCAATCTAGCCAATAAAGTTAGCATACCAGTTTACAAGCAGAATAAAAAATCCCCATTCTAGCCAGTAAAACTACTAGAGCATTAAACAATCTCAATCTCTCACACTGGAACGGATTGCTATAGTTACAAGAAATCTGTTGTTTCTTGAGCCTCTGAGGCACTGGAAATGAGGGATTTTTACAACATTTGGGTAAACACTACCTATTCCTTATATGGAATATTCCTGTTCCCCAAAAACCCACCCACTGGTTGCTGAGTGTGGTGCAAATTCATACGGTTTGGATGAGATGCTAGAGTGCAACTTGTACTCTTTTCTGGAATAGATTTTGGAATTTTGTTCCACTACTGACTTTTTGGCTTGAAATTTGTCCCCCGGACAGCTGCTTTTAGATGCTAAAATGTTTTCATGTATTTGGGGGGACAGTATGGCTCCAGGGATATGTAATGAGACACAGACTACAGCATGTCACTGGTTGGGTGAAGTAGAATAGTAAAAGCCTTTGGCCCCTGAGAGCTCTTTAATGACACAAATGAAACAAGTTTGTGGCTTCATTCTAGTTCCTGCTGGACCAGGTGTCCACATAACAAACAACACTTATGACAATTAGCACCCTCATTGGTCGATTCAGCAAGGAGGTAAGTGACTGGTCAATGAGGGATACTTAATATATCCCCTCAACCCTTGAGGCAGTCCTCAAAAGTCTGAGTTGGGGCACACTGCTGGGCATTGTGGGAAAGCTTGCCCCTGTTGTGAGGATAAATTGAGAAAATTGGGTTCCAGGGCTGTTAATCTGGCACTTATAACAAGCATTGTAATTTCACTGTAAAATAAAAACAAAAATCCCTTAATACATTTATTTAACAATTGTTTTGACAGCACATAGCTGGTAACATATTGAAATAACCTGGTAAGGAATATTAAGAATTTAAGGAACGGAGAGGGAGCACACAGGGAAAGTACACCATCTGGACAAAGCGCTATCTGGCACCACTTTGCAGCTTCATCTTTTGATGAAATTTTCATATAAAGACAGAATATTTACACTGGTGTGCATTAAACACAAGCAGGGATACACGCAACTGTTTATTAAAGATGCAGTATGTTTAGTGGAGTGTTCAGCATAGAAGTTCGCATGTTCAGTATAATCTGGCAAAAATTACATGAAATTAAGAGAAACCTTATTAGAACTCAATGATTTTAAAAAATAATGAGGGGAATCTCCTAGCTGAAGAGTCATAAAAACATTACATTACAGATCTCTTTACTTTCATCTGCTGGGAGACACAGGGCCAAGATACTCAACTTGTGTACATAATCACAGTTCTGTGGAAGTCAATGGAGCAATGCCAATTTACATCATCTGAACGTCTGACCATCATCCTTCAAAGCGTAGGTCCTACTCTGAAAAGTGGCTGTGAATAAATGGTATCATGTGTTCCTATGTTAATTGCCTGTAAATCAACAAATCCCAAATTGTGGTCTGCAGAGCGCTTGTTGGTGATCTATGGAAAACTGGTTAGTCACATATTTCTCCAGTCCAGTGAGTCATAGTCTTGTTTCCGGCTGCTTCTAAAGTTATGCTTTTTTAAATATGGCTGCAGGTACGGGGAAACCTGTGGGTGAGGCTCAATGAAAGTGTGGATGGAAGCCATAACTGACATAGAGCCTGTTCTATCATATTGAGGCCTGGGTTGAATTATTGTAGGCAAAGTCCTCATAGGGTCACCTTGGTGGTAGTTCAGGGAACAATGGGGATACTGCTCCAGGACCTGATGGACCCATTCCATTTGCCTGTTAGCCTGAGGGGGCTCCACGCTAAGGAGCTTAAAAATTCACACCAAAAGTGGGAGATGAAGCGTGGGCCTCGGTCTGATACGCTACTGGTTGGCAGATTGTGGAACTAGAAAAGAGGGACACTGTTTCCTGGACAGTAGAGATTTTGTGGCAAGAAACAAATTGTGCCATCTTGATCAGGAGGTTGACCATGACAAGCATCACCATGCACCCATGAGAGCAGGGCAGCTCCACAAGGAAATCTAGAGACATGGTGGATCAAGGCTGAGGTGGGGTGAGGAAGGGGTGGAGAAGACCAAGCGACTTTGAGCATGGGTTCTTCTGGGAGCCTAAAGGTCGCAGAATTTAATGTATTTCTTGAAAATAAGAGCTGTCACTGGACGCCTCTATCACTACCTGGTGTACTTCAATGCCTGGTCAGTTTGTGTGCTCGCATGGGCCCAAACACACACCAGGTTATTATCTTTCACCACGGTGTGTATTTATTCTTTTTTACAAAGTAACAGAGTGTAAAGCAGGCTTACAGGGAGAGGAAGCTTCCATGAAACCTTCACTCCTCAGCGCAGGGTCACCCTCTGAATGCCCCTTCTGAGCTGCCCCTTGCTTCCTGTTCCATCCAATTACCTCATTAGCCCCGAGATTATCAACCAGGTATGCACAATCCCACAATAGAAAGTGTATAATTGGCTTCAATTAACCCTGCACTCTTCCCAGTGCTGAAGAAGGTGAGCGGGGTGCTACACATAGTACCCTGTCACAAGAACTCAAACCTGGCCATGAGAAACTATGAAATTAAGCCCTGTGTTTTAGACTGGCCAAAGTGCCCAGCAGGCAGCGTGTCATCAGACAGTTTTAAAGTCTGGAGTCCCGGCTGTACGTGGAGGGAGATAAATGGTGGTATATGCTATTTGATCATTTCTCAATGAGTGAGAACCGTAAACAGAAACTGGGCCCCGAACAAACCTTTGCCTACATGGAATGCTACTGACTTCAAGAAGGATCTACTTGTGGAATGGCCTCTCTCTTGGATGGCATCAGGACTGAATGTGAGAGGCTCTCCTAAGCTAATAGCATGCATCTCTACTGCTTGATTTTAAGCAGCAGACTCTAAGTAGTAGCAGTGACAGACTTGTATCCTCTCTAGGTGCGCTATAGAAGAGGAGAACACACACTGACCAGCAGGTTACCTATTTCCTGTTGATAGGGAATGGTCATCCTGAGCATCTGAAGGGCACAACAATTCAGAATCCTGGACAAGCCCCCACTAACCCACACTCACCATTGGGCTACACCTGTCCAATCCACAATACAGGATCAGGGCCTTGGCGATAATACTTTACATTTAAATAACATCGTTCAGCTAAAGTTTCCCAAAGTGGTCTCCCTAGTAAATTTCACACAAAAAATACATTGCAACCTTACTATTCTTTCCAAATCAAGCACTCAGAAGTTAGGAGATGCTGTAATTAAGCTTGCTCATGCAACACCCCTAAGAGGTAAACTGTGGTGTTATTCCCATTTTACAGATGGGAAACTGAGGCACAGAGATTAAGATCAAAATTATCCACTGTTTTTGAATGCCAATTTGAGACACGAGGAGCCAATTTTTTAGAGTACCTAGCATTATATAGCACTTTATACATTCAGAGTATAGCTCCCAGTTACTTCCGTTGTAAATGTGAGCCCTCAGCACTTCTGAAGATCAGGCCCCATGATCTCAAGTTGGGTTAGAAGAAAAGGAACACACAATTAGTGACCACCTGTGAATAGTCTGGTTTAAGTGACTTGCTCAGCCCCACACAGAAACTCTGTCAGGAACAGGGATAGAATCCAACTCTTCAGGGCAGCATTCAACTGTGTTAAACAGGAGACCGTCCCTTCTATTACTGCAATCCCATGTCTTATTCAGTATAGATCTTCCTTTTGCTGCAACTCATGATGCAAAGGTCCTACAGACAACACTACTCAATCTTGATTTATCCCAAGAGCAGGGTCAAATCGGCCTGTGGACTGAATAACCCAGGGGTCCCGTGGGAAAAAAAATGTGATCGTGTAATTGATGCATATGGACGAGGGGGCCAAATTAAGGTTGTACAGACAACCTTAATTCTGGCATTTCCTAACTTTTGAGTGCTTGAAATTGCAACATTAATAATGTTCTTTTAACACAGCTTTGTTTTTTAAAAACAAACTGACAAAACAAATTCCATCTTGTGACATCATATTGATACCCACATTGCTGTTCATCAGCAGGGTTGGAACCGTTTAATCCATCACACAAACCTCTGCCATTATAGCTAACGGAGCAACTGATAGCAGTTGTTCCCCACATGGCTCCCAGTTGCATTCTCCTTGCCCAGCCAGTCCCAATCCTCCCACTTCCAACTCACAGTCACAATTTCTCTCCCTCCTCCAGTCCCAGGCTCACAAGACTCCTGGTTCCAATCTACTCCTTTCCTTTCCTAAAGCTCCAGTTTTTTCCCCGTCTGCATTTGAATCAGATGAATCAGAATTCCTTCTCTTCACTAACTAGATGCCAGTCAGTCAGTCCCTACTCCACAGCATAGGGGCACTTTAGCATTTCAAAGAACTCTCTTTCAACATGGGCAAAACAACGTATTCCCCCCCCCCCCCCCATCTTCATTTTCCAAAACAGCTGAACCATTTTGGCTGAATTTTTTAAAAAATACGCAGCCTGAGGCAGACACCCAGTACAGAAAAGGTCATCTCAAATGGTTAAAGTTTTTAAAGTTTGGCCAAGTTATAAGGAACTGAAATCAGGGTCTTATAATGGAAAGTGTTGGATAACCTTAATAAGAGGTGGTGCTACCAGCCCTGCCTTTAAGAAAGGCATGACATTTGTTATGGTTTTCTTGCCATTACTGGATAAATGTAAGGTTATGTCCTTAATAAAGATAATGGGGAATTTAAATGAAACATACCACAAGAATCTTATCTTCCATGTCCTCTCTCAGAGAATACAAGATGGAAGAAAATTAGTTTTCTAATTAAGTGATGGCTTTCTAGGAAATTAGTGCAATTCTTTTACATCCAGCTAAATTCTGAGAAACCTAGAGGGAAATCGCTGAGGTTAAGGATACCAACAACCATTCGTAATAGCTCTGTAAAAGAAAAGATCCTTTTGGCGAATGTGGTGCAGATGCAGAATACTCAGTGCAGCAAAATGGCTTTTCTTTATATAGCACTTAAGACTTCTGTGGAAATCTTAGGAGACAAACACTTAAAGGCCAGCAAAATACCATACGCCAAACTACTCATAGTAAAATTAAAATGTCGGTGTATTAATAATCAAATCATAAATCCCAAACAAAACAAACTACACTTCCAGCACATTTGACACACCACTTCTTACCAATGCATCTCTCTTTTTATGTCCAGCCCCATAAGTCAGCTGGTCTCCAATGAGTCCAGCCACATTAAACCATATTTGGTTTTGTCTGTAATGAGTACAGACACCTGAGGTAACTGTTTTTTAGAGACAGAGTTTTATCCCCATCCCAGCCAAACACCTATCACATTTCTGTATACATTTTCTCTTTCATTTTCATCCCTTCAGCATAATTTAAACTCCAGTATTATATTTCAGTATCATCCTTATTTACATAAAACTGAACTGGAGAAAGGAGCTTTTCAATTGTGGAATTACTTTTTCTGTAATAGTTAGAGATGGATGAACTGATTTGGGCAAATTAAGAACCTGTCCAAAACTCAAACTGAACTTGGTATGACTTTTGTTTAATTAAAAAAATAAAATAAATCAGGATAACTTTTTAACTGATTTTTTTTCCCTTTTCCAAGTAATTCAAAACAGAAGAGGAAACACTGTTCTCACAGTATTTCTGACAGAATAAAAGCAGGAAGTACTAGACATCTCACCAGAACGCCTGCTCCCATGAGATTTCCAAAGCAATTTTTCAGAAGCAGGAATTTCAGATCACTTTGATAAAGTTCAGATACACGTCCTAATTTATGTGTAATTATTTCTACCAAAATGAGCTTCTATATCGTTGAGATTTACTCATTAGCTATCATAAAGAGAATTTGTGCACACAAAAACCTTTAAGATACTTTATTTCAAAATGCTAATTTAATGTCACAATAAGATTGCTAGGAAAGGAAATGTTGTGTGTGGTCAGGACACAGAAATGTTTAATCATAGCTACTGAAACAGCAGTTCCTAAATTCTCTTTTCTACATCTTCTTTCCCTGAGTTCAACACAGTTTACTGATGATTTGTGATAGATGAAAAAAGAATGGACAGAATTTTAAATCAGCAGTTTTGGATAACTTGCTTCCAAGAGTTTTAAAGAAGCTGGCTGAGGAACTTGCTGAACTGGTAATGTTGATTTTCAATACTCTTAGAGCACTGGGGAAATTCCAGAAGAGAGGAAGAAAGCTAATGTTGTGCCAATATTTAAAAAGGGTAAACAGGATGACCCACGTAATTATAGGCCAGTCACTCTGACATCAATCCCAGGTAATGGATCAGTTATACAGGACTTTTGATTAATAAAGAATTAAAGGAGGATAATGTAATTAATACCAATCAGCATGGGCTTCTAGAAAATAGATCCTGTCAAACTAACTTGATGTCTTTTACTGATGATTTAGAAGTTGTTAATAAAGGTAAGAGTATATACACATAGATTTCTGTAAGGAGTTTGATTTGGCATTGTACATTTAGATTAAAAATTAACCGGGCATACATTAAATGCGTTAAAAGCTGGCTAAATGATAGATCTCAAAATGTAACTCCAAATGGGGTATTATCACTGAGCGGGTTGGTTTCTAGTGGGGTCCCACAGGGCTTGATTCTTGGTGTCACATTATTGAACATTTTTATCAATTACCTGGAAGAATACATAAAATCATCACTGATAAAGTTTGCAGGCAACACAAAAATTGGGGAGTGGCAAATAATGAAGAGGACAGGTCACTGATATAGAGCTATATGGATCACTTGGTAAAGTGGGCACAAGCAGCCAATCAGCATTTTAATGGAGAAAGTTAAAGGGTAACTTGATTGTAGTCTATAAGTATCTACATTGGGAACAAATATTTGATAATGGGCTCTTCAATCTAGCAGATAAAGGTATAATATGATGCAATGGCTGGAAGTTGAAGCAAGACAAATTGACATTGGAAATAAGACATACATTTTTAACAGTAAGGCTAATTAACCATTGGATTAATTTACCAAGAGTTGCAGTGGATTCTCCATCAATGACAATTTTTAAATCAAGATTGGATTTTTTCTAAAAGATCTGCTTTAGGAGTTATTTTGGGGAAGTTCTGGCCCTGTGATAAACATGAGGTCAGACTAGAGTAATCACAATGGTTCCTTTTGACCTCAGATTCTATGAATCTATTATTCCAGAAGGAAAGCAATGAAGGATTGCACCATAAAAAAAGGTGGGAATAACCTTAGGACCACTACCATTGTCATTGCATCTTCATTGAGAATTATGTAAACCAACAAAAAATAGAGATGAAACTTAGACTACTACTCAGTGTATCAATTTGTTTACCTGTAGAAACATTTTAAAAGAATGGATTTCAAAATAATGGGATTTAAGGGAAGAACTACAGTAAAGAAAGTTCTGAAGCTGGGGTTCAGGAAAGGAAAAGGTTTTTTTTTATATTGTTATTGGGGCAATATACTGCACCCTTTATTAACTGCTTGAAGGACACAAGAATGGACCAGATCCTGAGGTGGTATAAACTGGTGTAGCTCCACTAATTTACACCAACTGAGTAATTTTTCATCTTCCATCATATTGTGTTACTATTTTAAGTGATTTTGATTAGGTTTTTTTTTTTTTTTTTATTAAAAGAAGCAGCATCCTCTTAGATGCAAAATTGAAATTAGCAACAGCTTGGATACTTTTTCAGTTTGTTTCAAAGAGAGAATAGGTTGATTTAAGTTTATTAATAAGCCAAGGACCTCAGCCTCATGTAGAAGATAATCTTTAGAAAATTAATATTCATCATTCACAACAGATAACTCTGCCTGGAGCACAACTTATCTGTCAGTAAATAGATTCATAGATACTAAGGACAGAAGGGACCATTCTGATCATCTAGTCCGATCTCACCCACCCACTCCTACAAAAAAAATCTCATCTATGTCTGAGCTATTGAAGTCCTCAAATCGTGGTTTAAAGACTTCAAGGAGCAGAGAATCTTTAAATATCTTTAAAGAAACCTTACCTTGTACTATGTAGGGAGTGTTCTCTTCTTTAGGGGAACACAAGGGACGAGGGGCAGGTGCTGGTGGCCGGTTTATAATAAAGGATCCGTGTTGCTTTCTTTTCTCCTCATCAGAGGCCAGTATCATATCATACACACTGTCATCCAACTTGGCAAAAGTATATGGATCCTCTTCATCCTCCTCAGATTTATCTTCTTCGCTACCGTATACTTCCAGATGACCAGAAGTCTTGTTTCTTTCCTTTCTATCTTCTACCCATTTCCTTGCTGCAACACAGACAAGTTGTTTTCAGTCTTCAGACTCCAAAAAGCTGCATTCTAAGGCCAAAATTTTCAAATTGGGCACCTAAATCCATATTTAGACGTCTAAAGAAAAGTGGCCTGATTTCCCACAGCTCCTATTAAAGCCCATACAGATGGCTTCTAAGGGAAGGACTGCATTCTCATTTTTTCTTCATAATTTTTGCTAAACTTTTTGATTCTGGGAGCCAAGAATGAGGACCCTAAATAAATGGTCTTATTTTAAAAAATACTGAGCACCCAGCAGCTCCCACTGAATATAAAAGGTTTCTTATCCTTAATAGTAAAACAAAATAAATGGCAGCTGTGGGGTTCTCAGCATCTCTGAAAATCAATTCACTTATGTGCCAAAATATGACCTTAGTAGTCTAACTTTACCTATCCATATTTTAAAATTTTAGCTTTTGTCTCCCACATGCCTTCTGTAGACATGAAGCCTCTTCCCAGGTGCCCCCTCCTGGCTTAGGGGCAGCACCGTATGTGGTCCCTCACCTCAGTTTCCCTCTTGGATCCCTAGAAAATCCATGCAACCATGTTCTCAAGTCCATCAATATTTATTAACAAAACATAAACACAAATGTCCCACAACACGTCACCCCAGTGCAATTAGTCCTTAAAAAAATCCAGCTTTGTTCTCACCATAAGCCAGTGTCTTTTGCCACATCTCTATCCCTCTGCCAGGACAGCCCAGCCCTTCCTTCATGGGTGCAATCCTGTTCTTCCCAGCGGGAGCTCCCACAGCCTCTCTGCTGGGAGCACCTCTCACTACCCCTGGCTTCACTCCTCACTGTTCCTCAGGGTCCAGCTCTCCAGCAAAGAGACATCAGTGGGTAAGCCCCTTCACTGCTCCCCTTTCTTTCAGCCCATTTTGGCCATTGGCTCCATCTCTCTGGCTTAGAGCCAGCAGGAATCTCCCTTTTCTGCTGCTGTTGCCTTCAGCCTTCTCCAGCACTGCCCTCTGGTCTCTGGGTTGAGACCGGTCAGCCAGCAAAACCTTCTGGCTGCTCACCTGCCTTCAGCCTTCTCCCAGGAACTACCTTCTGTCTCTGGCAGCTCTTATCTCCTGCCCTTCCAGTCTGCTCTGACTCTCCTGGTCTCTTGCTCACAAGACCTTATTCGGTATGTCTTACTCTGCAATCAGACAACTGTGGCTGGCCTGTGCCAGCTGACTTGGGTTTGGGCACTGTGTCACTGAAGTGTAGATGTTCGGGCTCAGGCTGGAGCCCAGGCTCTAGGACCCTGCAGCCTGAGCCTCTAAGTCTACATTGCAATGAAACAGCCCTGCAGCCCAACCCCCACAAGCCTGAGTTAGCTGGCATGGGACATTTTAATTGCAGTGTAGATATACCCTTATAGTCCCCTGGTGCTACCCTGCCCTCTTCATCATCCACCTGGACTGGAACAGGAGAGCCAAGCCCAGTTTCCTTTAATGGGACAACTATCCTGCTACGCCACCTGTTTTTTGAGTTTGACCAAGATGTACTGTAGTACCGTATTATAAACCATGAAAGGCAGGGCCATCCCCAAGGGGGTGCTCCCCCCAGACCCTGCCCCTCTGTGCATTCCCCCCCCCCCCAGCACCTCCTGATGCTGCAAAAGTGGCTAAACAGCTGATCCATGGCTGGTGGGAGGCGCTGATCGGCAGGGCCCACTGGGGAGCAGGAGGCCCTGGGTGGGAGGGGGAGGTTCTGGTAGGGGGGTCCTCCTCACCCTGCTCACCCGCCTGCCTTTCGCCTCATCTCCCTGTCCATTCCTCACAATTTTCTTGAAGAGCGGGACTCCCCAAAAGCACAGGGCCCGGGGCAGTTGCCCCAATTTGCCATACCCATTCGTACGCCTGGGGCTCTGATGAAAGGGGTCTTCAGATGTACTTTTACAGCTCATGACATACAGTTCCATTGTATATCATCTTTTGTAATTCATGCCAATGCCTTAAAAAAAAAAAAAAAAAAAAAAAAAAAAAAAAGGGTTTCCCGAGCCTCTGCTTCCACCTTCCATATTCCCCATATTCCATATATTGTGTTTTTTGGTTGCCCATAATTGCATTCACATTTAGCTTTCACTTTCTATTTAAAAAGCTGAGGCAGAATTAATAATATCCCAGATTTCATTTTTTAGACAGCAATATATTAGAAGCTTGTGCAGAGAAAATGATATTAAAAACAGCAGCTGGTAGACGTTTCATTTTTAAATCAGTGGTTTTAAAAATACTTGGACAGATGTCACAAACATACTTAGCACAATTTATTAATGAGGGATTCTGAGGCCACAAAATGACAAACGTTTACATTTGCCTATTACTGTCCTACCGTCCCCAAACAAACAGAAGATCCCCTAGTAGGTTTTAGTAGTGAATTGTGGTTCCCTTCATGTTGTTGTGGTCCCCTGCGTATGTCTCTTAATGCTTAAAACCTTTCTGCTGCTAATTAGAGTGAGAAACATTTTGTGTGTCTTGGGGACTACATCAGGTGAATAAATTTTAAAAGTGATACTACGTTCATGTAAACCGGCTATATAATTATCACCTACTATGTTCTCTGGAAAAGGAGTACTTGTGGCACCTTAGAGACCAAGAAGTTTATTAGAGCATAAGCTTTCGTGAGCTACAGCTCACTTCATCGGATGCATTTGGTGGAAATGTTTTTTCCCCCTCCCCCCCACCAAATGCATCCAATGAAGTGAGCTGTAGCTCACGAAAGCTTATGCTCAAATAAACTTCTTGGTCTCTAAGGTGCCACAAGTACTCCTTTTCTTTTTGCGAATACAGACTAACACGGCTGCTACTCTGAAACCTGTCATTATGTTCTCTGGGTTTCTTATATATAAAATATACTGTACAACATCTACTGTGGTGGATGTAAAGTCTGGAATATTCTATACTTAATGTGAGAAATAATCCGTTTCCATGTTTCTGTCTCAGTGGGCATTTTCATTCTCGGAACTCCAATGGGGGCACTTTTATGCCATTGAAAAAAAACCAAACCCTCTCTCTGAAAAAGGGCTGAGCACTAGAATGCTTTTTATCTATTCCTAAGCAATACCTGCAGTAAATGGCTGACTAAAAATTTGTAGCGATAACTCGTTACAGTTTCTCTTTGAAAATAAACTATCATCCTAATTTAGAGAAGATCCTCATATGTTATTTTCCTTTTCCCCTTCCCCAGAAAGCTCTAACGATGAAACCAAAGCTAATACTTCATGAAAACACAGCACAGTTTAAATGAAGGATTCGTATAGGAATTGTTTCAGAGGAACCTTACATTACCCCTAGGTTGTTAACTGTCTGTGCTCTGTATGTCCATATCTACCTATCTGTTCAGATCCATATTTATGTTTTATAGGCATGAGACAGAGATGGAAGCATTACTAATGCATGGTATAGCCACATATGAATTATGCAGGTAAATCCAAATTTATACCAAGAAATTCTTTATTCTAAGCCTACCCCTCTCATGTATGTCGCTACTGAGTACTGGGGGTACTGCAAGAGAAGTAAAGGGCATTTGGGGGTCATGGTGACAGTGCACCACTTTATGGTAAGTAGATGTGCTTATCGTTTGTAATCTTTACTTTTTAATATATGCATATAAACTTGTAGCATCCTGCATGAAACCAGCTTTTTTCTTTCACGTTAGAGGACTGGAGGAAATCCCACGGGAACAAAAAAAGAACAAAAACAAAACCCCCACATCCTGGAGAATAGAAAGCTATAAAACGTGTAGCCATTCAGATACCAGAAATTGTGCAGGAAGTAAAGATCTAGGAAATAGGTAATCTGTAAAACCAGAGGATTAGGAGGTGAGAGAGGCAACCTAGCCAGTGGAAAGGAGCTAGACCAAACTCAAAATGGCTGACAACATTATTGCACAATAGCCAGGGTTTATTTATTCATACTGAACAAAATCCTGAAGTCCTTGTTCAGAAAAAATACAGAACAGATACTTACCCTATGGTAACTGTGGATCTTCCAGACCAGTGGGTTCAACTTTTTTTCATTTACGGACCCCTAAAATATTTTGAATGGAGATACAGGTCCCTTTGGAAATCTTAGGCATAGTCTGTGGATCCCCAGGGGTCCATGAACCACAGTTTGAAAACCACCATTCTAGAAGGTGACTGTGGATCCCACTCTAGGCGCACACATGACCCATGTGCATAAGATTGGATTCTTTTTGCTAGCAGTATCCATCAGGGTTGTGCATGCACCCTGTATCTCCTCATGCTCTCGTGTGATGGCATAAAGAGTGGGGAGACCAGGACCCTCCATTTTTTTTTCCCAGTATGAAGCTCATGTTTGTTGAAGAGTCTTAAAGTGGGAACTGAGGGAAGGTCATGGGTTCCACACTGACTAAAACAACTAGAAGAACCACAGTTCCTGTAGGGTAACTGTTCTTCTTCAGGTGGCCTGGGCATATTTCCACTTGAGGCTCCAGGCATCTGCACCATGAGCTTCCAGAGACTTCTGGACAGCAGTGTCCTCTGGGCCCGCTTGTCCTTCCATTCCCCAATCCTTAAGGGTTTGAGGGCATAAAAGGGGAAATGCAGTTCTTTTCTAAACACAGATGGTGCAGCAAGTTTGGACCACAGCATCTTCTATGCTTTCCTCGACAGTTTTTGTTTTTTCTTTTTCTGCCCTTTTGAGGCAAAATGTGTTTATAGTTATGTCATAGGGCAAACCCAACTGGAGAACCCTCCAGCAGCAGGCCATGGCACAACAAGGGAACATGCCTCAGTTTCCCTCCTTCACTGGTTCTCAGAAATAGTCCCAACAATCTTATCAAGTATAAATATAGCTCTCACAGTGTTAATTTATTACAGGGGTCCCATGCACATAAATCATAACAAAATAAGTCCCCAGCTCATCAATAAACAGCCCTAGTGTGTCTCACCACATCTCTCACCACACCTTGTCCCCAGCCTTCAGCCCACTTCAGCCTTCTCTGGGCATAACTCTCTAGCTCAGGAAAGTCAGCAGGGGTGTGTGTCTCTCTCTCCTTCCTTCCTTCCTTCTGGGCAATTCCCCACTCTTTCCAGAGAAGGTCTACAGAGCTTTCTGCTCTCTGCAGAGTTTTCCCAAGGCAACTTCCTGCTGCTCATTCAGGGCCCAGGTGTTCTCTTTTAAGCCTAAGTGGGGGTCTGCTGAGCAGTAACAGCTGCACTGGCAACTGCCCTCCAGTTAGTTTGTTGGTTTGTCTTTTAAAAGAAAAGAAGAGCTGCCCTTCTGGTACAGACTTGGTCTGAAGCCACTCGAGTCACCTCACACACTCCTACTGTTGTGGGTGGCTTCCTCAGGCCCAATTGACTAAGTTGGCACTGAATGAAGTCCAGCATCTGCTTTTAAGAATATCTTACAGGAGTGAATTTGGCTGCCTCCCCATCCCTGCTCACAGGGGAGGCACCTCAGGTTGGCCACTGTTAAAGTCCCTGGCCTAGGAGACCTAACTATATGCCTAAAGTGGCTCTCTGGCCATTGGATCCAGTTTCCAAAAGCTCTGGATCCGCAAACTGGATCTGGACCTGGAGGCCAACCATGGATCTGGTGCTGCAAAACACGGATCTGGATTTTGCAGCAAAACAAGAATTTGAGGCTGCAAAACTCAGATCCAGATCTGGCAGCCATACATGGATCCAGGAGCCGCAAAACCTGGATTCTGATCCAGCAGCCAATCATGGATCTGGGAGCCACAAAACCCTGAGTGGACCCACAACAGGGCATAGATCTGTAGCTACCCCCCCATCCCCCAAACTGCATATAGATCTCTGGCTTGTATTATTTTGTTCTGCAAATGGTATAAATACAAGTTAAATTCTTTCCCAATGGGGATAATGTTCTTGTTTAGGGTTCTGAGCCAAAGGCTAAGATGCCTGGTCTTTCCATCTTCTGCAGACAGCTAGAATGCCTGTATATCCTTGCACCTCATTTACATTCAAGAAGGCAAGGATCAAATTTTGCATATTCAGAGAACTTTGTCACTATTTATATTGGGCCAAAACGTATCTATAGGTTTCCGAAAGCCTTGGGAAGAGGGTGCTGTCACAAGAGGAATCACTCTGTCATGGTCCAAAGATTGTCAGTGTGTCATAACATGGACAATATCCTGTAAAATCTGAACAAACCTTATGGGATTAAGATAAAGTTTATTGAATTAAGATAAACCTTACTGAGTTAGGGTTAATATCTTTGGGATGCATTGTATTAAAATGCAATTGTGTATGTATTATTCTGGCATTGTAAGTACCTTCTCTCGTAGGGAGGTGGGATGCTACTGTACTTCCTCTGTTATCAACCCTTTGAAACCACTCCCCTGGACAGAGATGCATATACTAATTCAGACTGGATTCTCCAGGGACCAATAGACAAAGAAAGGATTTTTGGGTGAATAGCCTGGTTTTATACTGTCTCAGGACCTGCTTCCTGATCCAGCAAACAGACAGGTCCATGGAGGGCCCCAATCCTTAGCGTAGAGTTGGAAGGACTGGATCACGGAGGTCACAGAGGACATTGTGCTTGTTCTGAGCTGAAGCTGTGATAAACTGGTGACCACAAGGAATCCTGGGAGGAAGGGGAGGGTCTGAAGGACTGGTCCTGCCAAAATCCATGGTTAGGAGTAGGGTTAACTCTGGTAAGCCTATTAGCATACATGTAGGTTCTTTTATTGTTTTCTCTGCAATGCTTTTTACCTTAAGAATAAAGTAGACTTATATAGGAAGTGCTGTGTGGCAATTACACCTGTTAACCATCTTTAAAGAGAAAGTCAGCAGGTGCCCTCGGGCAACCTGTCAATGCTGGGAAATGCACTGTGAAGGCAGGGAACTGTGCAGACTGGAAACAGTCCAATCAGAAGGGAGAGAGATGGGGGTCTCCACCCAGAAAGGCAACAGATGTGGAGCTGGAAGCGGGTGCTGGCGGGTGCCCTTGCTGCACAACTGACAGGAGAAAGGCCATGTCCACCGCATGCCCTCAAGCTTTCTTCATCACACCAGGCTGCATGACAGATACTGCAGCTACATATGTTGTTTTTAGCAAAAAAAAAAAAAAATTCCTTCAATTAAAACTTATCTTGGGGGAGTGATAAGATTGATCTATTCACTCTTGACCTGGTGTTCAGAGCTGATGCTTGTTCTGGCCATTCTGCAGTCCTTGTTTACCTAGAACTCCTCAGCCCACTTTCCTGGGGGTTGTGCCGCTTGCTAACTCCCACAAGTGGGAATATGCAGAGACCACTCAACAACGAAATGAAGGTTACTTACCTGTAACTGGAGTTCTACAAGAGGAGTCTCTGCATGTTCACACTCCCTGCCCATCTTCCCTGCTTCTTTGGAGTCTCAGGGCAAGAATTCCCAAATTAGTGGAAGGAGCTATGGGGTGGTTGGGGCCACTCTCCACTTTTACACCATTAGAACCCTCCAGGATCAGAGAAAAAGGGAGAACTGTGGGGCCCCAATGGATACTCCTGTTCAGAAGGTTCCAGAAGTTTGTGATGTAGGCACCTTGATCCCACAAATGGGAATATGCAGAAGCTCCCTCAAAGAAGTAAGCTTCATTTCTTTCTTCTTTGAGCATGTGTCTGTGTGAATCCCACTATATGTGATTGGAAAGCAGTATCTTCTTCTGGATAGTGGGTACCCTGGCACTGGAACTAAGAGTGCTGGGGGTGCTGCCGTACTCCCAGGCTTGAAGTGCTTTCCATTATATCCTGGGGTTTACAGTTTGGTTCAGTGGCTCTCAGCACCCCCACTATACAAATTGTTCCAGCGCCCCTAAGTGAGTATGAAGTGTATGATCTGTGCTAATCAAATAAAATGAAATAAAAAATGAAGTACTGCTTTTCAGAACTTGGCATCTGCCCTGGCTGCATGTCAAGTGCATAATGTTTAAAGAAGGTCATTGCGTTTGTCCATGTAGCTTACAGATCTGTGAGACTGACACATTTCTGAGAAATGCCGACTTGCTCGCTTGAGCTCTGGTGAAGTGAGTCTTGACATTCACATATGCGGCTCACCAATCAGCTAGTAACAAGTGGAAATGCATCGTATAATCCACTTGGAGAGTCCCCGTGGAGAGATCACCTCGCCTTTAATACACAAAGAAACAAACAGTGAGAGCGTTGCAAGGGCTCACTCCCCTTTAGGTATTAGAATAGAGCTCTGGAAATGTCCAGAGTGAGAATGGCAAATCCTCTTATGGCTTGCATTTCATGAGGAATTCCCTAAATTTGAAGACCGGATGCCCTCCTCACTAATGCCACAATGGCTGTGGGAATGCAGGGACATATTTGCCACCAATTGTCCATCTTTTCCAATGTCTTTAAGCTCCTCTCAAGCCTTGCGAGGGAGCTTGTTGATAAATAGCATTGCTCTGTCCCATGTAAGAAACTCATTTGTCTAGGAGAGTCTGGCAATTAGCAACCACTCACTGATGTGATATAGAGATAGCAGATCCAATCATGTGGGATTTTATGCATATTCTTGGTCAAAAGCAATTTTTCTTGGATGACTGAGACCACTAGAGATTGGGATTAGGATAAGAATAAAAATACTTGAACCTGGAAAGTGGCACCTGGTATCTTTTCTTGATATGTTTTGTTGTTAGTGATGCAGTGGCTAGCAGTTGCCATGGAGTTCAAGCTGGATCTAGCAATGCCACATTTATGGGGAAGGTGAAGATAGGAAAATGAATAGCTTGTGAGATTTTTCAGATATGACTGAAGTCTGGATCTCCAGTGTGTCTGTGATCCATAGCAGGAGCTCTTGAAATGCTTTGAAATCATTCAGCATTGGTATCCATGCTGAGGTGACCACCTTGCAGGTGATGATGAGGAAAGGTCTTTGAGGGGCAATGCCAGATGCTGATGGATTTGTGCCTACACGTTCCGCTCGTCCTGGTACTCTGGGGTCTGCAGCCTTGCCAGTTAGGCTGCCAGAGAGGCAGATCTTCTGTTACTTGATGGAGGAGAGTGGCTCCTTCAGGCTTGTGAAGGAGGACCGTTTAGCCCAAGAAGGGCCAGACTGGTATCCCGTATCAATAGAGGTGGTTGGAAGGTTGCTGACAGGACCAATACCAGTCCTGATGCAGTGGCTGAGTTCTGAAGAACTCTTATGGTTTTTCAGACTCTTACAGTTCAGTGACCCTAAGGGGGATACTGATGAGGTGTGCTCCAGGGATGAGGAGTATGTGTCTTCCATAAGTAGTGCCAGTGGGTATAGTGCCGCCACTGGGTAGGGGTGCATGTGCTTCTGTCAGTACCAGTAGACATCTCAGGGGGGATGACCATTCTGCAGTCCACAACTGTTCCCCCATAATACCAAGGTTGGAGTTGGCAGTGGGGTCCAGAACCAAGGAATTCTGCTGAACTGTAGTTTGCTCCTTTTCACTCATATTCAGTGCTGGGAGAGTTTGAGGATTTATCCCTGATGCTTTCCTGTGTGTCTACATGAGAGGACACTGAGCTCTTCCTCAAGCTCCTGCCTCAGTGTTCTAGGTGGCCTCTTTCAGTGACCTGGTCTGATGTCTGAGGTTTTGCTGTCCATGGCCTCAACAGTTCTGGTCAGTGTTAATGTAGCCAGTGCTGTGGTCAGTATTGGTGATGGTTCCTCACATGGTGCTGACTTCTCTGCTGAAGCCTTAGGTATCAGCTGTCTCCTTGATGGAGTACAAGAGGGTGAAGTTTTGGCTACTAGGGGAGTTTGAGCCCAGATCTTCTGACTCCAATGCCACTCTCATGGATTACCGTAAAAGAGGGAGTTTGAGTTTTGCATCTCACGATTTTTCGGTTCAAGCAGCAAAAGAAAGGCAAACTAGAATGTGGAACTTACCCTGGCAGAAAAGGCACCTGCTGTACCCATCTTTAAGTGGAATTAGTGCATCACTGGTTGGGCACTGCTGGAAGCCTACAGGTTTTGAACCCACCAAGTTAAGGTCCTTTTACAGGGGAATCATGTGTGTGTGTGTGTGTGTGTGTGTGTGTGTGTGTGTGTGTGTGTGTGTGTGTGTGTGTGTGTTCATTCATTCATACAGGAGGGGTTAGATTGAAGAATTTATATCCAGCCAAGAATTATTCAGTCCAAGATGTTGTAAGAGACTGAAGGCTGTTCTGAAGTGTTTCAGAAGTTTAGATGAAGATATAATAGAGTTGTCAGCAGATAAGACACCATTAGGTTCTGTCTCATTGCCATAGATGGTCAGAGGAAAATGAGAGATTGTCATGGGCATCCCACTCTTTCTGTCCTCGTATGGGAGCGTGAGGAGGCATAGGATTCATGCACAGCCCCAGTGGACACTGCTAGCAAAAAGAATAGGTGTGCATGCTCCCCAGGCATGCAAGAGCAGACAGTGGGATCTACACTGACTCGTACTCAAAGAAGAACCAGAGATTATGGTCAGAGTTCTCAGATTTTCATCATCTATTAAAGACAAACATTTGTGCAGCAAATTCAGAATGGACATATCTGGATACTTACAGAAAGTGTCTGCAAAGGACAAGTTGATTTTTGTTATTAGCTCAACATCTACATTTGGCATTTAAGGATTTGCTCTTTCCCATTTCTTTTTCCAATAGGAAAACTATCATGACCCTTCTAGAACTGCCACCACAACATTTTTTTTTGCCTTTCCATAGGGGGAATGCAAACTACAAAATTTAATTTTAGATTTTTGTTCCATGAGCCTGGTTTTAAAAAATCCACGTGACAGCCCTGTCACCGTGTTATGGTCATGATGTCAGCCCTTCATCACAAACAGGAATACCAAGATCACTGTCCAATCTATAATTCAACAGATGGCTACATTTCTACCACAATACTGGCTAGAACTTATACTTAATACAATATTGGGTTACTTTTCCCTATTAGAATGTATAAAGTAAATTCTATTAATTTTACCTGCGGCATTGCAACCTTCACAAACAAGCACCAGTTTAAATGCAACTTAACTAACATCTTAATTCAGTATTGTGTCTAAAACCTTCCTTATAATTCTATGCACCATGTATTATTTTATGGATCTCTGAGATGCGTAGGAGGAAGAAAACTCAGCCTGGAACCAGTGCTCCACAGTCTACCATCACTACTCTATCTGTAGTACTGAGTGACTTATGCCTTGACTCAGCAACGCAATTAAGCACTTGTTTGTTTTGCCGAATCAGGGCTTTACTAACTAGCCAACCACCATTAGCCACGTCCATACAGAATCTCTACAGCGGCATTTAACAAGTATTACACATATGATAAATTCTTTTTTGGTAAGACTATACCTTGTGAAAAGTAGTGAATATAATCTTGTTTTATAGTGGTAGATGGATCTCGAGGAGGTAGGGGTGGCTTGTCCAGGAAAAAGGAGTCTCTTCCACCCACTTCAGGATCGTCATCAGGTATACTGGCATATAAATTGTCATTGTCGTCATCTAAGCTGTATGACTTTTCCTCTAAATTATTTTCTTCATCTTTCTTTTCTTCCACTCCATTAATTTCTTCAGCTTCCTCTTCCTTTTCATCCTCCTTGTCCTCTTCCTTCTTGCCTGATTCTTCCCAGGCTTTCTGTCTGACTCCACACTGGTCTCCTGTGCTCTGTGTGTCTGTTAATGCTAAAGAATGCATTGTTTAATTTAAAATTTGTCAACTGGAAGCATTTTGTGTTTCACCGATTTCCATAAAAGTACCACCACTGCTAATAAAACTTTTATGAACTAATACAGTGGAATGCTGTTAAATGTATAACTTCAGTGAATGGCTTTTAAAATATTTACCATATGAACAGTGGAAGCCTTCATTATATCTTGCTACCTCAGAACACAACATATTCAACAACATTAGGGTTTTTCCAGAGTTATTGGTGGAATGGTTAGGCAACATGCAGTATCCTTTCCCCACAATCTGTATTGCCTGATTTTCAAAGCAGCACAGCACACATGAGTTAGTAAAATATGCTAGAACTCATGCAGCTGTATCACTTATTTTTAATAACTGTAGCTTGGCTACTTATCATTTAACATTCTTTAAAATGAAATAAATATTTCCCCTGGGATATGTGGTTTGTAGTAAGCTTTATGGCCTTAGTGGCCTTTCGACAAAAAATAAGAATACATAACAGTACATTTTCAGCACTATGTACAGCATAAGGATTTAGCTAAAACAACAACTGGAAACCATGCAACTTATTCCCTCCATACACTTTTAAAATTGTGTCCATTTCTGGACATAAACATTATGAAGACCCTCCATTATTTCCAATATTAGAAGCATTTAACTTACACATGTTTCTATTCTTATGCCAACCCTCTCAATTTTAACCCACAATTTATATGTTAATATTTTAAGCAAGCTGTTTCACTTGGGGTGCATTTGAGATAGAAGTTTTCCAATAAATTCTCTCTCTTTTCCATTCCTGGTATTTTCTAAAAAAAATTCTAGAACCCCCCTCAAAATACCTGACTACTTTGTACTGCCTCATGCCTGACAGAAAGATGAGTGCTTCTAAATATAATAGACAAATCCATCCATCACCATTTTTTCTCTTCGTAAAAAAGGCCAAATTATGGTCCCCTGAGTCAGCGGAACGTGGGTGGGTGGGGAAAACATCTGTAGCATGTGAGAAGCGTGAAAGGAAGCATTACGTCTCTACAAGACAGAATGCCCCCAGAGGCACCAAGGGAAGTAGAAGAAGCAGCAGCTTTTGTTGCACCTTATTAAAGGATCCTTAGTTGTGAAGGATCTGTTATGAAGATTTGTCCCTAGTGCTGAGTACTTCAGATCATTTCCTAATTAGACCATCATTTTTGTATCCACATCCAGAACAGGGTAATATTTGTGTGTCCACCTAGAGCAGTAAGCACTAACAGTGCTATCCAGACTTCTAGCCTTTCAAGTCAAATTATGGATGCCCATTGTCTAGGTGTGTTGGAGGAAGAGGCTCACGATTTAGCCTGTAAGGAGCAGCAATCTAATACAGAAAGTGAGACAACTGGGAAGATATCAAGTATCCAGTCAAATACGAATAGAATATGGGCTGGCCTTTCTTACACAGTTATCATGGATCTGTGGCATAAGTGTCATTGCTAAATGCAAAAAACCTGCAGCTCTTCCCTAACTGACTTAGGTTCCCTTGCAAATCTCAGCCAACATTACTGAAACATTAAGGGCCAGGTCAATGTTTGTACAGATGTAAGAAGAGGAAGCTGAAAAGAGCCTCCCAATTGTGCTTCTATGCAGGATCTAATGACAAATGTAGGCACTGCCCTCCTCTAGCTCAAGGGCTGCTCTCTGATAGAGCACGGGGCGGGGGGGGGGGAGAGAAATGGGTCTGCCACTCTCCACATCAGCCCGTGGATCTGGGTGGCCACCAAGGGGAAAGCATATTGCACCTCTTGAAAGAGTGTAGCAAAAAGGTACGTTCCCCTATGGACCAGTGTTTAAAGGCATGACTGAGCCCTTAGGTCACACAGCTAAACACTAAAAAGTCATGAAATCCACAAGTTAAGGTTGAGCATTTAACCATAACTTTGTCCTCTTGTGTGTGTATACACTCCCCTATAGTCTCTAGATATCACCATTTCTCAGTTAATACAACACAGTATCAAGGACAAGGTACCTGAAACCTTTCAGACAATATGACTTACGAGAGGTAATGTGAGGGCCTGAGCTCAGCATGGCCACATAAATTCCATCTTCCTCCTCCTCCTCCTGATCATGGTCTTCATTATTGGTTGTATTAATCTGGAAAGAAGATCAAGTAGAGCACATCTTTTGGTGATATTATCCATAAGCACATCAGTGTAGTGTGAAAGAAAAGAGCTTTTGCCCTGGGAAAAAAAACCAGTCAAATCCTTTTCTTTCAGTTCTGGGTAAAATGTCCTCATTTCATATTTTGCAGAGGTTCATTTGCCCTCAGTACTAATGCCTACTGATAAATTCCTTAAAATCCTTCTAAGGCGAAAACAGAGACAGGATAGTAGCAGTGATATATGAATCTAACTCTGTTTACTCTGTACGTGTATTTGTGTGTGTGTGAGAATCAGTTTCCAATTGAGAAGTATGCATGGTGGGTGGGTGGATGGAGGGTGTGGACAGTAACAGATGAAAAGAGGGTCTCTGTGGCACTGTGGAGTAGACCAGAATGGTCAGGGTGCAACAATCTTTGGAGGGCTAATTGAAAAGAGTAGACCACTGAGTGCATGCTGCATGTGCACAGGAGACTAGAGGACCAGTCACACAACTGCAGGTATGTTAGCTGGGTCTGCCTTACTATCAAAGCAGAGCTAGGTGCTTATTCTATCCTGCTTCTGAAAAAAACATTAAAGCTCTCGCTTTTACAGCGTCCAAATTAACCTCAGTTGGAGGAGTTTCAGGCCCAGTGTTTGTAGTAACAATGTCCATAGTCTTTTCACCATATTTATATAAGCAAGAGGATATATTAACTTCTGCCAATCTCTGATCAGACAAAGAGTAGGATTACAGTCAGTTTTGGTGGTCCTCCACAGAAGAAACCTGTATTCCTTCAAGGCCTGATTTTCAGTAAGATGTGTATGGAAATATATGTCTCCGTTGCACATACACAAATGTCTGATTAACATGCACACACTGCTGTGTAGGCATCCATGTAGCAGTCATTAGTGCACAAAGCAGGACTCTTTAGAGGTATGTAGAGTCTCGCATCTTAAGGAGCATCACAGTAGCTTGAACTCCCTGGGACCTGTATTACTAGCATGTGCCTAAAGGGCACAACAGAGTCCTCAGTAGTCATTGATTAGAGACTTGAATGCTGAAAAGGAATATTAATCCTCTGCATTTGATTTCTGCCTACACAACAAAATCCCTACCAACTTGAAAGCAGGAATTTAACAGTGTGCTCCATAAATCCTGCAGTTTGCAAGTAATCACTGCCAGCAGATATGCAATCAGCAGAGTCTTTGACTGAAGAGCTTGCCTTCTGCTCCTGGGTCACTCTGCTTAACTTCCCTAGAATTATGGGGGGTTCAGAGTGAAGGCATGGGGTGAACTTCACCCAGTGAGCAGATCAAGAGGCACCAATCTGGGCCATCATTTATCACTGCTGACAGATCTTTGTAAAGTATAGGGGAAAATGGAAAATAAATATGAGAAATTTTGGGTTTCTCTGGGGGAACCAAGAGAGCATCTTTTCCTGCTGCAGCTGTGTATGGCAATCTCAAGAAAGTCAGATCCAGTGCCCCATGCTCCCTACCCCCTCCAAACAGTAAACACAATGTAAGGAATATGTCCAGGTTGTCTGTCCCCATGAACAAAGCACTGGCCCTGTATTCTATGTCCATCTAACGTGTTTAGCAGTTTAAGAGTCTTATGCTCTGGCAGAACTTCCCCATTGTTCAATTGGTTCCCCCTAGTTTGGGGACATAGGACATCACCGCACTGATGTCTGACAAAACATGTATACGGAAGCCCTAAAATGAGACTTTTCCAGAATACAAAGTAGCTATAATCTGGGTTAATATGCACAATTTGTGCAATAAACTACAAACAGGGGGCTCTGACAAGTTCCATGGCCTACTGACGCTGTGATAAGAAACGTGAAGCCATGACTTAGAGACATGACTCCTGAGGAACTGTGCAATGTGGGCCTAGAAAGGAGTGGAGTTTTAAAAACACTGAGTTCCCCTTCTGTGATGTTGGAGGCCTGCAAAAGGGAAACACTTCCCAGTTGTTTACCTTTAGCCTTGCAACCAGTAAGCACCTATGGATACATATTTAATAGAGAATGCCCAGAGGGAAGGCAGGGAGTGGAGCTCTTGGAGTAGCTTTGCTAATTGCCTCTGGAAGATGGAGGGAGCAACCATTAACTCCTGGTACTTATTCATTATGGATCAATTTTTGATGAAGGAAATCCCACGAATCGCAGAAAGCCTAAATGGGAGATGTGATTAATGTAGACTTTTCTATATTTTCAAGAAACCCAAATTCCCTTCAAAGAGGACTGTGGCCATTATATAAGTCTTAGGAGCTCTTCTGACTGATGCAATTAAATTATTGTTTAAGTAAATACATCTTTTCACTTCTCTGGATTTTAGGGGGTGAGTAGCTGATCTAACTCCTTGACATAGTGCTGCTTTTCAGGAAAAGTTTACAAGTTTCCTGTTTTTGGGAGACATGGGAAAGCTGAGCAAATTGAGAAAAGTTTTACTTAGATCTGTTTTTCCTAGAAAAATTCCCTTTGTAAACCTTGGGTGAAGTCATAGTTCCATTACAGTCAATGGCAAAACTCCCATTGACTTCAATGGGGCCAGGATTTCACTCCATGACTTTAAAGTCTTTGAGGCTGTCCTGATGAAACGGCTTGGCATTTAAGGGCTTTAGGTTCAAAACTGGATAGAATCCTCCATTGGGGAATACAAATGAGAGACATTCAGCCCATTTGAGGGTTTCTGCTTGGCATTACTTTTAAGGTAGAAAGCTCTATGGTCTCTCTTATCTCCTTTTATGTCAGAGAGGTATAGCTCTGTAGACTTATTAGTGAAGGAGGGACCCTTTACCCTGGAATGGAGTTGAAATACAATTTTAGCCCTTCTGGCACACACTGTAGGACTTTTTGTGGGTCTTTACCCTTTCCTCCATTTCAACCCAAAATTTTGTTTTGTTGGCAACGAGTTTTGCAATTAGAGGGAAGAACTTCTGCTAGTGTCAACAGAGGGGCTGCCTCAAGAGGTCTGTGAAGATTTGAAACCCTTAGCTTGTAAATTAATAGGCAAGGTCTGCTTACCTGAGTCTGCACCCTATAGTAGTTGGATACCTTAGCTCAAGATGCAGCAGGCAGCTTAGAAATGAAAGGCCTCTAAGACATTGGATACTACCATGTAATTTCCTTCTTTTGTAAACCCTTGGCTTGCAGGGTTGGTTAGCCCAGCCATGGACTTGGAAATGTTGCCTTTTATTTTTTATCTTCTCAGTCCAACTTTCCCTAGGTTTGAATCGTTCAGGGTAGAGAACTTTTAAACCTCCATGTGACCTCTGCCACCTGTCATTTCGGGGACCACTAATCTAGCAGTGGGCCTAGTCTGCCTCAGGACTGAGATCTGGGCACGTTTGGCAAAGAAGAGAAGTCTCCCCATCTGCTGAGTTTCAGAGGGCAAATGTTACTGAAACAACATTAGATGTGGTCTAAAACAAAGAAAAGGTAGATAGTATGCCTTATTCTTCTCTAACTTATCCCAGTGTAACTCAGTGGCATTCTCTCCTGGTTTATACTAGAGAGAAGAATGAAGTCCATTTGGAGTCTCAGAAGTAGGAAACATAGTTCTATTTTCACCATTGCTCCCTTAATGAAGAATCAGGCCTATTTCCTCACAATTTGATTTTGCTTTCACTCCTGCCAAGGTTAAATGCCCCCTTTTAACATTATATGGTCGGGTATGGCTTTCTTTTAGTTATCCACTCTAACTGGCTAACTAAGCTTTATGTAGAGGTAGTCACACAAAAAATTAAAAATCACACTGAAAATTGAAATGTCAAAGCTGTTTCTATTTTGCAGGGTTTGAAACTGATTTTTTCATTTTTTCTAAATTTTTAATTTTTGTAGCAAAATTGTTATCAGGACCACTATCAAACAATTTACAGCCATTTTGATGAGTTTCAATACTGTCTTCAATAAAGATTTCAATTTAAAACACAGTAAAATTAATGAAAAATGAAATAAAAAAATGAACTTTTTTTTTTTTGCAAACTTTTTCATTTTTAAGAAAAGGTCATTTTCCCATAAAACAACAACAAAAACACTTTGGTCAAAAAATTCTGACCATCTCAATGGTTGAGAAAGCCTCTTCTGGCTAGATCCTGTACAGATGTGGAGTGTTCCACATCTATGCACAGGCAAACAGCGATAAACTGAACAAAAGAAGCACAAGGGAATCAGATCCTGCATTAATGAAAGCACAACTGGCTGCCACCACACTACACCTGCCTTGCAGCCTGTGAGGGCAGCCCATAACAAAGCACCTCATTTACATATTGATGATCATGCCTAAGGCCTCTTCACATCACAAAACCTCACTTTTTTTTTTTTTTAAATTCTGTATAGAAACCAAGGAGAGGCACTGGAGCGCAACAAGTCTGTACTCCCTTTTGTGCACTGCACAACGACTTTGAAGAATCAAACCTTTCAAGTTTAAGTTAGGCCTTGGACAATGCATAGTTTGATTGAACACACAGGGTTAATTCAATTGTTTATCTGTTGGGCTTGGTACTACCCATTATCCCGTTCCTTGATTAATCATTATAAAAATGGCATATACAAACAAGGTTGAAAATTCAATTATTTTTCAGTCTCTCCATAGAGTAATTAAACTTCTTCTGATGGTAGCTTCCAGAATCCCACATGCTTCTGGCTCAGTTTATTGTACTTGATCAAACTGGCATTGCTTAAAAAAAAAATGTAACATTCAATGGACTTTCAAATCTCAGCTCTTCTTTCTACATATAATTATGGAATTCTTCATGCTACATAATAGCCTCCAAATTTCCCTGAAATGTGGCAATTATGAAAATGCACCATGGAACGAATCCTGAAGTCATCATTAGACCTAGGCAAAATATTTTGAAACTTTTTTTGCTGAAAAAATGCAGAGTTGGGTCGACTGAAGCATTTCTCAAACTCATGTTGACTTTGGTGAATTGTTTCAGTCAAAATGAAAAGAAGAAAAAAAAAAGGGAAATATTGAAATGAGTGCTATTCAAAAATTTTGTAAAAATGGAATTGGATACTGGGAATACAACAGGCACCCCCACTGCTTCCTCCTTCTCAGTTTTGTGCATCGATCCTTTCATTTCCTTTACTTTTATAACATTAAATATGCCTCAAAATAGAAGTCAATCTGGAGTCAAACAAAAACACCTTCCTTGATCTGAAACAAATCTTCTCCAACTTTTTTAATTATTCAAAAATTCAGAAAAATGGAGTTCAGGTCAAACCGAAAACAATTTTTTTTCCATAACAGGCAGCAAACCAAAACATCGGTTATTTGCCCATCTCTAGTTGTCATTCAGTTTTTACACAATTCTTATGTAAAATTCTCATTGACTCTTTCAGTGAGAGGTTTACTTTAGTAAGGAGTGAATAAAAACTGAGTTATAACATAAGAAATTGACTCCATAATATGATATTAAGCTAACTTTAGCAATATACTGGAAGCTTTAAGATATGCTACATATGGAATAATATGGAACCATTTATTCATGCTGTGGGCTTTCAAAAAAATCACATTGTCAGGGAAGAATTAATAAAAATAAATGTAATATTAGCTACCAATAAATCTCACAAAAAGTAAATCATCTTGTTTTTTTGTGGGCATGAGGAGCAGTCATAAATATAAAGGGAAGGGTAATCACCTTTGTGTATACAGTCTATAAAATCCCTCCTGGCCAGAGGCAAAATCCTTTCACCTGTAAAGGGTTAAGAAGCTAAGGTAACCTCGCTGGCACCTGACCCAAAATGACCAATGAGGGGATAAGATACTTTCAAATCTGAAGGGGGGGAAAAGGCTTTTGTCTGTCTGTGTGATACCTTTGCCTGGAACAGATCAAGGATGCAAGCTCTCCAACTCCTGTAAAGTTATTAAGTAACCTAGCTAGAACATGCGTTAGGTTTTCTTTGTTTTGGCTTGTAAATTCGCTGTGCTGGAGGGAAATGTAGATTCCTGTTTGTGTGTCTTTTTGTAACTTAAGGTTTTGCCTACAGGGATTCTCTATGTTTTGAATCTGACTGCCTGTTAGATCATCTTCCATTCTAATCTTACAGAGTGTTTCTTTTATCTTTGTTTTGTTCTTCTAATAAAGTTCTGTTTAAGAATCTGATTAAGTTTTTAGGGATCTAAAAGATCCAAGCTGGTTTGAGCTCATCTTGTTTATTCTCAAGCCTCCCCAGGAAAGGGGGTGTAGGGCTTAGGGGGATATTTTGGGGGAAGACATCTCCAAGTGGTCTCTTCCTGGATTCTTTGTTAAATCGCTTGGTGGTGGCAGCGTACCAGGTTTTTAACCTAAGCTGGTTCCCAAGACAAGAAAGAAATCTGTGCCTTGGGGAAGTTTTAACCTAAGCTGGTAAGAATAAGCTTAGGGGGTCTTTCATGCGGGTCCCCACATCTGTACCCTATAGTTCAGAGTGGGGAAGGAACCTTGACAGGAGCCCACAAAGGAAGAGGTCATAATGACAGTCTGCTTGTAATAAGTTTATATTTGAAGTCAATACACTCTGCTTGGGTGCCGAATAAGATCTTGTTTGAATTACAAGGGTGGATTCTAGAAACTGTTGTGAATGAAAACTGTGGCTGTGACCCACCTCCACACACAATTTTATGGTGTTGAAATCCAGAGCTGAATTTGGGTACAAATTGTGCAAATGACCCTTATCTTTACAGTGGGTCAAACCAAAACACCAGATGCACACCTTGAAACTCAAACCTTGAAGTGGCTCTGAACTTCACATCTTGATCATATGTCTTAACAACAAAACATATTTAAGTGAAATCAGGCATTGGTTTATGATCAGACATTCAGGGGCAGAGTCTGTTTTCACATCAACATAAACCAACAGTAACTCCAGTAAAGTCAGTGAACTTATCCCACTGTAAAACTTATACAAGTAGGAGCAAAATCAGAGATGCAATCTTTGTGAATATGCTGATAGTCAGAATATCCTTATGGGCTTTTCTACAACTGCACATATTTTACATAATGAGACTGACTTTCTTCTCTTATACATTGGTATATATCTGGTGTAATTCCATGGAAGTCAATGGGCTGGATCCTCAGAAGGTGTAAACTGTCTTAGCGCCACCACAGTCAATGGAGCTATCCTGATTTACACCAGTTGAGAATCTGGCCTGTTACACTGCTGTAAATATGACATAAATGAGAGGAGAATCAAGCTACAAGAAGTTCAGGTAATTGGGAAGAGCATGAAGATACTTGCTCATAAGTATAAAAGACTGGAATTTGGGATGAGCAAGCAGATTTTGAAATGAAGGACTGTACAGAATAATGATGGACCAGCTACATTAAAGTTTGGATATCCTTTGGGAAATTGACACGTTTGTATCTTTTAGTCTGAAAATGTGTTATTTTAGTATTTTTGGCACATGCAAAAACCAAACAGCATGTAACAATTTAGTTCTATTCAGTATTTTACTGCAATATAGTACTATAGGCTTCTCATGAATATACATTCTCTGTAATAATCCGATGGTATGACGAGTGTCTTTTTCTACTGACTAGCCTAACATTTATCATTCTTGTTTATATTAATTTCTCGTATAGTATACATTTCAAAAGTTAACAGAATAAGAAGATTGTAAAGTTTTGGGAAAAAAGCGCATGCAAACTGCCCATAAACAAAAAAACGCACTCTTCTTTTCAGTAATTCACATACATGGTTCTGCTTGAAGTGCAATTAAATATAAAACCTTGAATGGAATCCAAATATTATATGATTTTAACTCTTTTGCAAGCCTGTTTCCAAGCTGCCAATTTAGAGTTGGCTCAGGAGGTGGAAAGGTTTTTGTTCTACATTACTGGTAGGCCATGTTTTCCTTGTCCCCAAGCCAGAGATACTTTGAACATGTATACTACAGTATCAAATAAAAGAAGTCAAGCATGGTAATGAAGCACTAGGATTGTCACTGTGTCACAGTTGTTGGACATTTCATTTGTTTAATGGCAAAGAAGCAGCTGGCTTCTGTAATCTCATCCAAGCTGTAAACAGAGGACCCAGTACTCAAAACCAGCAATTTCGCATTAAGATTACCCTACATTATTATTAGAAAGTAAGCATTATCTGCTAGAACAAACAGACAGCACTTCTTGTTCATATTGTCTCTAACTACTTTTCTCACAAAAATATGGGGTCAAATTCTGCCTTCATTTACACCCATACCACCCTAGCTGATCCATATAAATAGGCTGAGATTAAAAGAAATGTTTTCCATAAAAACAGGGACTTTGATTAAGCAGTAGAGATGAAAATCCAGTTAAACCCACAGCTTTCCATTTGAAATAAAGTAACAGTCTTGCAGGCTGAATTCAGAATTCACATATTTTCCCTTCTATGTTTACAATTACAGTACAGTCCTAGATGCAACAAACACACTGCATCTAAACTGAAAAGAAGATAAGCTTGAAGCTATCATCATCCTTGGGTCCTCATGTCAACACAGAACAATACGGATAAGGTTAAGGAGCAGCATGGAAGAACCTCAGGTGTGAAAGGCAACGGATAAAGTATTTTAAACACATCTTTCCCATTCAGACCAGGGATAGTCTGGTCTATTTGACTAGTATTATTCCAATAACTTACTCCTTTCCCCTCCAAAGTCACTTATCATTTCCACGGGATGAAAACAACCAAAACAGAAAAAAAAAAGAGACAGTATGCAACATAAGCACATACAGTGAGAGTGCTTAAAATACCAATTCCAGACTAGATATATTACTGGCTCCAGCAATATTCCCTCTACATAAAATGGAGACTACAGCTAAAACTGGTCTCTCTCTAGAACTAGAATTAATCACCCAGTCTCACTTTGAATGTTAGGCATACCTTTTTTTTGCCCTTTTTTTTTTTTACTTGGGCTGCTCCATTTGTTTTGTATAAAAGTATGGACATTTCCAGGAAACAGATCTCATTGAAACAAAACAAACTCTGCAATAATCCACAGAATCAAATTCTGTGTGCTGTTTCACTGTTATTTCATTGAGGTTCCATGAGACAGCATATTGACAGAAATGCCAATAAGGGCTGTTTGAAGCTATTATGCTGTGAATGGACATTCTGTTTGTCACTTGCTCCTTCAGGAGTTTGGCTCAAATTAGTTTGGTTTTCATTCTGAGCACACAGATTCACAAGTTTACACCCCCTCATCTCTATAGATTTATTTCTGCTACAGAAAGTAATGGAAGGCACAAACAATGCTTATTTCCAAACTCCAGTTGTAATGAACTTTTCACAGCAGACCATTTTTCTGGGCTGTTCTTCTGTTTTAAGATACTACAATGTGTTTCTTGGAAAAAGGGAACACAGTAGAGTTCCCTTAAATCCTAATATAAATTTATGCAGTTATAGTGTGCCTGTCACCATACTATCTAGGCACAAATGCAAACTTTAGCTCAAAAGGAAGAAAAAACTTTTCAGTAGGCTTTCCTCAAAATTTGTGTTTACCAAAGGGGACTATATAAGCTTTTTCAGGATCTTGGGCGGATATCAAAATAGTACGTACATGACGACAAATCTATGATCAGTGTTACAAATGAGATACTACTAGTTAAGAGATGACAGAGTCATACTCCTTACCATACTAACCTTCTGTACTCCTTTGAGCACCTTCAGCACTATCGCTGCTTATGTCGTTTCCATGTTTGTCCTTGGGGATTCAACAATGGGTGTGCCAGGCATCATTGTTTTGGTGTGAGAACCAGGGGACTGCAGGTCTGATAGCCTTGGCTGATATGCAAAGAGGGCCAAATTCTGTTCTAACATCAGGACCATCAAGGGAATGTCTCTAGATTTATACCAGAGTGAGTGAGTGAGTGAGTGAGTGAGAACAGAATTTTTCTTCAATGTGCTTTTCTAACAAGGGTTATTCTTTTGCAATCAGAACAATAGTACTAAAAAGTTTGCATAGCTGGCAGATGAGGTCCTAACCTATGCATAGCAGATATTTCTTTACCTCTTTAACTGGTAGCTATTCAACTGAGGCAATACCATTTCTGTGACAAATCAGTAAATAAAACTGGTAGAACTGATTAAGTGACAGCACAGTGTATTGTAGTAGCTGTGGAAAAAGCTGTCAGTAGCAAAAAACCAAACCAAACCAACAAACACTGATGTTACTGAAAGAATCCTGTTTGTAGCCAAAGAAATCTGGCAGCTGAATTAGGACACAGATGTTCTTTCTTACACAGGGAATCCTGTATTTCTGTAGGGAGAGCTGGTATTTTAAACATGCTGTGTTGTAACAATTTTTCAAAAATGGTTGAGGTCTGGGATTTGTGTATGCTGTGTTTTTTTGCCACTCCTTCCCTATGCCAAACCTGTAGAAGAAAGCATAAATCTCATCCATTTGGGGTTGTGGTTCTGGGGTGTAGCGATTATGTACTTAAACTGAGGTCTCTAGGTCACATCCTGGCTTTCTGCATCAATAGATGGCAGACAGAGTGTACCTTCTGTAAAGGTTTGTGTATATTTTTGATTGTTGTGAAAGTTGTTTCAGAGTTTCTGACTCACTCATCCAGCCCTGGGGTAAATGTTTATCAGGGTCTGTGGATATCTTTTGCATAAAACCTAACTAAAAACTCAGCCACATTACACTGAGTGTCATTCATTCTCATTGTCCCTTCTGCATCAATGATGTCAAAGGTATGTTTCAGCGTGTTCTAATAGATTATTTCACTTCTTTCATTCACTTTCTGTCTCAGACTGGAATTTAGAACTGGCTGGAGTTTACTACATGAATGACAAATCCTCCAACAACTCTACTCAAATAAGATAAATGTAATAATACCTTTCTTTTTATGTCTGTCTAAGAAGGATTGTGGTCTTTCATGTCTTCCTCTAGCCTATAAACCAAACCATGTTGACTGATGTTTTGCCAAAACCTAAACCCAAGCTTTCTGAGCCCATTGTATTACTGTTACATTTTTCCACCTCACTGTCCATTTAATTTTCCAAACACTTAAATATATTGAAGAACTCTGAACCCTGAGCTACTTCGTGAAGTTGACATTCATTATGGACTCTTTGTTTCCTATTGCTTAGCCAGATTTTAATACATAACAGTATTTCATCCCATACTCGGTTAGTTGTCTATTTTCCTATCCTCAGAAACAATTGCTGTTTTAGGGATATACATACTGGGTCAAATTGAAGCTTCATTTTTAAACGTATTGTGCTTGCTCACTCAAGGACTGAATTTGGACAACTATATTTTAGAGAGATGCATTATTTTCTGCATAGTCTTTAGTTCAAATCATCTCATATTTTAGTTTCTCCTGAAACGTGGACCCCACGTGGCCTACGTGATTTACTTAACTTAGCTGTGTTATAAACACATCCTAAAGGGAGGGAATGTGCATTGGTTTAATAGCAGAAATTCTTGACATATGCTAACCCATTTCTTGTTAGTGACATAACTGCACTCGTTCCTTAAAAAAAAATAATGCCACTAAAGCTCTGCTGCCCAAATGTAAAATATTATATTTGATGAATGTGCTGACAAAGTGGGCTATTTAATTCCATGAGTGGTTAATGATAATGCACTGCAGTTTACATATGGCAGAATCCCAGGACCCAGCACTTAGCTTTATTGTGTGCTAGGTGCCTCTGCAAAGAGAAAGGAATCTTTCCCCATGCTTCCTCCCTGCAAGCAGTGGAGCAGATGCAGAACCACTCTATGGAGGCTACATCAGCAAAAGGACTAACTCATTGGTAGGAAGCTCAGAGGTGAGCATGTTCTCTAGCCCCACCTTACTCTTGCCTTACACACTGCCACACAGAGATTCGTCAGGGAGCTTGGATCTATGCAGCAGAAGGGATGCACAGCCTCTGCACAGACCATCAACCTCTCAGTTCTGTCCCCCACCCTCTGCCAGAAGGATCTCTCCCACCTACAGAAGTGGAGGCTGCATGTTCCCCCACAGTGCCTTTTTCATAGATACGAAGGTCAAAAGGGACCATTCTGATCTAGTCAGACCTCCTGCACAACGCAGGCCACAGAATCTCACCCACCCACTCCTACGAAAAACCTCTGAGCTATTGAAGTCCTCAAATCACGGTTTAAAGACTTCAAGGAGCAGAGAATCCTCCCTCGAGTGACCTGTGCCCCATGCTACAGAGGAAGGCGAAAAACCTCCAGGGCTTCTTCCAATCTGTCCTGGAGGAAAATTCCTTCCCGACCGCAAATATGGTGATCAGCTAAACCCTGAGCATATGGGCAAGATTCACCAGCCAGATACTATAGAAAATTTTCCTGGGTAACTCAGATCCCACCCATCTAATATCCCATCTCAGGGGATTAGGCCTATTTACCATGAATATTTAAAGATCAATTAATTACCAAAAATCCCATTATCCCATCATACCCTCTCCTCCATAAACTTATCGAGTAGAATCTTAAAGCCAGATAGATCTTTTGCCCCCACTGCTTCCCTTGGAAGGCTATTCCAAAACTTCACTCCTCTGATGGTTAGAAACCTTTGTCTAATTTCATTCGAGTTGTCCACGCTGCATGAGATGCAAGCAGTTAGTTTCATAAATATTCTTTCACCCATATCTCTGTGTTGTACCCTAGCAACCAGGCATTTTGGTTCTAAAAATTTTTCTTACTCTCCACTTTGCATTAATGTTATTACTATTTATACAATCTACTGTAACCCCCATTTGGAGTTTGCCAGTTCCTAAAACCCCATATTCAGCCTTTAGGTGGTCCTATCCTATGGATTACAACAATACCAGCTACCAGAGCCCTCTGTCACCATTTCTCAGAATACTTGGAGTCAGGAATGGACTAGAAACTCCTGCTGAGGCCAGTAGGGAGCTTTCTGCATGGGGTGATATGGACAAGTAGTTTGCTGGGCCAAAGATGAGCCAGGGCTGCTCAGCCCTTCCGTCCAAGGGGATCGCCTGACTCAGAGATAAAGAGATTAGGTTTAGGGTTTTTTTGAGCTTTTGGGAACTGAGAGAGAAGCAAAACAGCCCAGGGACCCTCTGATTAACTCAACCACCCACAAAAGGGAGTCTTTGAACTGCTTTGGGATCAAGTGTATGAGTTAGGAAATTCCAGCCCTGCAGAGACCAGTGTCCAAAGCGACAGAGATCCAACTTGACTTCTGAGAGCCAACTGAGCCCTCCACAGGATTCCCAGACTAGGGAGCCAAGAGAGGAGAGAAGACACTGTAAGACCACCCTTTGTTTGTTTTCGGTGGCCAACTTCTGCAGCACTGCCACACTCATCTCTGGGGCTCACCTTCAGCATACCATCTGCCTGGGAAGGTACCAGGGAGGGATCTGGGGGTTGGGAAGAGTTGGGAGTATTGTGAGGTTGGAAATTTGTTGTTTTTTGGATGTGTTAGTATTTTTTAGTTAACCCCACACTTTTCTTCCTCAAATACTGTTTTCTTGCTCCTAGTAAAGCCCCCTATTGTTATATTGTTATTTGTGAGGGAGGGTGTTATTTCTTTGCTGGGGTCTGTGTTGATTGGGTTTTTTTGGTGTCCTGGGTTTTATACTCCTTGCTAGCAGTGGTCACATTATTCATTTTCCCAAAGGACAGCACCCTTTGTGTTTTGGGCACAAGGAAGAGTTGCCTGAGGTGGAGACACCAGGCAGCACGAAAAAGAAGTCAGGACCCAGCCCTTGCGAGTAGAGGGAAGAAATCACTTGAAGTAGCAAGAACCAGGGAGGAGGCTTGAGCCATACCTTGGGGAACAATGTAAAATACTCAACAAATTATTTATTATTCATCACCCCCTCTCCCCCCGAGGCTTGTATGAACACCTAGATAAATTAATGAAGAAATTAGCTTCATAAAATTGCTTACTTGCACATGGACAGAATCAGCACTGTTGTTCATCGGTATTATCATCTATTTAAAGTGTTTTACTGCCTTCTAATTTGAGTTTGATTTTGTTTGTTCATTCACACCAGCAAGAAAATTCACACGGTTTTCCTACATGATCTATTTTAAAGTTATTGTCCTCTTGAGAGGACATGAGAAAGATAGGACAGACACTCTGTTGACGTTAGTGGAAGTCATTAAACACTGAGTTATAACCAAAGGTAAAATATACTTAGGAATGTGTTTTGTTTTGGCTTTCACAGCGAGAACTGCTCTGGGGAGCGGGCAGAGTAAGTTAAAAAGAGGTGGAGCACCAGAGCAACAGTTGCTGGAGGCACTCTGCCTACAGAATGCTGAACTAGACAGAAGGCCTACAGGGTTGCTAAAAAGAAGAGCACTCCAAGGCAATTCCTACCTCTCTGAACAATCCTCCTGGCTATGACTCGGGGATTGTGCAGCAGTGCTACACGTGCTAGCCATCCTCAACCCCCTCATGCTCAGGCAGGAGAAGCACTAACATTCCCGACACCCTCTGCATAGGTGTACAAGGAGATGGGGAAAGACTCTCGTACCTCTCTTCATTCAGCCCTTTCACACTTGCATAGGAACAATTAAGATTTAAATCTAAGGCTCAGATCCTCAAAAGTATTTAGGTGATTTCAATGGGAGTTAGGTGCCTAAATGACTTTGACGATCTGGGCCTAAGAACCCAAGGCTTACCTCTTGTAGGAAAAAATCTGCAGGGAGGGAAAATCTCAGAAACATAGTGATCCCTGACTCTAAGTCTACTCAAACATGCACTAGGGGACATACTGACCTCTAGTTGAGCCTATGATTCAGGAGCTGTATAGTTGGCATACTTGTATCAAGCACAGTAAGCTGGATCAAGTTTTAGGCCCTACATATTTAGGAAAGCCTTCTTCCCCCTTACTAGTTTTAAGTTTTAGAGCAGGTGCAGGGAAAGAGTTCTCCTACTCCTTCACATTGGTGCTTCTGCTGCTTTGTTTTCTTTTCCATTCTTTTCTTATAACTTCACATCTCCCAATAAGATCTGTGATCTCAGGTAAAGGATGCCAGCTTCCACAATGCAACCAGCATCCGTTAGCCTGGTGAGCTAGAAGTACTTGGCCTGAAGCTGTGCCAAACAAATCAAAAACCAAAAGACCAGTATTTAAGATCAGTTATTTTGATAAAAAAAATATAGTATTTTTGAATGAAGCTGATCATTCAGATGATTTTGTTGACACTGAGGGAAAATCATCACTTGTAGATGCTTCTCACAGTAGTCTGTAGTCATAATTTACTGTAATACTATGCTGAGTTTCTAACTTCTAATATCTCTGCTTACACCATATGGCTTATTATCAGGCTGCTGGAGGTAACAAATGCAGCACTGTTGTTGCTTTTCAGTAATACATAAGCACTGCATTACTGGTACACAATTTTATCTTTCAAAAATACATACTTTGTCCACATACACTACATATTATCATCTTTCCCACAGCATGGTTTTAATTTCCTCAGAATGTGTTCTTTATATTTATTTATTAATAGATATGGTCATTCGATATGTAATTGCCCTGCTTTCTCTCACTTATATTGCTGTAAATCAGGAGTGCCTCATTATGACTTAATGAATTACGACATTTATTCATTATTTATTTGTTGTGCAAATCAATTGTGACACACCGGTATAAAAGTAGAGAGACAGAAGAAAATCAGACCCTTTGCCATTTAAAAGTTAGTGGTTGAGGATTAAACATCCATGTTTCTGGTGATAGGTTCACAACAGCCTACAAAATGCCTTTAGCACACAGTTTGCTAAAAATCCCAAGCACTACCATACTTTCTGGGAAATTTAAGAAAATGAAATCTGTTCAAATTTTAATGGGAGCTGATAGGAAATACATCACCATGGTCTGGCTCACAAAAGAGATGTGATTAGAAAAGAACAAGGAATATGAGATATAGAACAAATCACAGTCCAAATCCAATGATCTCAGAACCAGTTTGAGGAAATATTGTTCTTAACACACTACTCCCAGCATATTAAACAACAAACAAAAAAAGTCAGCAATGGATACACAACCTTGGCCTCAAACTAAAATATTAAAACACCAGCACTAAAAGAGTCTGCCTTTCCTTGAAAATATAACACAGCGATAACAAACATCTGAACTACCTACCCATGTATAGATCACCTCACAGACTCTGAATATAAACTGACTCACATGCATAGCTGCCTGACAGATTTACAAACTGCTGCACTGCATCACATATCAGCAGAACAATAGACTGCGACAGTTTAAGTTAAGACCAGCTCCAGCTTTCTGTTTAAAGCTGACTGTTCTAACAGCTCTACAAACTATACAGTTAATCAGATTGCCTTGAAATTTGGTGAGCCTCATGGCAACATGGGGTACCGCCAGTGATCCAAATTTGGGGCCATTTAATGAATGGGCTCCCAAGATACAACTCCTGAAAAACAAAACAACTGTTTTTTAAAGTTGATGCATTCTGGCAATATTCTTTTGCTCACAATTAGAGATCAAATCATTATACCCAGGTTTCAAATGCTCAAGGGCTACCCCACTAGAGTGCATGGCACCAACAGCCCTTGGGGAGAAAACAAATTAAAACATGACTTGAAAAAGCATTTGCATTTCCAATTACTTGTGCTGAGGCTCACATGCCTAAGGGATTACACTAAACATGCATAGAAAGAGGGTAACTATTTGGAAAACTACCTTTTTATCCCAGGATGTGGGTGGCTCTGAGAATATATTTCAGTCACCAAATTTGAGCATAACCCCAGTCACTGTGGAAAAAAAAGGAGGCATATTGCTCCAATATGCCTCTATCAAAGGAGGCGTTTTATTTTGGGGAAATGTATTCTGAATACAACAGAATATTTAGAAGGCGCTTAAACTTTTTTTTTTTTTTTTTTTTTTTTTTTTTAAAATCCCTACACAAGCAAATGCTCATTGGGTAGGGTGGATGACTGGGTGCAAGAGTAGGTGGGAATAGGGGGAGAGGAGTTGGGGGTTCAGGTGATGGGCAGGGGGACTAGTATGAATAACAGGGGATGGGTGAGACACTAGAAAGAGGGCAATGGGGGTGAATGAAAGGGGGACTCAGGAGAATAGGAGCAGAGATGCTTATCAGCCCCACATTCCTCTCCTGTGTGTCCACTATGATCATCTACAGGAGTGTGATGACCCCCTCCTTGCCCCACTCTGGTGAGTCAGGTTCTTGGAAGTAGCTTCCCTATCTGGGGTGGGGAGGTGGTCTGAGCTCCTCTCCTTACCCTCACATAGCACATTTGGGGTAATACAATAATACAATATTATCATGGAATGCCAGCTCTGCTGTAGCTAAGGTTGGGAAGCCTTTCCTGTTTGAAGAATGACTCCAAGTGCTCTGAAATCTGTGGGCTTATATAGACTGTCTTGAAATTGTCTATGCTTCCTGGCAGTACAGGTGTACTAAAGGGACCAGTCCAGTGTGCAGTCTGGGCTACATAACCAAGGTAGTGTGCAGCCTTCCAGTAAGCTATTGCCTGTGATATGCATATATACATAGCAGTATAGGGCTCAATACTGCAAGGAGCAATTTCTTATATGTTAATGACTTCTACAGATGCAACTAATAGAAAAAGGGGATGGGAAAGGGGACCTGGAAATGTTGGCAGAGGAGCTATATGTTGTGGGGAATGACAGAGGAGGGGGTGGAAAAAGGATCTCCACAGTCAGTCTTTTCTCACACATTTAAAGTTACTATAACAACCATGTAATAAAACCATCAAGGTTTTGGGACATAGACCATGGATGAGATTTCTCTCACCAGCCCTATCAGCAATTATAAAAGAATGGCCATACTGCATCAGATCAATGGTCCATCTAGCCCAGAATCCTGTTTCTGATACTCCAGAGGGAATGAAAGAACAAGTCAATTGTGAGTGACATCCCCTGTTGTCCAGTCACACTCCTGGCAGTTGACGCTTACGGACACCCATGAGCATGAAGTTCTGCCCCGACCATCCTACCTAATAGCCATAGATGGACCTCTCCTTCATGAGCTTGTCTAATTATTTTTTGAACCCAGTTATACTTTTGGCTTTCAAAACATTCTGTGACAATGAGTTACATAACTTGACTGTGCGTTGTGTAAATAAGTAGTTCCTTTTCTTAGTTTTAAATCTGCTGTCTATTAATTTCATCAGGTGACCCATAGTTCTTATGTTATGTAAAGGGGCAAACAACACTTCCGTATTCACTTTCTCCAGACCATACATGATGTTATAGACCTTTACCATATCCCCCTTTAGCCATCTCTTTTCTAAACTGAACAGTCCCTATCTTTTCAGTCTCTCCTGTTATGGAAACTGTTCCATACGCCTAATTATTTCTGTTGCCTTTGTCTTTACATTTTCCAATTCTAATATATCTTTTTTGGGATGGGAAAACTAGAACTGCATGCACTATTCAAGGTGTGGGGAAACCATGGATTTACTTAGCGACAATATGATTTTTTTCTGTTTTATTAGGAACTATTAAGAAAGGCACAAATACCATTCGGTTAGCTTTTTGGATTGCCACTGTGTGTTGAGCAGATGTTTTCAGAGAACTATTCATGATGACTCCAAGATCTCTTTTTTGAGTGGTGACAGCTCTTTAGCCCCCATCATTTTGTATATATAGCTGGGATTATTTTTTCCATTGTGCATTAATTTGCATTTATCAGTATTAAATTTCACCTGCCATTTTGTCACCCTGTCACGTCCGTTTGTAACTCTTCACAGCCAGCTTTTGACTTACCTATCTTGAGTAATTTTGTATCATCACCACATTTTGCCACCTCCCTGTTCATTCCCTTTTCCAGGCCATTTATGAACATGTTGAACAGCACTGTTCCCAGTACAGATCTTTGGGGGATCCCACTATTTACCCGTTTCCATTCTAAAAACAGACCATTTATTCCTACCCTTTGTTTCCTATCTTTTAAGCAGTTACTAATCCATGAGAGAACCGTCCCTCTTATCCTATGACTACTTAGTTTGCTTAAGAGCCTTTGGTGAGGGACCATTTCAAAGGCTTTCTGAAAGTCCAAGTACACTATATCCACCGGATTACCCTTCTGTACATGCTTGTTGACTCCCTCAAATAATCTAAATAGATTGCTGAGGCATGATTTCCCTTTATAAAAGCTGAGTTGACTCTTCCTCCAGCAAATCATATTCATCTATTGTTTGGTAATTCTGTTCTTTACTATAGTTTCAACCAATTTTCCTGGTACTGAAGTTAGGCTCACTGGCCTGTAATTGCCAGGATTGCCTCTTAAGCCTTTTTTAAAAAAAAAAAATCGGCATTGCACAGCTATCTTCCAGTCATCTGGTACAGATTGCGATTTAAGTGATAGGTTACATACCGGAGATAGTAGTTCTGCCATTTCATATTTAATAAGAGTCCTTCAGAACTCTTGGGTAAATACTTGGGTAAAAACATCTGGTCCTTCTGACTTATTGTTTAATTTATCAATTTGTTCCAAAACCTCTTCTATTGACCCTTCAATCTGGAATAGTTCCTCAGATTTGTCACCTGAAAAGAATGGCTTGGGTGTGGAGTTCTCTCCGCAAATCCTCTGCAGTGAAAACTGATACAAAGAATTCATTTAGCTTCTCCAACAGCTTTGTCTTTCTTGAGTGTTCCTGTAGCACGTTGATTGCCCAGTGGCCTCAATGACTGTTTGGCAGGCTTTCTGCTTCTGACGTTCTTAACATTTTTCTTGCTGTTAGAAGAGCGACTAGCTAAAGACACAAAAACTTTCTTCGTTGTCTTATTGTACTTTTACACTTGACTTGCCAAAGTTTATGCTCCTTTCTATTTTCCTCACTAGGACTGGACTGTCAATTTTAAAAGGATGCCTTTTTGCCCCAACCTCCTCTTTTACTCTGCTATTTAGATATGGTGGCATTTTACACATTGCAAATATTTCAAAGCAGGAGGGGGGAGAAATACTGAGGAATCACATAGAAACTCTGTATTCCTGGTTTTCAGACATTTGAATTTTGCTGAACTCAACATTCTGTAAGGACATGAGCCATCATTGGGCAAACCTGACTTTTTTTCCATTTAATCTTGTATAACTTGATGTGTTTTTTATGTACCTGTCTACAACACTTAGATAAATTTCTATGACTTTCTGTAACTGTCACTTTAAATTGAAGGGAAAAAAGTGAAAAACCAAACTTAAAAACACTATTGTTATCATTTCGATTCAGCTCTTCATAAATGACTTACCGCTACACTCCCACAGTTTTATATATTTTAGCTGAATTACTGCTTTTCATTCCCAATGGTCATATACTATATTGTACAGGCATTCAAATAACCTCAGATTTGTTTTTGACACCATTACTACCGGAGATAGAAAGAGGAAATGGAATCAGTAAAATTAATTTAGCTTTACACACAGAAATGCTAATATCAAGAGCCCTTTTTATTAAATTACTGAAGGTTTTTCAGTCTTTGGTTGAAGACCTCTCTCTTTTTTAAAATGTTTGGTTTGTGCTATTCTGTACAACTGAATACTAAGGGATTTCTCTTCTGAGCAAGATAGCTTTCACAAATAACAATCCTCCTTAGATTTATTTTTATTGTTTCTCCTTTGACTACTGTTCTTGCTTCCTCACTTTTCATACCCCCACACTACTTTTTTCAAAGACTTCCAAATCTTACAGAGCACTAATTCTGCAGAACAAAATACCCACTGCTGTTTGACAAGCTGTGTAATCACTACAAATTCCTCAAAAGCATCCCCATCATGTCAACAAGTTATTTTGCCAATCATGTGGAGTCAAAATTTTTCTTGCTTCCCCCTCATTAGTTTTTTACTGGGCTGAAGAATAGCCATCCCACAGAGCATTTCTCTTTTGCCTTATGCCAATTACGGTGGCTCAGCTTTTAGTGTACTCAGCTACACTACATTCAGTCCCTGATGTCACAGAACACTCAGAGATCCACCCGGCAGTGCAATAGGTGGTGGAGAAAGTGGAGGCGGGAGTCAGGGAAGAACATAAGGGGTTTGTATATACCCTTCAAGGCCTAGGCCCAGCTCCATAGAAGTGTTTTGTCCAGCACAGCAATATGTAGAGGGCGAGGGAGCCCACGCTAAGTGTGGGCACAATGAGGTTGGGTCACAGAATGCACTGTTGCATGTTCCCCATTCCTCTCCCTGAAGACCACAGCTGAGCCACGTTATGGGTGAAACACACCCCTATGCCAAGGGCCAACAAAAGGCTTATTCAGCACTTAAGCTCTCAAAATATATTTTAAATGAGACTTAAATGCATCTTAAGCAGGGTATAGGACCTTTTCACAGTGGTGAATTTCACCACAGCCTGTGTCAGCCAGGAAGTAAGCACAGCCTCCTCCTCTTTCCCCAATACCGAGCCCAGCCTTGAGGATGCTCTGAGCTCCATCAGTTGGACTTCCAGCTGGGAACTGCAGGAGCACAGCATATTCCATGCCTCCTTCCCACTACTGAAATGCCCCATCTGCCAATCTAGATTTGTGTGTCGGAAGGGAGGGACTCTGGAGGAGCCAGAGAGAATCCCCGTTGAGGGACACACAGCAGTTTCCACTCCCTTTGCATGGCCTGAAATTCATGTACCATATTAGGGTGTTAGATTGAAGATGCATGTACCTCATGTACAAATGAAGAATCAAGGATTCACCAAAATGTGAATGCAGAGACCTCCAAATCCTCCAACATACTGTGAACACACTGCCCCATCTTTTCATGTCCACGAGGTCTAGTAAACGCGCACTTGCCTGAAGCCCTTGAATGGATTTCAAACCTTTCTATTAACTTATAAATGTTGCTATTTTCATACAAAAGAAGAAGAAGGAGAATGCCATGCAGGGAGCAGAACAGGACAGAAGTTCTGTTCCAACATTTTTTTTTACTTTCTTTTTCCAAACTTGCAGGGTTCTGGGTAAGTAAAAAAAAAAAAAAAAAAAAAAAAAAAAAAAAAAAAAAAAAAAATTGGGGTGAATATAGGCCCCTCAGCTCTTAAGACATTTTTTTCCTTTGGGTCTCTTACTTGCCGTCTTATCACTGCTGCTGGATGAAAAATTTTCTTTCATAAAACATAATTATGCTTTAGATGACCATAATTTTAATCAGAGCTGCACTGGATGTATGAATGCTTCATGTACTGCAGGTGTACAGTAGTTAAACAATGAGATGAAAGACAAGCTTAAATGGGTCATTGATTAAGGGAAAACCAGCCTGTAGGGAAGCTTTATGGAACATTTGAAGATCTCATATTTTAAAATGAAAAACAAGTTGCTGTGTATTTAGTAAGAAATTTTACCAGTGAAGATATCTATGATCAACACAAAAGAAACAGGACAGGATGAGGGTTCTTCAGTAATAATAATATTTTGCCTGCCTACAGACCTAGAATTTTACAATTCCATCTGCCTGCATGATGAATACTACAGAATACTATTGAGTTCCTGTAAAAAAACCTCCACTCCTGTCTTGCAAGAAGGGCACATTTCAAGGATCTGATTAGGTTTTTAGTTAAAAGTATACAACTTTCCTTGGACTTAGCATGAGTTGCATATCAAGATATACTACAGGACTGTAAATTAATTCCATAGTTCCTCATTTTCTGTCCTATACTATTATATTTAATATTGTATTCCCATAGGGTCTAGAAGCCCCAGTCATGGATCAGGACCCCATTGTTCTAAGGAAAGACACAGGACTAAAAGACAGTCCATACACCAATGACCTTACAATGCAAGTATAAATGAGACAACAGATGGATACAGACAGATGGGAGAAAACAAGGAAACAATGAGACAGTATTGGTCAGCATGACATGCAGCGGTATTAGCACACCAGCAGCCTAACCATTGCCAAGTTTGTTTTTTTTGTAGTCATCACAGCAAAGCAGAGTTTTGAAGAAGGTCAATGAGTTAGTTTTGTGGATGTTTACTTTTGCAGATGTTTACGGGGAGTTCCTCCCAAGCACAAGGGGCAACATGGAAGAAATGATGAAGGTGCTTGTTTGACAATTTAAGACATGGGCAATGGAGGCTGGGTATCATGGGCTGATTGGAAATGGAAGTTGACATTACATTTCAAGAGGGAATGACAGAGAGGATACATAGGATGAGGATAGGCTGCGAAGGGCCTTGAAAATGAAGACATGCAGCTTATGTTTGAGAAGAGCCAGTGGAGAGTTGCAAAGAGAAATGTGAGATGGTCAAAGTAATGAGCTAGGAAAACAGTCTTTTCAGCAACATTCTGAATGCATATGGGTGGAGCAAAATTGAATTTGTCAAGGAGAGAGAAAGGATGTTGCAATAATTGAAATGCGAGATAATGAGAGCTTGGAGGAGAGTTTTAGCTGTGTTGATTGCTCTGAAAGGTCATCTGTGTGAAGGGTTATTGTCACAAACCCACCCTTGCCAGTGACATAGCCAACTTTCCTCCTCAAATGGGGAGAGTGAAGATGGTCAGGTTACGCAATCAGGCCTGCAGTAGATAAGTAATTATAATTATTGTAAGAGGCGTGGAGAGAGAAGGCATTGCAGGTGGGTGTGGGCAGAAACCTGAAGAGAAGATAGACCCTCAGGGAGAGGGACTGTGCTCATATGAAACTGGTGTGAAGACTTCATAGGCTTAAGTTCTATTTTGAAAGACTTTATGCAGGATTTAATAAATTGGACCCCAAAAGGGGAATGATTTCATAGACGATTAGGGTTGGAAGAGACCTCAGGAGGTCATCTAGTCCAACCCCCTGCTCAAAGCAGGACCAAACACCAACTAAATTTGAATATCTGTACTATGGACTTTTAAAGGGGCCTGAGCAGAAGGGGAAACAGAGGCAGAGCCCCATTCCCAGCCAGGAGGGGGTGCTCGGGAGGTGGTTTATCCTGTTACAGCTATGAAAAAAGAATTTAAAATGTTTAGACATAGTGAAGTGTTGCTGCGTAATATTATTCAGATTCTATGTTTCATCCCCAAAGTGGCTGTATTTAGTGGTTAATAAAGAGCCCTCTGTGTTATTTAATGCACTTGATCCTGCTCCCGAGAAATAGAAGCCAAATGAAGTTGTGTCATGCTTCTAGTTTAGGTTTTTATATATTGACTTAAATGGGAGCAGGATAGGTCTTAAATTTGTAAAGTGCTTTGGCATCTCTGAAATGGCTAACATTGTCAAAACTGGATGCCTAAAGTTAGGCTCTTATATCCATATTTATGTTCCCAAAGAGTAGTAAGAATAAGAAATAAGAGTACTAGCTAAAACAGAAGAAGTTATTCAGGTGCCTAAATATGGATTTAGGAGACTAAATTTAGGAACCTTTGAATATTTTAGCCATAATTACTGTTGTATTGAACTATACCAGTTAAAAGCTACTGTATTTCTATCCCAGGCTGTGTGTACACAAAGCATTGGAAGTTATAAGAAACATTTTTCTGGAGAAAGATAGATTTTAAATCTAAATTTCCTTTTGAAATAAAAACAAAAACTACAGTGAAACAGTTTTTTCTCCCTTGCAATTGTTTCCTGTCAATTATTCTAGATCTCGTCAGTCAAACAGTTATTGCTATATCCTGCGGGGTGTTTAATTTTCAAAGGCCAAAGAAGGTTTTTCTTGTTGTTTTCTTAATTCTGAATGCACCAACATTCGTTTGTGTGAATACTTGCTTTCAGATTCAAATATTATAAAATTGCTGAGAAGGCCTTGAGGCAGAGCTGGCAACGTGTTGAACATTGCCTCATAAGCCTAGGCAATAAGCATCTTTTTAAAAGCATTACACAATTATTGCAAATGCTGCCTTATTCTTCATCCTTTACAACTGTCACTTGAATTAATGCAGCCTGAAATTCACATTACTTTAATTAGTTTGCCATTTTTTGCACAAAGTTCATTTTAAAATTAGCTCTATATATCCTGCATTTTTCTTCCAGTTCAGGAATATTTTTATTTGCAAAAGGAAGGCTGGTATTGGGGTTAAAGCAAAGGATGGTGAATTAGGGGCTCTAGTCCATGGTCTGCCACAAGTTCCCTGTTTGATCTTAAGCAATTGACAAAAACTCTGTCTTAGTTTTCCTTTCTGTAAAATGGGATAACAACATTTACCCATCTCACAAGGATGTTTTGAGGCTTAATTCATTAATGTTTTTAAAGTATTCTGGGATGCTTGGAAAGAAATGCAAAGTGTTACTATATCTCTTTAAAATCAATATAAATCAAAATAATAATTATAAAATGCACCAATCAAAAATGCTCAAGGCACATACACAAATTATAATTAAATACATATCATAAATAAAACTGAACTGACACAATGTCAACTAAATAAATGCCCACAATCTGCAAAATCTGAAACTCTCCCCATTCAACGGATCCCTCATTAAAAGCCCGAGTAAGTCATGCAAAATGCCCTGAAAGTCAATAGATTCCCTTTCTAATAAGCCAAAGTGGGAAGCAAATTGCAGGTCCGAGGACTCTCTATCAAAAATGTCATGCTGCCAGGCTGCAGAAGTGAAGTCTGGCCTTCTTCAATGAAATCAGTGGAAATTTTGGTATTGACTTCAATAGGACTAGGATTTCACCCGGTGTATCAATGTAAGGACCATGATATGGTGTACCTTTGCTAATCTCAACAGTCACAGAAAATGGTGGTTTGAGATTCACATGCTCTACACCCCTAAAAGAATTGCTGCATATTCGGGAACACAGTGTGAATACAGATAACATTTACTATTTAAATATATGTCTGTAGCCACATGTGCCATGAAACCAAATGAAGGAGTGATGAATAGACAGGTCAGAAAGGAAGCAGCTGATGGGAGGGAGAAAATGGTGGATAACAGAGGAGGGGCAAGTGAAGAGAGACATAGTACTGAGAAAAGAAGAGAAAAAGGAGTAACTCCTTTTAGCTTGGGTATATTATATTTATTGTAATTATATACACTACACTGAACTGTTCTGTGTCCTCGTGTGTGCAGATGTTATTGCCAAAATCCAAATTCAGGATAACAGAGGAGGGGCAAGTGAAGAGAGACCTAGTATGGAGAAAAGAAGAGAAAAAAGGAGTAACAAAAATAGAACCAAAAGCCATGGAATTTCATCTTCTTCTTAGGAACAATATGTAATTCAGGAATACATTTGAACCAGCCCTCCCATTTCTCTAGTATAACAGCTCTTGTGGTAGAATCACTAAGATAATCTCATTACATCCACACTTTAAAAGTACACAACAGCTCACAAGCAAGAAGGCAGAAAGCTGGACACTGACTGAGCACCTCAACAACATAGCTAAGGTTCCCAACTAGTTGAAGCAGAACTCTAACCTCTTTGATTGAGCATCAAAACATATTTGCATTTTGCACAAAAGTTTTCCACTGCCCAGTTTCATATCCGTTTGCTGAATTTCACAAGTTGGCCTTTATTCTGAATTGTTCAATTGAATTTCAGTCTTTTTTTTCCCCAAAAAATATAAAAAATAATAAATTACAAACATATTAATGAAATTGGTGGTAATAAAGAGAAGATGTTTCGGTTTTCATTATTAATTCAGAAGACAAGACAGAAAATATAGCCACATGCTCCAAAGCAACAGAATCTTTTACGAGAGTTTGAGCCATATTATGTACTCTCTTTGTTGAAATACATATCCATATTCTGCAAATGTCATCCACGCACTTCAATGGGTGGGAGAACTTATTGGGGCTGGTAAGTGGACAGCAGTGAGGGAGGGAGACACTCCTCTCCATTCTTTGAGTCTCTGGCATCCATGGCCAGTTGGGGAGGGAAGGGTTCTGACTGGCTGGCATTGCCCAGATCCTAGGATTTAACCTGGAGAAGGTGTCATGTGGACCCTCTTTCAGCTCCTCTGCACCAGCAATGTGCATTTGTATAGCATAGTTCACAATAGTCTTAGGAGTCTTTACACTCTAAAAGATAACTAAAAGAAACATTGAACAGCATTTTCTTTCAATTAGAATAGCCAGATCAGAATCAGGCTTTTCAAATTTTGACTGGAACTGGATTCCAGTAACAGAGTTACTAAATACTGTGGATCTGACTTTAAAATTGATATTGAAGAGATGCCAGTTTACCATCAGATGCAGACCCAAGTGAAAGAGTTGGGACATACAGTAGAAGAATGTCACAAATACATTTGGACCTCTTGAGTTTTTATTGTTTGCTTCTTTTGTTTTTGTAAATAAGCAGCTAATAAAGTTAGACATTTTAAAATCAGCACGTTTGGATAACTTGTATCCTAGAATTATAAAGTAGCTGGCTGAGGAGTTCACTGGATGGTTAATACTGACTTTCAATAACTCTTGAACCATTGGGGAAGTTTCAGAAGACTGGAAGAAAACTAATGTTGTGCCAACATTTAAAAAGGGTAAATGGGATGACCTAGGTAATAATAGACCTGTCAGTCTGACATTGATCCCAGGCAAGACAATGAAGTGGCTGATACAGGATTTGATTAATACAGAATTAAAAGACAGGTAATGTATTCATGCAAATCAACAGGGGTTTATGGAAAATAGATCCTGTTGAACTAAATTGGTATCTTTTCTGATGAGTGTCATAAATATAAAGGGAAGGGTAACCACCTTTCTGTATACAGTGCTATAAAATTCCTCCTGGCCAGAGGCAAAATCCTTTCACCTGTAAAGGGTTAAAAAGCTAAGGTAACCTCGCTGGCACCTGACCCAAAATGACCAATGAGGGGACAAGATACTTTCAAATCTGAAGGGGGGGGGCAAAGGGTTCCGTCTGTCTGTGTGTTGCTTTTGCCAGGAACAGATCAGGAATGCAGCCTTCCAACTCCTGTTAAGTTAGTAAGTAATCTAGCTTGAAAATGCATTACATTTCCTTTTGTTTAATGGCTGGTAAAATAAGCTGTGCTGGAGGGAATGTATATTCCTGTTTTTGTGTCTTTTTATAACTTAAGGTTCTGCCTAGAGGGATTCTCCGTTTTGAATCTGATTACCCTGTAAGGTATTTACCATCCTGATTTTACAGAAGTGATTCTTTTACCTTTTCTTTAATTAAAATTCTTCTTTTAAGAACCTGATTGTTTTTTTCATTGTTCTTAAGATCCAAGGGTTTGGGTCTGTGTTCACCTGTACCAATTGGTGAGGATTATTATCAAGCCTTCCCCAGGAAAGGGGGTGTAGGGCTTGGGGGGATATTTTGAGGGGAAGACGCCTCCAAGTGGTCTCTTTCCCTGTTCTTTATTTAAAACGCTTGGTGGTGGCAGCATACTATTCAAGGACAAGGCAAAGTTTGTACCTTGGGGAAGTTTTTAACCTAAGCTGGTAAGAATAAGCTTAGGGGGTCTTTCATGCAGGTCCCCACATCTGTACCCTAGAGTTCAGAGTGGGGAATCAATCTTGACAATGAGATTACTAGTTTGGTTGATAAAGGTAGTAGTGTTGCTGTAATACACTTAGACTTCTGTAAGACATTTAACTTTGTAACAAATGACATTTTGATTAAAAAACTAGAATGATACAAAATTAACATGGATTAAGTGTTGGCTAACTGATAGGTCTCAAAATGTAACTGTAAACAGGGAATTACCATTGTGTGGGTACGTTGCTAGTGAAGTCCTGTAGGGACCGGTTCTTGACACTAAGCTATAACATTTTTATTAATGACCCAGAAGAAAACAAAAACATTACTGATAAATGTCACTAATGACCCAGAAATCAGGGAGTGGCAAATAATGAAGAGGACAGGTCACTAAAACACAGCGATATGGATTGCCTGGAAAGCTGGGTACAAGCAAACAATATGGTTTTAATATGGCTAAATGTAAATATTTACATCTAGGAACAAAGAATGTAGGCTGGGAGACTCTATCCTAAGATGCAGTGACTCTGAAAAAGATTTGGGGGTGGAGGTGGATAATCAACTGAACATGAGCTCCCAGGAAACACTGAGGCCAAAATGGCTAATGCAATCCTTGAATACAAAAACAGGGCATGTTGAGTAGGAGTAGACAGGTTATTTTACCTCTACATTTGGCACTGGTGCAACTGCTTCTGGAACACTGTTCAATTCTGGTGTCCATAATTCAAGCAGGATGTTGATAAATTGGAGAGAGTTGAGCCATGAGACTGATTAAAGGTTTAGAAAACATGTCTTGCAGTAATAAACTCAAGGAACTCAAATCTATTTAGTGTAAGACAGAGGGCACGTCTACACTTACTGAAGATAGATGCTGCTGCGATCGATTCAGCAGGGCTTGATTCAGCAGGTCTAGTGAAGACCCATTACATTGACTGCAGAGTGATCTCTGGTCGACTCTGGTACTCCACCAGAGCGAGACAATTAAGGTAAGTTGATGGGAGAGCGTCTCCCATAGACACAGCACTACATTATTCACATAGCTGGAGTAGCGTAACAGGGGTCGACTTACTGTGGTGGTATAGACAAGGCCAGAGAAGGTTAAGGGATGACTTGATTACAGTCTCAAAGTATCTCCATGAGGAACAAATATTTAACAACAAGTTTCAGAGTAGCAACCGTGTTAGTTTGTATCCACAAAAAGAAAAGGAGTACTTGTGGCACCTTAGAGACTAACAAATTTATTTGGGCATAACCTTTCGTGAGCTACAGCTCACTTCATCAGATGCATGGGGAGATTTTATATAAACAGAAAACATGAAACAATGGGTGTTACTATACACACTGTAAAGAGAGTGATCAGGAGGAGAGAAAAAAAGTCTTTTGTAGAGATAATCAAGGTGCCATTTCCAGCAGTTGACAAGAACATGTGAGGAACAGTGTGGGGGGGGGAATAAACATGGTGAAATAGTTTTACTTTGTGTAATGACACATCCACTGCTAGGCAGCTCTCCAACACCACATTCTACAAGCCATTACCCTCTGATCCCACTGAGGGTTACCAAAAGAAACTACACCATCTGCTCAAGAAGCTCCCTGAAAAAGCACAAGAACAAATCTGCACAGACACATCCCTAGAACCCCGAGCAGGGGTATTCTATCTGCTACCCAAGATCCATAAACCTGGAAATCCTGGATATCCCATCATCTCAGGCATTGGCACCCTGACAGCAGGATTGTCTGGCTATGTGGACTCCCTCCTCAGGACCTATGCTACCAGCACTCCCAGCTATCTTCGAGACACCACTGACTTCCTGAGGAAACTACAATCCATTGGGGATCTTCCTGAAAACACCATCCTAGCCACTATGGACGTAGAAGCCCTCTACACCAACATTCCACACAAAGATGGACTACAAGCCATCAGGAACAGTATCCCTGAAAATGTCATGGCAAACCTGGTGGCTGAACTTTGTGACTTTGTCCTCACCCATAACTATTTCACTTGGGGACAATGTATACCTTCAAATCAGCAGCACCCGCATGGCCCCACAGTATGCCAACTTTTTTATGGCTGATTTAGAACAACGCTTCCTCAGGTCTCGTACCCTAATGCTTCTAGTCTACTTGTGCTACATTGATGACATCTTCATCACCTGGACCCATGGAAAAGCAGCCCTTGAGGAATTCCACCATGATTTCAACAATTTCCATCCCACCATCAACCTCAGCCTGGACCAGTCCACACAAGAGATCCACTTCCTGGACACTACAGTGCTAATAAGCGATGGTCACATAAACACCATCCTATACCGGAAACCTACTGACTGCTATGCCTACCTACATGCCTCCAGCTTTTATCCAGGCCCACCACACGATCCATTGTCTACAGCCAAGCTCTACGATACAACCGCATTTGCTCCAACCCCCCAGATGGAGACAAACACCTACAAGATCTCTGTCAAGCGTTCTTACAACTACAATACCCATGTGCTGAAGTGAAGAAACGGATCGACAGAGCCAGAAGAGTACCCAGAAGTTACTGACTACAGGACAGGCCCAACAAAGAAAACAACAGAACGCCACTAGCCATCACCTTCAGCCCCCAACTAAAAATCTCTCCAGCACCTCACCAAGGATCTACAACCTATCCTGAAGGATGACCAATCACTCTCACAGATCTTGGGAGACAGGCCAGTCCTTGCTTTCAGACAGCCCCCCAACCTGAAGCAAATACTCACCAGCAACCACACACCAAACACACTAACCCATGAACCTATCCTTGCAACAAAGCCTGTTGCCAACTGTGTCCACATATCTATTCAGGAGACACGATCATAGGACCTAATCATGTCAGCCACACTATCAGAGGCTCGTTCACCTGCACATCTACCAATGTGATATATGCCATCATGTGCCACCAATGCCCCTCTGCCATGTACATTGGCCAAATCAGACAGTCTCTACGTAAAACAATAAATGGACACAAATCAGATGTTAAGAATTATAACATTCAAAAAACAGTGGACAACACTTCAATCTCTCTAGTCACTCGATTAGAGACCTAAAAGTGGCAATACTTCAACAAAAAAAAAAATCTTCAAAAACAGACTCCAACGAGAGACTGCCGAATTGGAATTAATTTGCAAACTGGACCCCAATAAATTAGGCTTGAATAAAGACTGGGAGTGGATGTGTCATTACACAAAGTAAAACTATTTCCCCATGTATATTGTAAGTATATGGCTGGAAGTTGAAGCTAGACAAATTCAGACTGGAAATAAGGCATAATTTTTAACACTGAGGGTAATTAGCCATTGGAACAATTTATCAAAAGTCGTGGTGGATTCTCTATCACTGGCAATTTTTAAATCGAGATTGGATGTTTTTCTAAAAAATCTGTTCTAGGAATTATTTTTGGGAAATTGTACGGCCTGTGTTATACAGGAGGTAAGATTAGATAATAACAGTGGGCTCTTCTAGCCTTGGGAATCTATGGATCTATAATATTTACTCTTGCAGTTCCTGCAACACATTCTCTGTAGTTTAAGATTTTTCAGAACCACACAAAGGGATATAGGGTATGATTTTTTGACATTGATTTTGTGTGAGTGAAACATTTGTCTGCCTCTTGTTGAGTTGTACTTCAAAGAAAAAAAAAAAAAAAAAAAAACCACCCAGTGAACCATTCTACGCTTTCAATGGAGTAGTCTACTCACCTGTCTACATATCACTCTTCAGACAGATATTTTTCATGTAAGACATTATGTTGCTTTGAAGCATTTTGAGCAGCACTCATTTTCACTGGAAAAATAAGTTGGATTCAGTATTTACCACTCAGTTGCACTCAATTAATTCAGAAAACCACTCAGTATTTATTTAAAAAGGGGGTGAGGCAAAAAACCCACTCTAAGCAATTTTGGTCAGTTTTACATTCAACACGCAGACTTTACAAAGTTCATATTTTTTGGCTTCCACAACCCAACAACAGCCTATACTCCTAGTCATCGAGGGGAGGAAGGGTGCCGGGAAGAGGGGGAAAAGGGAGAAAAAATTTCAAACATACTGTTTAAATTTAAGACATGGAACTAAAAGAACTAACAAAGTTTTTAAACTGTTTTCAAGTATTTTGTTATACACTATATTTATAAGACAGTAACAGCAAATTTCTCTTGAATGTCTCTTTTGGGGATAATCTCTTGTGATATTAGAACAAAAATTAGCTGAACTGGAATGTGCAATCATGTGAAATTTATTAAAGCAGTGAAAAATTTAAAGGTACATTCATACTGATTTTGTCAGAGATAAAACTGTGGCTAAAGAGTCCTCCAGCATTTCAGTGCTTAATGTTGACACTTCTTATAAAAACTGGTTTCTTTATGTTTTTGATTGTGTGGTTTTTTTTTTTTTAAACTTGGACACACTATTGATTTCAAATAGCTCTCAACACAGCACCACCACATTACTTTCACCATTTGGTATCACCTGCCACTTTAAATCCTGTTGTTAGCTGAGGGCTCTAAGATGTGTGATCATAACAGACTCACACTCCCTTCCTTTATAAATGGGGACTTCCTCCTATGTCCAAGTGATTTTTGCACCTGACCTTTGATTAGAATGCATGCATGATCCTGCCTTGGCACTGGGGGTGGACCAGATTGTCTGCTGAGGTGCCTTCCAACCCTACATGTTGACTTACACATACAACATCTTCCTCTTTTCTAACCTTCTCTCCCCTCTTATTATTTGTCTTCCAATCCATCCAGAATGCCACTGTATCTTAAACTTCTAGTGCTCTGAATGCTCCCTCAAGAATTTCTGCCACGGCTCCCATTCTTTGGTGTAAAGTTTGAGCATTTTTTCATGTCCTTCAAGGAATGCCATAACATGAAACTTGCCTACATCTACACTATCTCCGGTTTCTTCAGATACACACAAGCCTCTCTCCTGACAATTTCCTTTGTTCCAGGCCTCAGGGGAATGTAGGACTCCAACCTGAAGTCAAAAATGTCTCCTATCAATTCCACAAAGCTTTCCAGTTTCTCTACACACTGCATTTTGATCTCCTTCACAACAGTTTGCATTCCATATTTTCCTACATGATAACTTATATGTCAAAACACCTTCACGCTGCAGTACAGAAAGGAGGACACTAAATTTGAATTTTTTTTTTTTTTTTTTTTTTTTAAATCTGGGTTTATGAACTCACACAAAAGAAGCACTGATGGAATTCAGAAGACAGAATACTTTGACTGTGCTTTTGTCAAACTTTATCTTGACCTGTAGATTTATTGTGCTGCATTGTGTTATCTTTTAAACAGAATTTTGCCCCAATCCTGCAAGATAAATTGTGTCAAGGGACCTTGTACACGTGTGACTCTTCTTACAGAATCAGGGCCCTATCTTTTAGGAGCTCCTGGGACACAGTTTCCCTTATAAACACCATAAGCATCTGAATTTCTGTTATATGGGGGCTGCATCCCTTCTCTATTTTACAAATGGAGTTGAACAGACCAATGTACTCAGTTAAGAGCAGTCTGTCGCAGTTGGGGTTAAATAAATAAGATTGTATGAAAGAAACATCCCTCTAGCTTTGATGATGGAATTATAATTAGTTAATGTTTGTAAAGAACTCCTACATATTTGCTAAATTCACCAGAATTTCCTGGTTATAAGATACTGTTAAAGTCTCATCTACACATCACATTGAAACAGATATATCCAATTAGGGGACAATAGTGACTGGGTCCAACTACACAGTGGAATTTTTTCAGAGTAGCAGCTGTGTTAGCCTGTATCCACAAAAAGAAAAGGAGTACTTGTGACACCTTAGAGACTAACAAATTTATTTAAGCATAAGCTTTCGTGAGCTACAGCTCACTTC